>NC_136263.1:30473494-30549870 GCF_964187855.1 Myxine glutinosa | reverse complement strand
AATCATAGAATACCCCTGTTTGATAGCTTGTATCTTATTATGTGTTTTAGGGTAAGGCTGTGTCTCCCATTAATTGAAATACTCCATTGCACCAGTGAAAGAGATAGATTCCCTTCATTCCCACTCCCAAAACTTTCATTTCCCCTTTCGTCATTGCCAGGCCTCAAGTGCCATTGCCAAGAACCTCCTCTCCAATTGCCGCCATTGACCACGAGGCAGGGTCGGAGAATAAAGGCGTGTCTCCACCTCGTCATAGAGGGGAGGAGTGAGCCAGCCCCACTCGACCAACCATGAGCCAGGGGTTTGGCTAGAGAGGGCGGAGGAAGAGCGATCGGGGAGGTTCGCAAAGGTTGAGGGGCGGGGCCTATATAACCCACGGCAGGGCGTTTCCCGAAGAGATGAGCTTTTACAGAGAGACGAGAGGGAGTCCAAGCAGTTGGGTCCAAGAGAGGCGCTTTGAGTTGAGTCCGGGAGAAGTCCAGAGTTGAGCTGCAGCTCGAGCCACCGAAACTGCACTTACTGCAGCTCGAGCCACCGAAACTGCATTTACTGCAGCTCGAGCCACCGAAACTGCATTTACTGCAGCTGGAGCCACCGAAACTGCAGCCACAGCAGTGTGAGGCCTGGACGGCAGTTTGGAGCAGGGCCGCGAAGGAGCGGCGGCTGCCCAACGAGTCGATCGGCTGCAGGACCAGTTGGACCTCCCTATCCCGCCAGCCATCCATCTCCCGCCAGTCCTATCATCATTCCCCGCGTGAGTCTGTCCTTGTTTGTTCTGTCCCTGGGTTAATTAAGCTTGTATAAGCTAAGGATTTCACTGTGTCACCTGCGTCTCATGTGCCTGTAAATAAACGTGACTGCTTTCTTCCTGCTTATATGTGTAAATAATAAACCCCGTTACTCTGCTGTACGTCTTCTTCCTCTTTGCATTCGGTCGCTTTAGAGTTTTCCAGATTGAGCAGCTGCGGTGCGATACGGCCAACGTTTGGGTTGAATCGGGTTCTAGTCGGGGAATAACTGTTCGGTCGCGGTAATACCACCGCTCGGTAAAATAACATCTTTAACCGCGTCCGTAACAATTGGTGTCGGGGAGTGGGATACGAGGCCCGAAGCGCGCTTAACGCGCTCAAAATTACGAGCTGCTGGAAATTTGTGTTGTAAAGAAAAACCCGAATTTTGAAATCGCGCCATGGCTGGTCAAGGCGATCGGATGCCGGTGGGTGAGCTAGAGGAGGGGTTAGGAGTAACCCAGGATCAGAGGGACGAAGTAGAGGAGAACATTGGCAATGTGGTTGAGGGAGTATCAGACGCACAAAATGGCGTCCTCGCGCACGTGGGTGTAGCGGCACCAAATTTTGCCGCGCCCGCGACCGTAGCAGCGCCACCGGTAGATTGGAATCTTTTCATGATCCAAATGAAGGCCCTTATGGACAAGAATAGTGAGCAATTGGAAGCCAAAATGGGGAACCGGATGGATGCTCAGAGTGAGCAAATGAGGGCTCAGTGAGCAATTGGGGGTAATGAGGGACGAAGCGAGGGGTACCGGTGAGGGATTAAAAAAAAATTTGAGGGGTTAGACAATGGGATAAAAGAGGTAAAGAATGGGTTAATGGGGTTAGAAAATAGGATGGAAGACAAATTGCGGGAGATAGGGGAGCAATCCGCCCGAGAAATCGAACAGATGGGGAACCAGATAGAGGAGGTGAGAATCGGGGTAGAAACCAAACTGGATGCCCAGAGGGATGAATTAGGACAGATGAGGGTGGCATCTACAAAAGAGAGGGAGGAGATGAAAGAGGAGATACGACGAGGTGTAAGTGAGGACGTCTCGGGGGTACGCGAGGAGGTAAAGCGAGGTGAAAAGCGTATGGAGAAAGAGGTGAGGAATAATACGGCTAGGTTACAGGGGGGCATAGAGGGTCTGACGAAGGGAGTAGAACAGCTGACAGTGGGACAAAAGGAACTAGTGGACCAAGTGGAAAAGAACACGGCAATAATCGGGGGGTTAAAAGCGACACAAAAAGACATTAAGAACGAATTAATAGCGACACAAAAGGAATGTCAGATGGTACATGAGGGGTTGACGAAGAAGTTGGAGGAGGTGACAGAAGTAATGGAGACGAAGGACCGAGAGGTGAGGACGCACATAGAAACGGTTAAAGTGGCGTTAGAGGAAGAGATAGAGGGGGCGCACAGGGAGATGAAGGAGGTAAAGGAAAAATTAGAGGAGGTGGAAGAAGGGGTGAGTGAAATTAAGAAGAGACGGAGGGAAACTAAAAAGGAGATAAGGGAGGAAGTGATGGAGTATGTGCAAGGTCTGTGTTCAAATCATGATGATGTGCTCACTAACCAAATAAAGAGTTTGCAGGTGGCAGAGGAGGTGCGACGACGAGGTACCGAGGTGAGTGACGATATACGCGGAAATGCGTATGGTGTGAGAGGAGATTCAGTCGGCTTGGGGGGTGGTGTAGACCCGGGTGTTCGTGAGGGACCAATGGTGAGATGTATGACTGGTCCGGAGTACATGGAAAGAGGAGGTGTGCAAGGAGGTCTGGCTATGGGGAGTGAGGGGGGTGCTGGTGAGCAAGGGTGTGCGGGTATGGAGTGGGTAGCGGGTTGCGGCAGGGCGACCCAGGCATCGACACCACGGGGGGTAGTGTTTGGAGGGACGGGGGACGCGCGGGAGCCCCCCGGGAATAGTGTACTGTGGGAGCCCGAGCGGTTTGGTCCCGCGTTGATCCCGCAGGGAGTGACGCGCGGGGTCCGACCTTCGGGCGCCCACAAAGTCCCACTCGCGCCGTATGACGGCAAGAGTGATTTGAGGGCGTACCTGGCACAGTTTGAGTACGTGTGTAAAGGCAACGGTTGGAATCCGGACGAAGGTGGAGTACACCCGGTAGGAGCGGTGCGGCGGCGGAGGTGCTGACAGCTTTACCACCGGGTGCTCTCACCCTGCCAGCTCTCCGTGCGGCTTTAATTAACCGTTTCGGTATCGAGCAGCAAAGCGAGCTTGTTAAAGCTCAACTTGCGCAGCGTAAACGCAAGCCCCAGGAGACCATCGGGGAACTTGCTCACGATATTCGCTGCGCAGTAGGGATTGCACACGCGGACATGGCAGCGAGTTCCCAGGAAAGCCTGGCGCTGGATCACTTTATTCAGGCCCTTCCGGATCTGGAGCTCCGCCAACAGCTCGCCATGTGGCGCCCGCAGACCATGAGTCAGGCGGCCGACGCTGCAGCCCGTTGGGAAGCAGCGAGGCCCCTGGCCCGGAGAGGCGAGTGCAACGCAGTGGCGGTGCGTCAGGTGGGGCCCGAGATGGGGGGCGGCCCCCTAAGGGGGCCCGCCCCCGACGGGGGCCCTGACCTGGAGAGCATGGTTCGGAGGCTGGTGGATCGGCGTCTAGCGGGACCTGGACCATGGCAGGCGGCTCCAGTGGTGGCCCCCGGTAGTCCCAGACAGAGTACCCCAATTCGGACATACAGGGGGGGGAATTTGGAATACCGGAGGCAAGCACCTTACCAGGTGAGGTGCTATAATTGTGCTCGGATGGGTCACCGTGCGTGGGAGTGTCGAGCTCCGCGCCGGGACGTTCCCCGCCAACCGATGCCCTCAACTCCGCCCCTTATCGATCGGCCTAGCCGACCTCAGACACCCCCCCCGCCAGGGCCCGGGAAACTAGAACGTGCCGGGCATGCAGGGCGGTGTTCGGCAGTAGGGGATGGGGAGAAGCCCTCGTTGACGCGACAGGTCATTCATTGTGGCCAAATTGGAACAGGTAGTTTGACAATTCGGTGCAAAATTGCCGGCGTGGGGGTAGACGCCGTGGTGGACACGGGAGCCAGCGCCACGATCATCAGCCCCGTGGTCCTTAATTAGAGTGCAGACGGCTGGGGTAAAATCCAGCGTCTGGAAAATCATAGCTTGCAGCTGGCTACCGGGGCAACGGCTCCGATCATAGGGCGGGGTTTTGTGACCCTCAAGTTGGGATCGGTAAAGCAAGAGATAGAGGTTTGGGTGGCGGAGGTGTGCGACCCGTGCTTAATAGGGTTGGATTTGTTGACTGCCGGCGGTTGTAAAATCGACTTGGGCCGGGGGATCCTGCAATGGGGGGTGGAGGAGCTACCATTGGAGGGGGTGAGCACGGCCGAGAGGGTGGAGCTGGAGGCTCCTGAGGCCGTGACCATCCCTCCGGGGGCCGAGGCCATAGTGCCGGCCCGATGGTCAGCCCACCCGACATGGCAGGAATCCTGTGGCCTGGTCGAACCGGTGGCAGCGCGATCCATACCTGGTTTAATCGTGGGCCGCACCCTTGTAAAAACGGACGGGCCGGTAGTGGCCGTCCGAGTAATTAATATTAGCACAGAACCACGCACTATAGTGAGGGGCACGAAGGTAGCTGGCTGCACCCCAGTTAGAGAAGTCGCGTCAGTGAGGGGCGAGAACATCCAGCCGAGCCGGCCCCAGGGGGAGCCTTCAATAAGTTCTAGGAATTGGCCCGATCCCATTTGCGAGATGGTAAATCGGAGTGGCATAGAGTTGGGAGGTACCCAGAGGGAGGCCTTCCACAAACTGGTTGGGTCCCACTTGGACCTCTTCTCCTTGTCCACCGAGGATATTGGACGTACGGGCCTGGTGAAACATCAGATCCACACCGGTGAGGCCCGGCCTATTCGTCAGGCCGCCCGACGGCTCCCTTGGAGCAAGAGGGCGGAAGCTGACGAGCAGGTTGAAAAAATGCTCGACGCATGTGTGATCGAGCCCTCGGGAAGTCCTTGGATGTCACCTGTTGTGCTGGTCAAAAAGAAGGATGGGACCACGCGGTTCTGCGTGGACTATCGCCAGCTAAACAACGTGACACTCAAGGACTCATATCCCCTGCCAAGGATTGATGACACCCTCGATGCCATTGCGGGCTCAAATTGGTTCACAACTTTGGACCTCAAGAGTGGGTATTGGCAGGTGGAAATGGATCGGACAGGGAAGGAGAAAACGGCATTTTCCACAGGTAAGGGGCTGTATCAGTTCACTGTGATGCCGTTTGGTTTGTGTAACGCCCCCGCCACCTTTGAGAGATTGATGGAGCATGTGCTAGGCGGCATGCCATGGCAATCATGCCTGGTATACCTGGATGACGTCCTGGTACATGCCAAGACCTTCCCCCAGGCGTTAGCTAATTTGGACCAGGTGTTCGGGTGCCTCAGGCAGGCAGGGTTAAAGCTGAACCCGAGTAAGTGCACTTTGTTTGCAAGAGAGGTGGCCTATCTAGGTCACGTGATCGGCTGCGAGGGGGTAAAAACGGACCCAGACAAAATTAAAGTGGTAGAGGAGTGGCCCGCACCACGTACCATCAAAGAGGTGCGGGGATTTTTAGGACTCTGCTCCTACTACCGGCGCTTTGTGGCAAAATTTGTGGAGTTGGCCCGTCCCCTCCACCGGCTTACGGAGAAGGGGACGCGATTTAATTGGACGCAGGAGTGCCACGAGGCCTTCCAAAAATTGAAGGGGTGTCTAACATCCGCACCCCTTCTAGCTTACCCCACTAGTAACGGGGCCTTTACCTTGGACACGGATGCGAGCCAGGAAGGATTGGGCGCAGTTTTGTCTCAGACACAGGAGGGCGTGGAGAGAGTGATTGGTTACTATAGTCGGGCCTTAAGTAGGCCCGAGCGAAATTATTGTGTCACTCGCAAAGAGTTATTGGCTATGCTAGCTGCCATGAACCATTTCCACCCGTACCTGTACGGGCGGAAATTTTCGGTTCGAACTGACCATTCCTCCCTGCAATGGCTCCTGCGGTTCAAGGAACCGGAGGGCCAAATTGCAAGGTGGTTGGAAAAGTTGCAGCAGTACGATTTCAATGTGACCCATAGGGCCGGGAAGGCCCGTGGTAATGCGGACGCACTCTCTCGGCGTCCTTGTCTGGGGGAAAACTGCAAATTTTGTGCGAGACACGAGGAGAGGGAGCAATTGGGCGATTCTGCCCCGATTCTCGTCGTCCGGGCAACCCGGGTGAGAGGGCCAATTTTGCCACTAACCGCGGACGAGGAATTTGGAGATTTGGTTTGGAGCACGGCCCAGCAGGAGGATCTTGTCCTGGGGCCGGTGTTCAATTGGGTCAAATTGGGGCAAAGACCAAAGGGGGAAGAGGTCACCCCCCTCGGGGCGCAAACAAAGGCGTATTGGGCTCAGTGGCAGACCCTGGAGTTGAAAGGCAACATCTTATATCGCAAGTGGGTGGAGGTTCCCTCTGATAGAACTTCCTGGCTGGTGATAGTCTCTGACAAATTCAAGAACGTCATATTACAGCAGGTGCATGGTACCCGCTCTGGCGGCCATTTGGGCAGGACAAAGACAATATCTCGGGTCCGCCGGAGGTTCTATTGGGTGAATATGGGGCGCGACATACAGGACTGGTGTCGGAGATGCGACGCCTGTTCTGCCAAAAAGGGACCAGCACGGAGGATGAGGGCCCCCCTTCAATTACATCAGGTGGGGGCCCCCCTTGAGCGGGTGGCTATGGATATTCTAGGACCGCTGCCCCGCACCCGCCAAGGTAATAAGTATATCCTCGTAATGGACTATTTCACCAAGTGGCCGGAGGCCTACGCCCTCCCCAACCAAGAAGCCGGGGTTGTGGCGCAGGCCTTCGTAGAAGGATTTGTATGTCGGCACGGGATTCCACAGGAGCTGCACACCGATCAGGGACGAAATTTTGAGAGTCAATTATTAAAAGATGTGTGCAGACTCCTGTCAATTCGGAAAACCAGAACCACGCCCTTGCGGGCACAATCTGACGGGATGGTGGAAAGGTTCAATCGAACATTGATCCAACAACTGGCATTGTTCACCACCACCCGTCAGGATGACTGGGACGAACATCTCCCGTACCTGTTGATGGCCTACCGAACTAGCCAGCACGGGGCCACCGCATGCAGTCCAGTGTTGCTTATGTATGGGCGGGAGTTACGGGCTCCCGCCGACTTGCTATGCGGTCCCGTGCCAGACACCACGGATACACCGCCGAGGGAGGGTTACGCACGTCACTTGGAGGAAGGCATGGAGCGGGTCCATGCCTTCGCCCACCGCCAGCTCCATCTGGCGGGGGCCAAGATGAAGCGCAGGTACGACGACCGGAGCCAGGGGAGTCAATACGCTCCGGGGACGAAGATTTGGTTCTTTAATCCCCGGAGGCGGAAGGGCAGGTGCCCAAAACTCACCTCCCCCTGGCAAGGCCCGGGAGTCGTCCTGTCGCAAATCTGTGACGTGGTCATTAAGATCAAAATGGGGCCACGGGCCCCCCCTCGGATCGTCCATGCCGACCGGATAAGACCTTATGCCGGCGAGCAGGCACCCTCATGGATCGCCTCGGCTCTAGATGCCGAGGCAGGACCCAGTACCTCTTGCGACGGGGGCTCGTAGCGTCAGAGGACTGGGGGGGATGGTAGTGGGAGATGCCCCATGTGAAGGGATGGCCAATCTGTCATCCCTCACAAGGGGGGCAAAGGAGCACTAGATTATGGGGTTGATGGCAGTGAAAACTAGCCCGGGAGGGTTAGGATATTGTGTGTAGGGCCCTAGAAGATGACATTAGGTAACGTTAAGGTTTAGTTAGTGACTGATACCTGTAGTGGGGACGCAGGTAGATTAGTGTGGATTATAATGACGTGGTATGTGCTTAGTTTAAAGGGAAGACGGGGAGCACTAAGTTAGCAGGGCAACAGGTAGATGAGATGATGCCGTGTGAGTGTTGGAGGTGTATTCAAGTGTATTGAGCAGTGTGTGAGGATTGAACAGGTGTGATTGCACAGGTGTGCAACTGAACAGGTGTATGGAGCAGTGTAGGAGGGAGTAGTGGTGATTGCGTGTGGTGTTGACCAAATGGTCCAGGAAGAGGAGGAGGGTGCAGGTGGCACCAGGTGATTGCACAGGTGTGCAACAACAGGTGTATGTGGCTATGTGGAATAAATGGTAGTGTGGAATATCTGGAGTATTGGAATGGATGGTCGTGGAGTGAGTATGGTGGAAACTATGGAGTGGAGTGGATGGTGCGAAGGTGTGAATGGGGGAAGGATGGACCCCCATCACGAATACCCGGGGCGGGTAGTGTAAGTGTTAGGTAGAGGGTATAGGTAAATTGTGGTTGGATATTGGCATCTGTGGTGCGGGTGGAAGAGAATGGTATTTGGATGGGTGCATTAGTGTTGTGGAAATGGCTGGGCGTGTAGCCTGTTAGTGTGTGTAGTTGGTTTGGGCACTCCACCACTGTGAGGATGTCGGCCAGGTGAGGCCGCAGGTGGGCTCTGGGAGCCGGTAGTTGTTGTGGATGGGGCCTGAGGATCCGGAGGACGGACCCGGGTAGCCCAGTGCCAGAGGGCACCGAGTGGGGTGACAGCCAGGAGGGGCCTTCCCCAATTAGATAGGTTAGGGTGAGGAGCTAGGTAAGCTCGGGTGGCAACTGCAGTGGTGGAGGTGTGCAGGTGGGTAGACCTGCTGGGAGAGCTACACGTCACAGCCCAGAAATTGTGCAAGGGCACCGGGAGATGAATCGGGGGAGTGAGACCCCAAATTGAGAAGCACCACAGTTTGGTCAATGGGAATTTGGTTTTTAGAACCCATAGTGTAAGTTGGCCAATGGATTGGCAGGGAGAGACCCCGGGTAGTGTAAAGTGTGTTAAAGTCAGTTAGAGGATAGTTAGGATGAAGAATCTCCTCGCACCATCTGCATCCACTCACCTGGGATGACGTACCTCCACACCACGCCAGGTTGGTTTAATTATTTTTATGTGCAAATGTTTTGGCATGTGAGACGCATCATGACGTGGGTGTGACATTGTGCTTAATGTTCCATCTCTTCCTCCTTATGAGGATTGATGATGAATTTGGTGATGGCAAATTTTGGCTAGAGGGATTGTGGAGACGAATTTGGTGTAGAAGAAATATGGGGAGACGAGACATTAGCGACGAATTTGTAATGTGTAGATTTTGTACATATGGGGTAAGGGCAAGGGTAGTGCACCGGGAGAGTCAGTTTGAGGGGGGTCTTGATGACCCGGCCGAAACTAACCCTGGCGATTCGTGTGGGGGTGGTAGGTGGCGTCGCGGTGGATGGTCGGTCGGGGGGCCTGGTTGACGGGGGACGGCCCCGTCGTGGAGGAAGGGCCAACCGTGGAGGTTGGTCAACGTCCAAATGGGCCGGCTTGAGGCGGTCCACGGAGATGCGGTCCGGCTTGCCGCCGATGTTGATGGTGAACGACTTGTCGTCCCTCTTCAGGACCCGGAAAGGTCCATCGTATGGCGGCCGGAGCGGTCCCCGGTGTGCGTCGTGCCGGATAAAAACGTACTCCGCAGTGCGAAGTGCTAGGGGGACGTGGGGTTGGGGGCAGCCGTGGTGGGACGTGGGCACGGGGGCAAATCTCCTGGCGGCCTCCTAGAGGACTGAGCGTTGGCGAGCCACGGACCAGGGGCCGGTGGCGTCAGGGATGAATTCGCCCGGCATGCGCAGTGGCTGGCCATAGACCAGCTCGACGGTGGAAGCCTGGCGGTCCTCTTTAGGGGCCGTTCGGAGGCCCAATAGGACCCACGGGAGCCTGTCAGCCCAACCGTCGTCCTGGAGGCTGGCCCTGAGAGCGGCCTTCATCGAGCGGTGGAACCGCTCGCACAAGCCGTTGGCTTGGGGGTGGTAGGCCGTGGTGTGGTGAAGCTTGACCCCCAAGGCCTGGGCGACCGCGTCCCAAAGCTCGGAGGTGAATTGCAGGCCTCTGTCGGAGGAGATGTCCGAGGGGGTGCCGAAACGGGCAATCCAGGTGCCAATGAAGGCCTGTGCCACGTCGGCGGATGTTGTTGATGCCAGCGGGACGGCCTCTGGCCACCTGGTGGTCCTGTCCACCATCGTGAGGAGGTGGGTGAAGCCCCGCGAGGAGGGAAGGGGTCCCACCAGGTCCACATTGACGTGGTCGAAGCACCGCGCGGGCACGTCGAATGGTGCCAACGGGGCCTGGGTGTGCCGGTGGACCTTCGCGCGCTGGCAGGCGACACAGGCGTTGGCCCAGTCGCGGACGTCTTTACGGAGCCCGTGCCAGACGAATTTCGCTGCCACGAGCTTCTGTGATGCTTTCTGGCCTGGGTGGGAAAGGCCGTGGAGGGCGTCAAAAATGTGCCGCTGCCATCCGGTGGGCACGATGGGGCGAGGTTGGCCTAGGGAGACGTCGCACAGGAGAACTGTGCCTGTGTCCTAGAAGGGGACGTCGGCAAACCGCAGGCCTGTGTCCGCTGTCCGGAGGGCTTGCACCGTGGGGTCGGCGGTCTGGTCGGCCGCCATGCGGGCGAAGTCCACACCCAGGTGGACGGCGTTCGCGCCGGACCGGGAGAGGCAATCGGCCACAGCGTTGTCCTTGCCCGCGACGTGCCGGATGTCCGTCGTAAATTCGGACACGGCGGAGAGGTGGCGCTGCTGGCGGGCCGACCACGGCTCCATAACCTTGGCCATGGCGAAGACCAGGGGTTTGTGGTCCACAAACGCCGTGAACGGGCGGCCCTCCAAAAGATGGCGGAAGTGGAGAACGGCCAGGTAAAGGCCGAGGAGCTCGCGGTTGAAAGCGCTATACTTGCGCTCGTTAGGGCGAAGCTGCCGGCTGAAGAAGGCCAGCGGTTGCCAAGCCCCGTTCACCCACTGTTCATGCACGGCGCCCACCGCGTAGTCGGAAGTGTCCGTGGTGAGGGCGATTGGTGCGTCGAGCGCCGTGTGTGCCAGCATGGTCGCGTTGGCGAGGGCCAGCTTAGCGCCCATGAATGCCGCATCCATCTCTGTGGTCCAGGCGACGTCGTGCTTGGCCGGCGTGCCCCGGAGGGCTTCGTACAGGGGGCGCATGAGTTGGGCGGCGCGAGGCACGAACCGGTGGTAGAAATTTACCATCCCCCAAAATTTGTAGGGCCTTGATGGAGCGGGGGCGCGGGAAACTTATGACTGCCTCCACCTTGGTCGGCAGCGGGACGGCCCCGCGCTTCGTGATGCGGTGCCACAGGAAGTCGATGGCCGTTACGCCAAACTGGCATTTCGCCGGGTTGATGATGAGGCCGTGCTGGCCGAGGCGCTCGAAAAGCTTGCGCAGGTGGACGAGGTGTTCCGCCCGGGAAGTGCTGGCGATGAGAATGTCATCCAGGTAGACGAACAGAAATGTGAGATCGCGCAGCACACTGTCCATCAGCCGCTGGAAGGCCTGGGCCGCGTTCTTAAGGCCGAACGGCATTTGGAGTAACTCGAAGAGGCCAAAAGGTGTAATTACAGCCGTTTTCGGAACAACAGCCGGCCGGACAGGTACCTGGTGGTAGCCCCGAATAAGGTCGACCTTGGAGAAGATCACCCGCCCCGCCAAACGGGCGGAAAAGTCCTGTATGTGTGGTATCGGGTACCGGTCGGGGGTAGTGGCGTCGTTGAGGCGGCGGTAATCTCCGCATGGTCGCCATCCGCCACCCGGTTTGGGCACGATGTGCAGGGGCGAGGCCCACGCGCTATTCGAGCGCCGCACAATGCCCAACTGCTCCAGCGCGTCGAATTCCGCCTTCGCCACGGCGAGTTTGGCCGGGTCGAGGCGGCGAGCCTTGGCGTAGACCGGTGGACCTGTGGTCGGGATGTGGTGTTCGACGCCGTGCTTGACGGCGACGGCCGAAAACGTCGGCTGCGTGAGGGCGGGAAACTCGGCGAGTAGGCGGGAGAAATCGTCCACGGCCGGGAGCGCGCAGGCTAGCTTGGTCGGAGCGGAGCCGCTCAATGAGCAAGCGAGCGAGCTGAAGGTCTCTGGGTTGATGAGCCGACGCCGTTTGACGTCGACCAAAAGCCCATGCGCACAAAGAAAATCTGCACCCAGCAAGGCCATGGGCACGTTCGCCGTGATGAAGTCCCACCTGAAGCGCTGGCCCCCGAAGCAGAATGCGACGCTGCGCGAACCGAAGGTGCGGATGGAGGAACCGTTTGCGGCGACCAAGGCGGGGCCGCAAAGCGCGGGCTGTTTGTCCTCCACCAAGGCGGGTATCACGCTCAGCTGAGCGCCGGTGTCACACAAAAAACGCCGCCCGGACTCCGTGTCCGTGATAAACAGAAGGCTGCCTGAATGGCCGATGCTCATGGCAGGCAGCGAGCGCCGGCCTGGTCGTTTCCCGACCCGCCGAAAGTGCACGGTGGGCGGCACGTTCTGGCCTTCTGCCTGAACCTGGCGTGGTAATAGCACATGGTCCGCTCTGGTGGAGGCTACGGCGGTCGCGTCGGGTTCGGTCGACGGGGCGTCGCCGCAGCCGTCAGTGGCGCGGACTCGGCCGGTGGAGGCGCCGGTCGTGGCGCGGGCGTTGCCTCGGTCGGCCCAGGGTTCCAGGCGGCCGCTCCCACGTGCCGCCTGGCCGAGAAAAATTTATCGGCCTCCTTGGCCAGGGCGCGAGGGTCCGTGATGAGCGAATTAGCCAAAGCTAAGCGTACCTGCCCGGGTAGCCGCTGGAGGAACAGCTCGCGGAAGAGGAAGTCCGGGCTGTGGTCACCGAGAAGAGCAAGCATGTGGTCCATGCTTTCGGACGGACGGGCCTCGCCCAGCTCCGGGAGGTGTAGTAGTTGTCGTGCGCGTTCGGTCTCCGTGAGTCCAAACGCACCGAGGAGTAGGCCTTTGAGCGCGCCGTATTTGTCGGCGTCCGGCGGGTGCTGTAGGAAGCTCAGGACCTGGGCCGCGGCGGAGGCGTTGAGCGCGGAAACCATGTGGTGGTAGCACGTCGTGTCCTCCGTAATGTTCCGCAGGGCGAATTGAGAACCCGCTTGAGCAAACCAAACGGCCGCGTGAGATTCCCAAAAGCCCGGGAGCTTCAAAGCTACAGCTGACTCCATCGCCGTGTTCGTAGAAAGGGGTCACCAATTGTGGGAGCTGTGCTCGCACGATAAAAATCGGACAAAATGGACGACGCCAGGAATGAAGTTTCTCTGAGCTGTTTATTCCAAGCTCACTCAACCGAACTCAAAAGCACTGAATCAGCCCATCGACTGGGCGGCAATATATACACAAAGAATTAAGTTAAGCACCCCCCCCGTTTTTTTACAACCTCGCACATTACAAGTTTGTTGTCGTCAAAACAGTGTAATATACCCATGATATTGCTATATTTTCTGGAGAAGTGATATTATGGTCACATAAAAACATAACAATCATGCCGTTTTCAATATTTTATTCTGAATAATTTAAGGTGAACTTTTTTGGGAATTTTAGGCATATTTTCACCTCAATTTAAGTATGGAGCTATAGGTCCATCACGGACAGTGTGGATGACGTTTATGTTTTCTAACGTACAGTCATTGTTCTGAGAAGACCTCTAGCGATCTTTGCGTCAATAACGTGTGTAGGACCCACGTGATCGGATCACTGACTCAACCCTACGTCGCATAGACCCTGTAAGCCGTCGTATGCGTTGCTGTGGCAGGTTGTTCCATTCCCGATGTAATGCACGTTCCAATTCATCCAGATTGGCTATTGGAGGGACCATCTTCGCAATTTGCATTACGTGCATTACGTGAATTGGAACGTGCATTACATCGGGAATGGAACAACCTGCCACAGCAACGCATACGACGGCTTACAGGGTCTATGCGACGTAGGGTTGAGTCAGTGATCCGATCACGTGGGTCCTACACACGTTATTGACGCAAAGATCGCTAGAGGTCTTCTCAGAACAATGACTGTACGTTAGAAAACATAAACGTCATCCACACTGTCCGTGATGGACCTATAGCTCCATACTTAAATTGAGGTGAAAATATGCCTAAAATTCCCAAAAAAGTTCACCTTAAATTATTCAGAATAAAATATTGAAAACGGCATGATTGTTATGTTTTTATGTGACCATAATATCACTTCTCCAGAAAATATAGCAATATCATGGGTATATTACACTGTTTTGACGACAACAAACTTGTAATGTGCGAGGTTGTAAAAAAACGGGGGGGGGTGCTTAACTTAATTCTTTGTGTATATATCAGAAAACCCAACACCAAAGCCACGCCTCTCAGGCGGGGCGTGGTATGCAAATAGATAAGCCACGCCTCTCAACGGGGCGTGGTATGCAAGGCAAGCGTTCGCCCGGGAAGACAAGTCTGAACACGCCCGGGCGAGTCCGGACACGTGACCGCTCGCTTCATCGGCCGGTGCAGGTTAATTGTGTCATGCTACCGGTAACCGCTACAGACTAATGAAATAACTAAAGAAGATCCTATGGTGGCCTACGTGTTGTACGTGGCCTAACTAGGGAGCAACCTTTACAAAGGGGGATATTTACAAGAATTATTATTTTACAAAGTGAAGGTTCTAAAAACCGTAACACAGCACCCGTCTCTCCTCCAGGCACGTCCCGTGCCGACAAAAAGTTTAACTTAATGTGACACTCAGGTGTAGTAACCCTCTGCTATTAACCTTACCCTGAGTGCGACAGTTTTAAAACAATTAAGTATGTTCCGCCTGCTGCGCTGCATTCGATCTAACAGATTCACGCCCACAGGATAACCGAATCACGGAATTAATTCGCAAACTACACATGGACGGTGGGGAGCATTATTTACAAAGACACTACTTGGTATTTACAACGCGAACCCAGGGCCTGTCTTTTGGGAAACAAAAGCAGAGTTTTTGGAAAGAGGAAAGGTCATGCACTGCACTGCACCGGTACACCATACCCACGGGTGCTCTGAGACGCATAATTGATATTGCAGTGCAATCTCAGAGCACCAAAAGCACCACCATAAAGCACCCAATAAAAAAACACAAAGCACCATCCAGTGCACAGTTATACAGTTCAAAAAGTCACACTGGCGTCCTCGCTGCACATCCGATGTTCTGCTGGGGTCGATGTTCTGGGTGTCTTCTTGACTTGCTGCCTATTTGAGAGATAACAAAAACACAAAAAGGGCACAAAAGCGTCCACTTTTTTTGTTTAATTACGGCCAGCAGGGGCCAACTAGGGTGGTCCACCTGCTTGGCATAGGTGCCACCTTTACCGTGGTCCGCAAGCAAGATTCCCCAGCAGTGGCCATGCCACAGCTGTGTGATCCATGATGTGGTGCTCGGCCACAAACGTGTGGTCCATAAGTGGGCTTGGCCACAAACGTGTGGTCCATAAGTGGGCTTGGCCACAAACGTGTGGTCCATAAGTGGTGTGTACCGGTCCAGGCAAGCAGGCAGCGGAGGTGCAGGTACACAACTGCGGCGCCTGCACGCTTTCCCCTCAGTGCCCAGAGAGCACGGTCCATAGGTGGGGAAGGAAGACAAAGCAGAGTTAGCGGGGTGCAAGGGCGCAAGGGTACACATCAACACAAGGTAATGCAGAGGTGAGGTGCGCAGGAGAGCGAGCGGAGAAAGCTCGTCCCTACCGTACGTCCCCCCCTATCACCTAATCTACCCTTGCCCCTACCCCTTATTTACCCAATTTACACAATTTTAGCACTTTGAACTTTGCCAAAATATGTGCCCCAAACAACCACCATATTACAAAGTAATGATATATTCCAATGCAGTGGTTCCTTGCGAAGATTTTGAGGGGTCAAATGTTACTCTGGGAGTTTTCATTTTTGAAATATTGACAAAAATGTACAATGTGAATTCTGAACTCGAAGCGATTTCGACCACTTTTTCACTAAATTTAACATATTTTTTGTCATTATATCAATATTTTGATAAATAACCCCCACAAATGTTCTATATTTCTATTACTATATTAGTTGGCATCCAGTATGCAAATTATTGGCACTCTCTGGTCCTTAAAAACATATTTATTCAAATTTTAGCAAATATCACATTTTTTGGCGAAGCGAAGCGGGCGTATAATAATATTTCGGGTGATAACACAGAGATGGCCGAGAGTTATACACTGCTATCACTTTTTTTTCATATCTAGGGACATATATCTTGCTAAAAATCACAATGAGCCTTACTCCATCTGTATGGTACCGACCAACCCCCTTGGCTCATAGCTTATAATAATATTTCGGGTGATAACACAGAAATGGCCGAGAGTTATACACTGCTATCACTTTTTTTTCATATCTAGGGACATATATCTTGCTAAAAATCACAATGAGCCTTACTCCATCTGTATGGTACCGACCAACCCCCTTGGCTCATAGCCTATTACCCCCATTCTGAAAAAACCTGGACTCAACCCTGACACCCTAAATAACTTCAGCCCCATCTCCAACCTACCCTTTCTGTCAAAAGTTTTGGAACGCGCTGTAGCCACTCAACTAAAACATCACCTCTCTGCCAATAACCTGTATGAAACATTCCAATCCGAATTCCGCTCCAACCACAGTACTGAAACTGCTCTCCTCAAAATCACCAACGACCTTCTCCTCTCCTCTGACGCTGGCAACCTCAACATTCTCATCCTCCTCGACCTCAGTGCCGCCTTTGACACCATCAATCACACCATCCTCCTCACCCGACTTGAAACCACCTTTAACATTACCGGCACTGCCCTCTCTTGGATCAAATCATACCTCTCTGACAGACGCCAGTTCATCTCCATCAATAACTGCAAATCCCCCACTGCTCCCCTCCCCCAAGGTGTCCCCCAAGGTTCAGTTATTGGCCCCCTCCTCTTCATCCTGTACCTGTCCCCTCTTGGTCACTTGATCCGCCGTCATGGTCTCCAATTCCACTGCTTCGCCGATGACATCCAGCTTTTCATCTCCACCAAGTCCATCTCCACCGCCACCCACTCTATCCTGACAAACTGCATCACTGAAATAAAATCCTGGCTTCAAATCAACTTCCTCAAACTTAACTGTGATAAATCTGAAATAATCATCATTGGCCCAAAAACGCTCACCAAATCCACCCATAACCTTGCCCTCAACATCGACGGTTTCCCAGTATCCACCTCCCCTCACATCCGGAATCATGGCATCATCTTTGACCAAACCCTCTTCTTTGACAAATACACTAAACACATCACAAAGACAGCCTTCTTTCACCTGAAAAACATCGCCCGGGCCATCCCTCTCCTGCACGGCTGCAGAAACCCTCATCCACGCCTTCATCACCTCCCGTCTGGACTACTGCAACAGCCTCCTCTATGGTTCACCCTCAATAATCACCAATAAACTCCAATACATTCAGAACTCCGCTGCCCGTCTACTCACCCATTCCCGGACCCGTGACCACATCACCCCCATCCTTTACAAGCTTCACTGGCTCCCCATCCCCCAGAGAATCCAGTACAAAATCCTCCTCTTGACCTACAAAGCCCTCCATAACCTGGCCCCATCCTACCTGGCTGACCTCCTCTCCAGACACACTCCACCCGCAACCTCCGCTCTGCTGGTACCAACCTCCTGACCCCCCCCCCCCCCCCCCATCCGGACCAAATTCAGATCCTGGGGGGACAGGGCCTTCTCCATCGCTGCTCCCACCCTCTGGAACTCACTACCTCACACCATCAGAGACTCCTCCTCACTCACCACATTCAAAACATCACTCAAGACCCACCTGTTCAACACTGCATTCAACATTTAACCCACAGCATTTAACCCCTGACTGTCTCTTCTCCTTCTCCTTCCTTTTGCTTTGATTATTTACCTATTGATTTTTGTCTTTTTGCACTTGTTTTTTGTACTCTGTCAAAGCGTCTTTGGGCTTCTTGAAAAGCGCTATATAAAATTAATGTATTATTATTATTATTACTTCAACTTGTGTCAAGTCCCACATTTACTTATTTGTTTGGTTACTTATTTACTTATCAAGTCCCAAATTTCGGCATGAATGTTTATGGTGTGAATCAAGTTGTTTCCCGGATTGGTAAGATTGGTGCTTGTCGATTGGATGTGGAGTGCTGTATGGAGGGCGGACCTTCCCTTTAACCTTGATGGTGAATGGTATGCGAACTGGCAGCCGTGAACACTGGTGTACTGCATATGTACATGCACACGGTATATGTTATCATTGACCGAACCACGCACACCTTCAACTGGAAATAATTTACCATTTATTTTAAACCCTACTTTAATTTGATGTTTTGTCAACGATTATTTTCTGAACATTGTCAAACAAGTTATTATAAGCTCAAGTCACAAGTAAGTCGCAAGTCCCCAGCCTCCAAGTCTCAAGTCAATTTTGTCGAGTCCAAGTCAAGTTGCAAAAATTTTCAACTTGATTCGCCAACTCTGTCAAAATAGTGATGTACCCTGTTAAGTGCAAGTGTTATGTATAGTATCAGAGTGTTGCTCAATCAAGGTTTTAGATTCTGTGTCTCATTATTTATCTTATCAAATTTATCTTTCATCATAATGGACCAAGGGCCATAGCCGAAGGGTAAAGAAGATGACAGTTGGCATCGTCTTTCAAGGAAGGGGTCTTTCAGTCAAGAGGCAGCATTGATGGTAGATAGGTTTAAATTGGAATTAGATACTTACCTAGGATACATTGGTGATTGAGGGGTACAGGGATATTGGCAGGACTTGTAGGACTTCATGTGGATAGCTGATTGTGGTGAGAAAGGTGGCACCATTGTTGTGGCATCGCTGGTACCCAGAGTACCCTGGGAAGTGACGGCACCTCCCCCAAGTTCAGTGACTGTGCTTGTCTCGCCTAACAGTCCTGTGTTGTGTCTATTCATCTCTAGGTGTGTGTGTGTGTGTGTGTGCGTGCGTGCGTGCGTGCGTGTGCGTGTGTGTGTCAGCTCCACTATGAGCCTTAGATCCTGCAAAAATGTAGCGACGGGGTTGATGTACCACATCTGGGGTTGATGTAGCACAGACATGATGGGTCAAAATGGCCTCCTCCTGCATCAGAGTTCCTTTTCTGATCAAGCTCCATTTTGTCATAATTTATTCCTGCCGCTCGTTCAGGCACGAGTGAGATCCTTGTATTTATTTGGGTTTGGAATTTTTAGCACTAGTGAGATACCCGTACTACGCACGGGTGGGAGGCCGGAAGCAAACAGGCAATGCAGATACGGCGGATGCTAAAGCATGAAACCAATAAATTCCACATCCCTGTAGCACCCTCAGTCGCACGTCAGACGTGGACAGCAAGTTCGTGAAGGACTTCCATTAAAAACGTACCCGTTCGCAAACAAACGGGTACGTTCACGTATAGAAACATCGATTGTGGGTCCGTGGCGAATCTGCATATAGCGATCCGCAAAGTTCACGTTTAGAAAGTAGAAACCATCATGGCATGTCGTCATTTACTTGAACTCGATATCTCTTTTTTCATTCCAAACAACATAACTCCAATCACAAATTAATCATAAAATAAACTTTTCACAACATTGTTAATGTTTCCTTCATTGTAAAAACTACCAAGTCAACAGTTAAAAGGATTTTGAGCCGATAGGTGTTACGGCCTTGGCAAGATCGATGGAGACAGCGATCTGTTAGCGCATACACCACCCAAATAGCTATGTGGAATCATCTCATGTAGAGATTGAACTCACGTTGTTTGAACTTTGGCCGAGGTCATTATTTACTTTTAATGATGTTTATATACATATTTATATTTTACTGTGTGTACCCCGGTTTAGAATAGGTACACCGTATCCCTGCGCATCGTAAGAGGCGACCAAGGGTTGGCGTCAGGAAGGGCATCCGGCCATAAAAAACATTGCCTCAAACAGGGAACCATGATTGTCATGGGGCCCGCAAGGCTAACCCCCGCTCAAGCAGGGAAAAATGGCCTTAAAACGATCATTCATTCAATTCATTCATTCATTCATTCAATGATGTTTATATACGAATCAAAAAGAAGATAATTGGTTTTGGGTCGTCCTTTTCGCATATCTCGTGGGATTGTGAGTTGGAGAGACGACCGTGATGGCGGGGAGGAGGTTGGCATTCTCTCAAACAGGGATTCAACCCATGTCCATATAAAAGGTCTTTGTCTGAGGTCACCGAGTCCGATCGGTGCAGCTGTGCAGCACAGCTGTGCAGCGATCGGTGCAGCCGTTCGTGCGGCACCCGGGAAAATAACGTTATGCGGGAGTCCAAACCTGAAAATGCTGGAGGCCAAAGCTGAAATTGGAAAAATAATATACCCTATTTTACTCCAGGAGATCCCAGGATTACCCACCCAAAATATCGTTGCGATCGGTTCAGCTGTTTTTGCGGTCCCTTTAAACGGACGAACAGACAGACAGACAGACGGACGGACATTTGGTGAATTATAGTAAGATTTACCATGCGAGATTTTTTTTGGATACCTTGTGAAAGGCTTGTGGAAGAGCTCACACACTGAATGGATCAGGACATAATATAACAAAAGGAGCAGCACAGAGAGGGGGAGGGAGTGGTGAACACCAACAGTTGAGTTGAAGGACATAATAGAGGGAGACGTAGACAAATCGATGGGTGTGGGGAGGAATGAGGGGTAAGGGAGGATGCATAGGGTGGCCCTGATGGATACAGAAGGAAGGATAAACTGCAAATTTGGAAAGAGTAGGGCTTGGGGTAGGGGTGAGGGGGTTAACGAAGGTAGAAAAGATCATGGTTTTGGATTTGGGATGATCTGAGATGGTGTCTTGAAGACCTGGAGGGAAGAGTGAGATTGAAGAGAATGGGAAAGTTGGTTCCACAAGCAGGAACAAAAGAGGAATGTTGGAGTGGAGGTGAGCAGTGTTTCTGGATTTTGAGCGTTTCACCAAAAGGGGATTGATGGTGGACAGTGTGCACCCTGTCGGAACCTGGGGGAAGGAGGGGGATGTGTCAGAATGGAAAGACCAGAGGGTGCACGACCAGAAAGGAGACTGTTAAAGAAAGAAAGACCATCGGACCTGTCTGAGATGATGCAGTGAAAGACGCATCGACTTTAAGGCCTTGGTTTTCACGGCGTCAAGCTGAGCAAGGTGTGAGGCAGGGGAACCAGTTCAGAGTGGAGAGCAGTATTCCATCAACCTGTGGATGAAGGCCTTGCAGGTGGATAGGAGATCAGTTGTGCCAAGGAAAGACTTTGTATGGCAGATGATGCCCAGTCAGAGACTGGCTTTGGACGCCAACTATGAGATGTGGTTTGCCCAAGAAAGGTTGTGGCTGATAGTGAAATACTTGTGGATTTAGCTCATAACTTGTAGAGCATATCATTACTAGTGTTAGGCCGGGTCATTTCAAACCACCAATATAATGTAATAAAAGTCATATTCATGTGATTGCATTTTTAGGTGTTGACCTTTATATGTAACCAAAGTAAACTGTACTTGGAAGAGGCCAAATCGTTTTTCACTTTTGTGTTCTTTTACCATTAATGAGCGTTGAGCTTTACTCGCGTGTGAAAATCATTGAAGCCGAAATTATTTTGAAGCGACACCGAGCATTGACGTAATGTCGGCTTATCTTGTGGCTGTTTGGCAATAATTGCTTCATTTCGGGTACAAATCACCCTTTAAGTGTTTCGTTTGTCTCGCAAGTGGGGTCTGTATTGGAGTAATCCTTTAAATATTTATTTTAAATACTATTCCGGTTCCACTACATGTGCTGCATTCAAAAATGGTCCTCTTTTTGTGTTGTGTAGTGAGTGTAATGGTTGTCATAACGCTTGGGTTGATCTATATTTTAATGAATTGTCCTAAGTGGGACAGGTGTTCGTCTCTTGATAGAGGGCGGTCGTAGTTGGGGTGCATTAGGTCAGTGTTTCTCAAATGGTGGGTCATGACCTCAAATGGTGGTCCCAAATTGATGAAAAGGGTCTAAACTCTAAAGGGTCGAAGAGGTCTAAATGGTGTAAGTGTCTTCAGGGGTCTAAAGTGTTAAACGGTCATAAAAGGACTAAAAATGTCTAAAGGGTTCTAAATGGTCTAAGGAAGTCGAAGGGGTCTAAAGGGCCCATAGTGGTGTGAAGGTCTAAAGTAAAGGGTATGTTCCAAAAGGAGGTAGGGTCTCAAGGGTCTAATGGGTCAATGTGGTCCAAAGGGGTCTAAAGGATCTAAATGTCTAAAGGGGCTAAATGGTCAAGGGAGGCCTCATCTAGTATCACCCTTATAATCCATTAAAATGTAAACTATAACATCTCATATCACCCTTATAGTCCACATACATGTAAAGTATAAAATCTCTTAACACCCTTATAATCCATGTAAATGTAAACTATAACATCTCATATCACCCTTATAGTCCACATACATGTAAAGTATAAAATCTCTAAACACCCTTATAATCCATGTAAATGTAAACAATAACATATTTCATCACCCTTATAATACATGTAAATGTGAACTATAACAATTCTTATCACCCTTGTAATACATGTAAATGTAAACTATAACAATTCTTATCACCGATTGGTCTTTCTGTCTTCTACCGACTCCTCTCCGGCCTTGCTCCCCCAGCTCTCTCTGTGCTCTGTCCCCCCAATATTCCTTCAGGTCGCACAAGATCTGCCTGCAACCCTCTTCTGGTTAAACTGCCAAAGTCTAGGCTCTCTGCTCACCTTCACTCTTTCATTCCCCTTTTCTCCCGCCTCTGGAACAAACTCCCCCACTCCCTTCAATCCCACTCCTCCCTCCAGGTCTTTAAAACAGCTGTTCACCACCATCTCTTATCTTCCCCCATCGAAAACCTTGATCTTTTCTACCCCCGGTAATTCACCCCAGAGTCCTTGCAGTGTTCATATGTTTTAATCCTCTCCCACCTCCCCCCAAGTCCTCCCGATGTCCCTGCTCTCAAATGTTGTGTTTGTGTCCTTCCCCCTCTCTTTTGTGTCCTTCCCCCTCTCTCCCCATCTTGTCTACCGCTCCCCTTGTTTTTTGTGTTTTGTGTGTCGGTTTGTCTTTTTGTGTGATTAATGTTAGCTCTTTCACGAGCCTCGATCTTGTATACAAAAAAAAAAAAAAAAAAAAACCCATATAATGCATGTAAATGTAAACTATAACATATTTCATCACCCTTATAATACATGTAAATGTCAACTATAACAATTCTTATCACCCTTATAATTTATGTAAATGTAAACTATAACATCTCCGATTGTCCTTGTACTGCACATGATATATGCACGCTGTTATATTTAGCTTTTTTTTTCTTCTTTTTTTGGGGGATACAAGATCGAGGCTCGTGAAAGAGCTAACATTAATCACACAAAAAGTCAAACCGACACACAAAACACAAAATAAAAGGGGAGCGGTAGACAAGATGGGGAGAGAGGGGAAAAAAAATTAAATTGAACTTGAGAATTATTTAAAAATGTACATGCAAAAGCACATGATGAGGCACATTCTGCACAACAGAACATTATCCCAGGACCAGTCAATTAATGAGCATCGATCGATCATGACATCAGTCATCTCCTGAGTAATCATAACCTCAGTCACCCTGAGTCATGTTTCTTTTATTTGTTACTTGCAAAAGTACCCAGCGTTGCTGGGAAACGCAGTCACTTTGTGAGGGGATTATTGAGAGGAGGGGAGAGAGAGGAGGGCAAGTGAGGGAAGGGGGGGGGGGGTGAGTAAATGGCGAGTGAAGGGGAGAGAGGAGGAACTTTGAGGCGAAGGAGGTAAAGGAAGGGGAGAGGTGGGGGAAGGGAAGGGAGGAGAGAGGGGGAGGTAGGGGGGGGGGGGGGAAGAGGGAGGAAGGTGGAAGGGGGTGGGAGAGTTGGTAGATAGGAGAGAGGTGGAGTGGGAGGGGGAGCGCAGCACTGAGGGGATGGAAGAGGGGAAGGGGGAGGAAGGGGTGTTGAGTAAGGGAGGGAGAGTGTAGGGTGAGAGGTGAGGGCAGATTGGGGACGGGGGAGGCGAGTGGGAGGGGGAGGGGAAGCGTAGTGGTAGATAGGAGGAGGGGAGAGAGTGGAAGGGGAGAGTGGGGGGAAGAGGGGGTATGGGAGGGGAAGGTGAGGGAGGGATGGAGAATAGGGGAGGAGTAGAGAGGGGGAGTGGAAGGGGGGAGAATGGGGAGGAGGAAGGGAAGGGAGGGGATGATGAAGGGAAGAGGAGTAGGGAAGGGTGAGGGGGAAGGGAAGTTGTGTGATGGAGGACGGGGGAGGATAGGATAGGGGAGGGGGAGCGGACAGGTGGGTTCTGAAAACCTCTCGGTTAAAACACTGTACTATCTATTTATCACAAAAGCAATAATGGCAGAATTTCCCTCTTCCCCACTGCACTGTGTTCTCCATATGTGAGGGTTTTCTGATTGATGCGATACATGCTGTGACAACCCATATTATCCAGGTGTGTGTGTGTGTGTGTGTGTGTGTGTGTGTGTGTGTGTGTGTGTGTGTGTGTGTGTGTGTGTGTGTGTGTGTGTGTGTGTGTATGTGTGTGTATGTGTGTGTGTGTGTGTGTGTGTTCTGATCACATCATCTGACCCACAGGTCTCTCAATTGGCATCTAATGACCATTCCTCTAGTCTAGAGTCTAGAATGATTTTGCACTTTGACTTTCACCCAACACTACATTCCCATGCCCCTCACAACCCTACCTATTCTAAACCTCATCCCCAAACTCCCCCACTCCACTTTCTATCCTCAAGGCCCCCTGCCCTCCCCTCACCAACCCCCTCAAGATTTCCCGATCACACCAACTCTGCCACGACCCCTCCCCACTCCCTCTCAACGCCCCTCCCCCCCACTCCCTCACACCCACAACCTCTACATACTCAGAATTCCCCGGCGTAGACTGGGTATCTCATCTAATTACATCAAAACGGGCAAGCATGTGCTATCTTACATATATATATATTTATATATACACTACCGGTCAAAAGTTTTCGAACACCTCAAAGCCTTCTTTTGGGAACAAGTAATGGGTTAACAACTTACAGCTGTTCTGCAGCAATGTACAGTCACGTGAAAAAGTAAGTACACCCCATGTAAAGTTTTGACTTTTTCAACATATTTCAACATACAGCTATTTGATCTTCATTTCAACAATATTGATAGATAAAGGTGATATTATACAACAAATATCATGAAACATTTACATTTTGTAGTCCATTGTATAATTTAAATAAACATAAATGCAAATTTCGCATGTGGAAAAAGTAAGTACACCCCTACAATCCCTACATTTATCACTACTTCAAATACCTAAAATTAGAATCAGGTGCACCAGCTCAGGTGCAAATGATTAGAACATCGTTAGAGAGGATCTTGGAGGAACCTGTCTTATTTAAACCTCAGACATTTAGTTTGGTTTGTTCTTTGTTGTTGAAGTGTGTGGCGTCACCATGCCTAGATCAAAAGAGCTCTCTGAGGCCTTCAGAAAGAAGGTTATAGATGCCGACGAGTCTGGGAAGGGATTTAAAAAGATCTCCAAACAATTTGAAATCAATCATTCGACTGTCCGGAAGATCATCTACAAGTGGAGAAGATTCCAAACAACTGCCAACTTATTCAGGCCAGGCCGCCCCAGCAAGTTCAGCCGGAGAGCAGACTGCAAGATGCTGAAAGAAGTCTCTAAGAACCCCAGAATGTCATCACGGGACCTACAGTTAGCTCTTGCCACTGTTGATGTCAAAGTGCACGAGTCTACCATTAGAAAGAGGCTGCACAAATTTGATCTACATGGGAGGTGTGCCAGGAGGAAACCTTTGCTGTCCAGAAAGAACATCAGGGCAAGACTAAAGTTTGCCAATGAACACCTGGGCAAAGATCAGCACTTCTTGAACAATGTGCTCTGGACAGATGAGTCAAAGGTAGAGCTATTTGGCCACAGTACCAGAAGACATGTTTGGCGAAAACCAAAGACAGCATTTGACCACAAGAACCTGATACCAACTGTAAAGCATGGTGGTGGAAATATTATGGTTTTGGGCAGCGTTGCTGCATCAGGGCCTGGGCAGCTCACCATCATAGAATCCACGATGAATTCTTCATTGTACCAGAGGGTGCTTGAGGATAATGTGAGGCCATCTGTCGGAAAGTTGAAGCTCAACCGAAGGTGGACCTTGCAACATGGCAATGACCCTAAATATACCAGTAAATCCACAAAGGAATGGCTGAAAAGAAAGAAGGGGGTTCTGGAATGGCCAAGTCAAAGCCTGGATCTAAATCTCATCGAGATGTTGTGGGGGGATTTGAAACGAGCTGTGCATGCAAGAAACCCCTCAAATATCGCACAGCTGAAATAATTCTGGATGGAGGAGTGGGCAAAAATTTCTCCCAGTCGATGTCAGAGATTGATGTACAGTTATAAGAAACGCCCACTTGAGGTTGTTTCTGCCAAAGGGGGCAATACCACCTATTAGAGCCAAGGGTGTACTTACTTTTTCCACATGCGAAATTTTCATTTATGTTTATTTAAATTATACAATGGACTACCAAATGTAAATGTTTCATGATATTTGGTGTATAATATCACCTTTATCTATCAATATTGTTGAAATGAAGATCAAATAGCTGTATGTTGAAATATGTTGAAAAAGTCAAAACTTTACATGGGGTGTACTTACTTTTTCACGTGACTGTAAGTAAATTAAGCCTTGAAAGTAGATGCAAACAATAATTCCTACAGGTGTCCCAACCTCTGCTGATTACTTGATTACAAACCCCCTGTCTGTATGAAAGCAGTATTGGAACAGACTGTTATTACACCCTCTGAAGCATTATTTGGACAACATTGCACTGCAGGAAGTAGTATATTGGAAACTGGAGCAAACTCTGACAGAAAGAGGTCTGGCAGACCCAAAGCCACAACAGCATCAGAAGACAAGTTTCTGAGAGTCAACAGCTTGCATGATAGGCGGCTCTCAGGACAACAGCTTCAAGCACAGCTTAATACTGGTCGAAGTAAGCAAGTCTCAGTTTCAACTGTGAAGAGAAGACTTCGAGCTGCAGGTTTGACAGGTCGAGTGTCAGTGAAAAAGCCATTGCTAAGATGGCAAAATACGAAAAAGAGGCTTGCCTGGGCCATGAAGCACCCACCGCCAGTGGACTACTGAATACAGGAAGAAGGTCTTATGGACCGATGAATCAAAATTTGAAATCTTTGGGTCATTACGCAGGGTTTTGTACACTGTTGAGTAGGCGAAAGGATGGTTCCTCAGTGTGTGAAACCAACTGTCAAACATGGAGGAGGAAGCGTTATGGTCTGGGGCTCTTTTGCTGGATCCAGAGTCGGCGATTTGCACAGAGTGACTAGCACCCTGAACCAAAAGGGCTACCACAGCATTTTGCAGCGCCATGCAATACCCCCTGGTATACGCCTAGGTGGTCAGGGGTTCCTCCTACAGCAAGATAATGACCCTAAACACACCCCCAGGCTATGTCAAAACTACCTTCGAGGAAAAGAACAAGACGGTCGGCTTCAAATCATGGAATGGCCAGCACAGTCTCCAGACTTAAATCCCATCGATCTGGTTTGGGATGAACTGGACAGAAGGGTGAAAGTAAAGCAACCTCCAAGTGCAACACATTTGTGGGAACTTCTGCAACAGTGTTGGGAAGAACTTCCCGAACAATATTTGATTTCCATTGCAGAAAGAATGGCACGAGTGTGTTCGGCAGTTATATCTGCAAAACGTGGCGACTTTGCTGAGTCAAAAATTTAAATTAAATTTTGTTAAACAAAATGATTCTATGATTTCTTTTTTATCTCCAATTTTTTATTTGTTCAATGCTTAATTTCAGAGTACATTGAGACATTAAACTGTGTAAATTTCAATAAAAACTGGAAAAATTGATGTGTTCTAAATCTTTTGACAGGTAGTGTGTATATATATATATATATATATATATATATATATATATATATATATATATATATATATATATATATATATATATATATATATATATATATATATATATATATATATATATATATATATATATATATATATATATATATATATATATATATATATATATATATATATATATATATGTAGTGGCTACCGCTGGGTTTACACAATCGCCTTGCACCTACCAAGGACGCGGAGCGATCACCATGCCGGGCTCGTCCAGGACGCACGGGCAGGCCCGCGCTCAACTTGCCAGGCCACGCCCGCTCTCGACTTGCCAGGCCGTGCCCGGGCATGCCCGCCCTCGACTTGCCAGGCCGTGGCCAGGA
Organism: Myxine glutinosa; assembly: GCF_964187855.1. NCBI lineage: Eukaryota > Metazoa > Chordata > Myxini > Myxiniformes > Myxinidae > Myxine > Myxine glutinosa. Next base: position 30,521,865 of record NC_136263.1, on the reverse strand, counting down.
CGCCCGGCCACGCCCCCTCTCGCCTTTCCCGGGCAAACGCTCCGGGATAATGTGTGTATATATATATTGCTGCCCGATAAACGGGCTTTTGAGAGTACCCGAGTTGTTTTGTGACAATAAAGAAACTCGGACGAATTCCAGCTTTTTGTCGCGTCCATTCTTCCGATTGACGTGGGAGCACAGCCCCTACATTGGTGACCTACTGACATGGACACGGCAGTTGCCCTTAAACTGCCTACCTTCTGGGAGGCTCACGCGGCGGTTTGGTTCGCCCAGGCAGACTCCCTGTTCGCCCTGCGAGGCATCACGGCCGACGACACCCGCTTCCACCATGTGGTAGCAGCGCTCGGTTCAGCCACCGCGGCCCGCGCCCTGAGCCTCCTCGAGAGCCCGCCAGCCGCTGACAAATACGGCGCGATTAAAAAGCTCCTCCTCGACGCTTTCGCCCTCCCATCGGCGGAACGCGCACGGCGCCTGCTCGACCTGCCCGAGCTCGGCGACACGCGCCCGTCCGAGCGAATGGACTACATGCTTTCGCTGCTCGGCGAGCACTCTCCGGCATTCCTGTTCCGGGAGCTGTTCCTCCATCAGCTGCCTAGCCCGGTACGCCTCGCCCTGGCGAGCACGACGATCACGGATCCCCGCGCCCTCGCCAGGGAAGCCGACAAGATCTCCGCGGCAGGCCAACGCATTGCAGCAGCGACCTGGGGCCCACCGCCGTCCGACGCAACGCCCATGGTGCCCAAGCACCCGGCACGGCCGACGACCGAACGGCCGACGCAATTGGCGGCCGCTACGCCGAGCCGACCACCTCCAGCACGACGACCGGGGCCTCCACCTGACCAAGCGTGGTGCTACTATCATGCCAGGTTCGGACAGAAGGCCCGGACATGCCGACCCCCGTGCACCTTCGGCAGGCCGGGAAACGGCCGGGCCGGCGTTCATTACCAGCCATGAGCGCCGGCCACACGGGCAACTTACTTTTCATCACGGACAAAGCGTCTGGACGGCGCTTCCTGTGCGACACCGGCGCCCAACTGAGCGTCATACCCGCCTCTGATCAGGACAGGCAGTCCGCGGTTTGCGGCCCCTCCTTGGTTGCGGCCAACGGATCGGCCATCCGCACCTTCGGCCCGCGCAACGTCACCCTCTGCTTCGGCGGCCAACGCTTTACTTGGACGTTTGTAACCGCGAACGTGCCCATGGCTCTGCTAGGCGCCGACTTCCTCTGCGCACACGGACTGCTGGTGGACGTCCAACGGCGTCGCCTCATCAACGCCGAGACCTTCAGCTCCCTGGTATGCACATTGAGCAGCTCCGCTCCGACCGAGCTGGCATGCGCCCTCCCGGCGGCGAACGAGTTTGCTCGCCTGCTCACGGAGTTCCCGGCCCTCACGCGGCCGACGTTTTCGGCCGTCGCAGTACGACATGGGATCGAGCACCACATACCAACCACGGGCCCGCCGGTCTACGCCAGAGCCCGCCGCCTCGACCCAGCCAAGCTCGCCGTGGCCAAAGTCGAGTTCGACGCTTTGGAACACCTCGGCATCGTGCGGCGCTCCGATAGCGCGTGGGCTTCGCCACTACACATCGTCCCAAAGCCAGGAGGCGGCTGGCGCCCATGTGGCGACTACCGCCGCCTTAATGACGCTACCACCCCCGACAGGTATCCGATCCCGCACATCCAAGACTTCTCCACCCGTCTGGCAGGACGGGTCATTTTTTTCAAAAATCGATCTCATACGGGGATATCACCAGGTACCTGTCAGGGCGGCCGACGTCCCTAAAACGGCCGTCATCACGCCGTTCGGCTTATTCGAATTCCTACGGATGCCGTTTGGCCTCAAGAACGCGGCTCAGGCGTTCCAGCGCTTGATGGACGGCGTGCTGCGTGACCTGCCGTTCCTCTTCATTTACCTGGACGACATCCTCGTCGCCAGCACGTCCCGGGCCGAGCACCTCCTCCACCTCCGAACACTGTTCGGGCGCCTCAGCGAGCACGGCCTCATCGTCAACCCGGCCAAATGCCACTTCGGCACGACGGCCGTTGATTTTTTGGGCCACCACATCACCAAGAACGGGGCCGTGCCGCTGCCAACCAAGGTCGAGGCCATCACCACGTTTCCGCGTCCCCGCTCCATAAAGGCCCTGCAGGAATTCCTGGGAATGGTGAATTTCTATCACCGCTTTGTGCCCCGCGCTGCTCAACTCATGCGGCTCCTATATGAAGCCCTCCGGGGCAAGCCGGCCAAGCACGACATCGTCTGGTCCGCAGCAATGGACGCGGCCTTCCAAAGCTCAAAGCAGGCCCTCGCCGACGCAACACTGTTCGCTCACCCGGTCGGTGCTCAACGCTCCCATCGCCCTCACCACGGATGCCTCCGACTACGCGGTGGGCGCCGTACATGAGCAATGGGTGAACGGGGTTTGGCAGCCACTCGCATTTTTCAGCCGGCAGCTCCGGCCGAACGAGCTCAAATACAGCACGTTTGACCGTGAGCTCCTCGGTCTACACCTGGCCGTTCGCCATTTCCGCCACCTCCTGGAGGGCCGACCCTTCACGGCGTTCGTCGACCACAAGCCGTTGGTTTACGCAATGGCTAAGGTCACGGAGCCGTGGTCGGCCCGCCAACAGCGCCACCTCTCCGCCGTGTCGGAGTTTACCACGGACATCCGGCACGTCGCCGGCAAAAACAACGCCGTGGCCGACTGTCTTTCTCGGGCCAGCGCGAACGCGGTCCACCTCGGTGTGGACTTCGCGCTTATGGCGGCGGACCAAACCGCCGACACCACAGTGCAAGCCCTCTGGGCGGCGGACACGGGCCTCCGCCTGGCCGACATCCCCTTCGCGGACACTGTCCTGCTCTGCGACGTCTCCCAAGGCCAGCCTTGCCCCATCGTGCCCGTTACCTGGCAACGCCGCATCTTCGCCTCCCTCCACGGCCTTTCCCACCCGGGCCGAAAAGCTTCCCAAAAGCTGGTGTCGGCGCGATTCGTCTGGCACGGCCTTCGACGGGACGTCCGCGATTGGACCAGCACCTGCACAGCCTGCCAACGGGCCAAGGTCCACCGACACACCCAGGCCCCGCTGGCACCTTTCACCGTGCCCGAACGACGTTTCGACCACGTCAACGTGGATCTGGTGGGCCCCCTCCCCCCATCACGGGGGTTCACACACCTGTTCACCATGGTGGACAGGACCACCAGGTGGCCGGAGGCCGTTCCCCTCGTCTCCACCACCACCGCCGACGTGGCGCAGGCTTTCATCGCCACCTGGGTCGCGCGCTTCGGCGCACCGGCGGACATATCGTCAGATCGCGGACCGCAGTTCACCTCCGAGCTGTGGGGCGCGGTCGCCCGCAACCTGGGGGTCAAGCTCCACCGTACTGCGGCCTACCACCCCCAAGCCAACGGGTTGTGCGAGCGATTCCACCGCTCCTTGAAGGCCGCGCTCATGGCCGGCCTTCAAGACGGCTTTTGGGCCGACCGGCTGCCGTGCGTTCTTTTGGGCCTCCGCACGGCCCCCAAGGAGGACCTCCGGGCATCCACCGCCGAGCTTGTCTACGGCCAGGCGCGACGCGTCCCGGGCGAATTCGTGCCCGACGCTACCAGTCCCTGGTCCGCAGTTCACCAGCGCTCGGACCTCCAGGAGGCCGCCCGACGGTTTGCCCCCGTGCCAACATCCCACCACGGCGACCCCCAGTCCTACGTCCCCCCAGCACTTCGCACAGTGGAGTACGTTTTTGTGCGTCATGACGCACATCGGGGGCCACTCCGGCCGCCGTACGACGGGCCCTTCCGGGTCCTGCGACGGGACGACAAGTCGTTCGTCATCGACATCGGCGGCAGGTCGGACCGGATTGCGGTGGACCGCCTCAAGCCGGCGCACGTGGACATCGACCAACCGCCACGGTTGGCCCTTCCGCCGCGGCAAGGCCGCCCCCCATCCACGGTGCCCCCCACTCGACCGCCCACCACCACACCGGACCCCCCCCCCCCCCCCCACGACCCGCCAGGGGTCGCTTCGGCCGGGTCATCAGGACCCCCCTCAAATTGACCCTGCCGGTGCAAGTCGATTCTGGGGGGACGTGTGTAGCGGCTACCGCTGGGTTTACACAATCGCCTTGCACCTACCAAGGACACGGAGCGATCACCATGCCGGGCTCGTCCAGGACGCCCGGGCAGGCCCGCGCTCAACTTGCCGGGACGTCCGGGCATGCCCGGGCACGCCCGGCCACGCCCGCTCTCGACTTGCCAGGCCGTGTCCGGGACGCCCGGGCATGCCCGGGCATGCCCGCCCTCGACTTGCCAGGCCGCGGCCAGGCCGCCCGGCCACGCCCCCTCTCGCCTTTACCGGGCAAACGCTCCGGGGTAATGTGTGTATATATATTGCTGCCCGATAAACGGGCTTTTGAGAGTACCCGAGTTGTTTTGTGACAATAAAGAAACTCGGACGAATTCCAGCTTTTTGTCGCGTACATTCTTCCGATTGACGTGGGAGCACAGCCCCTACATATATAAATATATATATATATATATATATATATTTATTTATATATATATATATATATATATATATATATATATATATATATATATATATATATATATATATATATATATATATATATATGTAATTACTTCTACCAGCGAGGCCTCAAAATTCTACGATTCTCCAAAATTCTATGATATCAAGGTGTATAATCCTTCAAAAACTTCATATATTCCCCAAACTTCATTTCGCACAAGAATAACAGCCTCAGGTGCTTGCATTCGTTCAATCACATGTAACATATGGCGCTTTTCAATTGCACAGAACGGTTCGGTACGGTACGATAATCCCTGTGTCGTTTTTCCATCGCACAACAGACCCGTGAAAATAGGCGGAGTTATCTGAAGTGACGAAAATAAAACGCGATTGTTGTGGTGACGTCATTTCTCATGCGACACTAAACTGTAAACGGCTCGGCGGCTATGGAGGAACTTGAAGCTGTGTTTTACTTCTTCGACGGGTTTTGGTTTTATCTGAACATTCGTTTTTTAGCGAAATGCAAAAAGAGAGAGGCCGTGTTTGAGAAGAAGCTGAAAGATGCCAGAAAGAGGACAGCTAAAAAGAGAAAGGAACTTTTTCAGACAATTATGAAGACCGACAACGAAGATTTGGGCTTTGTTTGTCAGCGCAAACAAAGAATGAACATAGCGTGACGGTTCTGTGACGATTGCGATTGACCAATCAACGGTCTGCAGTATTGCTAGCTCCACCCATAGGTCCGGGTTCGGCTTGCTTGGTACCTATCCATAGCAGGAACCAAATTTAGCATGGGTACTTAGGTACGGTACGGTTCACCACAGTTCACCATGGCAGAGATTGAAATACGATGTTTGATTTGATGTTGTTTTTTTACTAAGTATATTTTTATAGGTATTTTAATGTAAATTATATTAACATAATGAAAGTAGATCGCACAATAATGTGAATCGATGTGATCTCGTGTAATAACAAATTGTGTACGTAAAAACAAAGAGGGAGCGCTGTCTACTGTATCACCATCACTTGCAAAAGAAGTCTGAAGAGTGCTCGCCTTGCGGAAATTAAATAAAGACACGAACATTGGCGTCTATAAACATTGTGATGTATACAGGAATACAGCGATTTGTCGGTATGAAGATCAGCTATATTACCATTCGTAGATATGAAGCTTTGTTGTGCGGAAATAGGCCTGTTCTGAGGGGACTAAATACTTGAGTATTTAGGCATACGTGAGTTGAGCAGACAAAATGGTGGAATTAAGACCCCCAAGCTTAGGGACCTGAATGCAGGCTGACCAAAGGTAAGCCTGCTAGCGTAAAATATTTTCAAAAACACACCCAAACACCTAGTTTTCATTCATGCAATCCTTTGGAGGTCGAGAAGTGTGCATGCTAAGTTTGGGGCTGCTAAGTTTCATGGTTTTGGAGTTATGGAGGAGACACACACACACACTGCTTTTTATTATTCTCGATAATTTGGCTGCCAATATTCGGCCTTAATCAACTTGAACTTGGTTTGTGTAGCTAGTGGACAATATTGGTATAATTCTCAAATGACAAATGTAGAACTTGTCAATTTAATTTGATCACTAACATATTTTCATCGTCAAATGCCTAAGTGCACCGCAGCGATTGCGTGATTTTTCTTATCATTCTGTTGGCATTTCATTGGCGGAGCTTGCGTCTTCAAAGCCGATCCAGAAAATCTCGCATCGTTTGATCACAATTATCTTTTGGTGCACTTGATGCCATCGGCGGTCGGTTTGTATCATTACCTAGGCTGCATTTCCATTATTGTGCCATGTCATGAAAATGTCACAGCACAGATGATTTTTGTGCCCAGCAAAGGCCGCGAGAATGGAGAATGATTCTCGCAGGACTCTCAATTGGTCGCTATCGGTTTCAATTGACAAAGGCAGATTGATCGCAGTACCAATTAAAGCATAGCAGGCCATGCTGTGTGATTACATTATTAGTACGTTGTGTAGTTCAGCAGCAACACCTTTTAATATTCAGTGTGATAACTCTTGTTCCTCCTGGAAAAATCGAGAATTTCTAATAAACATTGAAGTCACTGAATAGTTTATTGATATTGGCAAAGAAAAAAAAAAACCAAACTGGCTTTATGGAAACAGTATTTATTTGGCCTTGCCTTAAAATGTGCTTCTTACATACTTGATTCAAATATCTGCACTCTTTGGCTTCATCTGCTTATTTTCTTATAACTAACCCACTACTGTTCTTCCATTGCCTTCTCTTGTTGCCGTATTGTTCTGCAGACAATTTTTTGAATGAAAAAAATCAGAAGAGTTTTACAGCGGAATGGACAGTGACAGGACCAGGGCCCACTGCCTGAGAGTGAAGAAGGGGAGACTTAGGACGGCAGGAGGGCAAGGGTCTTTCACTCAGAGCACAATTCATGTATAATGGTCTACCTGGAATGCTTGTGTCAGCAGAAAGAGTAGATCGGTTTAAATTTGAAGTAGATAGGTACCTAGAAGCATTGGGGACAGGGGGATATTGGCATGAATGATAAGTATCTGTGTTGGTCATTCCTCCCCCGACAAACCCCTCCCCCTCTTCCCCCCACCCCCGGCCACCCCAAAAGAAAAGCAACCCTGGTGATGTTCCACACTCTGCCCCCCTACTCTACTATTCTCTCCACCCCCTCCACTTCCCCCCACTCACCCCACACTCCTCAAGTACATAATCTGCTAAATTCATAAAGTGTAAATCGAGTCTATAAACTGATGAGGTGGTGTTGTAGCACAGGCATGATGGGCCGAATTGCCTCCTGTATCCAAGTTCTTTGTATGTCCCCATTCTTTTTAGGTCTATGCTTTGCTCTCATTCACATTCAAACAATGTTGACTTCCTCATTCTTTGAGCTCCTTTCCACACTTATGGGTGTCGGACATTCACTTATCGCTCACAAACGTTTTCCGTGTCTTGTGCTCATGGAAAAGATATTCAAACGTATGGACAAATTGTATCCATCTTGTCCACCCTGTGCATCCTCCACTACCCTCGTTCTTCTCCACATTCCTTATTAGTCCGAGACTGCCTCCATTTCATCCCTCAACCATGCTGTTGGTGTTTCCCTACTACTCTCTTTCTGCTGTTTCTTTTGTTCTGTTACATCCTAAATCCATTATATGTCCTATCTCCTCCACGAGCCTCGACTTTGTATCCAAAGAAAAGAATTGATGTTGTACATGGGATCCGATGCCAGTCACAGCATCACAAGGCAAGACCTTTCAACCATTTGGTCGTTTGGACCATCAATTCTTCAATGAATTTTTTTACACTTTTTTTTATTGCAAATGGAGTTCTTACATATACAGATACTAGCAGGATTAGCCGGCTTTGCGGAGGGGGTGGGGGGGGGGAGCAGGAGAGGGATGGGTGAGGAAGGGAGTGGGGGGGGGTGGGGGGAGTGGAAGGGCGAGAGATACGAAAGGTGATGGGAAAGGGAGGGGATATACTACATACACATCTCTTTTGGGAGGAGGAGGGGTTGGTGGGGGGAGGGGGTGGCTTTGACAGGCCCCTCGGTTTTTGAGTAGGGGGGATGAGGAGAACAAATGTACCCGTGCAAAGAATGCTTTAACCTCAGTGTTGCCAAGGTAAAAAAGGAAATAGTAATACCCTCCGCCACCATCACCAGGTGGCGCTACGTGCAATACATTTGCATAGAGAATTTACGCCCCTCTCCCACTCCCCCACTCCCCCACACCCCTGCATGAGGCCGCGGCCACATAGCCTATGTTACCCCCCCCCCTCCCCCCCCCCCCCCCCCCAGACAAAGTTGTGTTTGTATTTGTACCCTGAGTAAAGTATAAAAGCGTTTATAGCTGGAGTACCTGGCGTTGCTCAAGACAAAAATAAACAAAAACATATTTGGAATGAGGGAAAATGTAATGGAAAAGCAATTGCATCCAAATCAGAAATCATAATTTCACCTTTTTGTTGAATATATGCTGCTGAATGTGCCATTCATCACGTTTCCGAGTTAAGTATGATACCGATTAGGAAGAAGAAGAAGCCTTACTACCAACTCCATACACTTGCAGAATTGTTTGATTTATTTGTGTTCAAATGTCTGGTGATCGTTTTGTATTTATTTATGCGAATGTATACTTGTATACAACTGTCATTAATCAAAAAGGCGAAGGAACTATAGAGCGATGTTTTTTTTTTTTGTTTGTTTTTTTTTAATCCAGAAAAAAGGAACTTTTTTTTCCCCCTAAAAAATATTTCGCCTAAAACACTCCCAGGCACTCACTGATGAACCTCTGAAAGTTTGACAAAGATCCGTTCAGCCATCTCTGAGAAAAATGGTGACACACACACAGACACACACAGACAGACAGACAGACAGACCAACAGCTCTCTTATATAGGAGATTACTTGTAGGTGGACACTATGAGACATAAATGTACTTCATATAAATTGCCAGGACATTAGAAGAATTGCACTTTGTGCGGTTGGTTGGAGGTTGTGAGAGAAGTTGCAACAGACATGTACTAATCTCAACACTCATGCTGTGTGTTCTGTTGAGTTTGCATTCTGTTTGTAATTTTTGCCCCGCCGTTTTTTCTCCTGTACAACAAGGTGGACAAATATGGAGTATGTGTGTTCAACACATGACCGTGACCTTTATTACCTCCGCCACCGAAGGTGGATGGTGGTCATGTTTTCACCCCAGTCTGTTTCTTTATTTGCATGTCTCTTTGTTACTTGAAAAATTGAAGATTTTCGAAGTATATTGGTTGGTTGCATTTATTACTTGGCAAAAAAATATATTTTTTGCCAAGTATGTTGATCACTCTGGTTTGTGTGTTTGTTTGTCTGTCCGCTCACTTATACTTGCCTACAGGTCACAATTGTAAACCGATCTTCACGAAACTTTATCAAATTGTAGAGTTCGTGGTTCGACAAAATCCATTTTCCATTTTCATCTGAAAAAATCGTCACTTTTCATCCTATTGACCCAAGCTTTGATCAAGATCGTCAATTTTAATCTTCATGAAATGGACAATTTGACGGATCAATGACAACCTTTTTTGGTTGGGGAGAGGGGGTGGATTTTACAAGTATTGTGCCCTGCATGGTGTCTTCTTATTTGTCAGTCTGTTTGTGAACAGAATGAATGAAAATGAATGACTGATCGTTTTAAGGCCATTTTTCCCCGCAAGAGCGGGGGTTAGCCTTGCGGGCCCCATGACAATCATGGTTCCCTGTTTGAGGCAATGTTTTTATGGCCGGATGCCCTTCCTGACGCCAACCCTTGCTCACACTCTTACGATGCGCAGGGATACGTTGTACCTATTCTGAGTCGGGGTACACACCGTGGTCATTCATCCCAGCAAGCTGGTGCTCAATTTGCCGTCCTCGGAAGGATGACAGGCTGAGTCAACCCCCCTGGTGTTAATTCAGCGATCGACCGGGATTCGAACCCAGGATCCTAGGATCCCAAGCCGGCACCCTAACCGCTAAGCCAACGCCAGGCTTAGCCTGTGAACCTTATCCTGTGAACAGGATATCTCAAAAAGTTGTTGACTGATTCGGCCAAAAATTGGTGGAGAGTTTGGTTGTGTGACAATTAAGAATTGATTGGATATTGGTGAAAATTCGAATCTGGATCCAGATACAAGAAGTTTACATTTTTTAAAAAGTGATTCGTCACCATTGAGTGATCGGGCCAAAAACGATATGTACCTAAGCATAATATTTGAAAACGTTGTGGGTGACTTATGACGAAAGTTGGTGGATGAGTTGGGTAAGTGACAAGAACAAGCCGATTCGACTTTGGTTCAAGGACTGGATCCAGATATGACCTATGAGTGGAACATATAACGTAAACAGTTCAAGCTGGTGGAGGAATGCGCTCTCTATTGATTGCTGTTCTATTTTAATTCTGAGATTAGTCTTATAAGGGTGTTTTTACATTGTATGCGATGATTGCTCCCAGATCCTTGTCATTATGAGTAATTGAAGGCATTTTGCTGTTTTGTTATTCACATAATGGCCATTTTAATCAAGGAGTACTGCATTGTAGAAAAACAAAATTGTTTTGAAGTTTGTAGTAACTTGAGAGTCGGAGTAAATTTTGTTTAATAAACCAAACTGGAAGGGTTTTTTGGCAGAACATTTCGTCGAAATTGCAGTGTTATAACCATTTCCCATTTACTTCCCTTGTGGAATAAACCTCCCTCTGTTCGTTCATCCGTTTTGGGAACATTCCAACAGTTTGCAGGATTCTGCCATGGTAGCGCAATCACCCATGAGCTCTCAATCCTCGAGCAGGTTTGTTCCTCTATGGCGACTATAAACTGTCCAATTGGTGTATCTTGGGCAGGGCGTTGCATCGACGAGTGTCCTGTCCTTCGGATGGCTTTTAAGCCGGGTGTCCCGTCTGCTGGCGTTACATGGTGGACGTTAAGGATCCTACGGTCTCTCTAGGTGAATAATAAGCAAGTTATTACCAACATATCAACAACAACACACAACAACAGGCATTTTAAAGGCCATTTTCCCTACTAGAGCGGGGGTTAGCCTTGCGGTCCCCATGACAATCTTCTCCATTTTGCCCTATTTTCTGCATCTCTCCTTGTTAACCCCTTTGCCCGCATTTCTTCTTCCACCATCTTTAGCCAAGTCTTTCTTGGTCTTCCCCATCCTCTACTTCCTTCTACATTCATTTCCATCACTCTTCTCAACCAGTCACTTTCATCCTTCCTCAACACATGACCAAACCATCTCGACCTGTTTCTCTTCACAGCATCCATCACAGGCTCTATTCCCATCATCTTTCGCAATTCATCATTTGTCTTCCTCACTCTCAACGATACTCCACACATCCACCGAACCATTTTTTTTTTTTTTTTTTTTTCTATACTGAATCGAGGCTCGTGAAAGAGCTGACAACCGCGAGGGAAAGACAAAGACAGTACATGGGGACCGCGAGGGAAAGACAAAAACAGCACATGGGGACCGCGAGGGAAAGACAAAGACAGTACATGGGGACCGCGAGGGAAAGACAGTACATGGGGACCGCGAGGGAAAGACAAAGACAGCACATGGGGACCGCGAGGGAAAGACAAAGACAGCACATGGGGACCGCGAGGGAAAGACAAAGACAGTACATGGGGACCGCGAGGGAAAGACAAAAACAGCACATGGGGACCGCGAGGGAAAGACAGTACATGGGGACCGCGAGGGAAAGACAAAAACAGCACATGGGGACCGCGAGGGAAAGACAAAAACAGCACATGGGGACCGCGAGGGAAAGACAGTACATGGGGACCGCGAGGGAAAGACAAAGACAGTACATGGGGACCGCGAGGGAAAGACAAAGACAGTACATGGGGACCGCGAGGGAAAGACAAAAACAGCACATGGGGACCGCGAGGGAAAGACAGTACATGGGGACCGCGAGGGAAAGACAAAAACAGCACATGGGGACCGCGAGGGAAAGACAAAGACAGTACATGGGGACCGCGAGGGAAAGACAGTACATGGGGACCGCGAGGGAAAGACAGTACATGGGGACCGCGAGGGAAAGACAAAAACAGCACATGGGGACCGCGAGGGAAAGACAAAGACAGTACATGGGGACCACGAGGGAAAGACAAAGACAGCACATGGGGACCGCGAGGGAAAGACAAAGACAGCACATAGGGACCGCGAGGGAAAGACAAAGACAGTACATGGGGACCGCGAGGGAAAGACAAAAACAGCACATGGGGACCGCGAGGGAAAGACAGTACATGGGGACCGCGAGGGAAAGACAAAAACAGCACATGGGGACCGCGAGGGAAAGACAAAGACAGTACATGGGGACCACGAGGGAAAGACCATGGGGACCACGAGGGAACCATTCGCATTTCCACCCTTTCCAGCCTTCGTTGCTGCGCTACGTTCCTTACCCATGTCTCGCTCCCATAAATCATAACACTTCTCACACATGCAGCATTCACCTTTCCCTTCAGCTTCAACGACACTCCCCTCCTCGTCAGCACGCCACTCAGTTCCCGAAACGTTTTCCATGCACATCTCACTCTAGCAACCGTTGCCGAGTCTGATCCACCTTCTCCATTCAGCATGTCTCCTAGGTAGCAAAATGTTTTCACACCTTCCAGCTTCATGCCGTCTCCAAGATCCAACTCAACATTTCCTCCACCTGCAGCTCCCTCTGTGCACACCTTACATTTGAATGTAGCTGCCACACTGGTTAAAGGCCCTCTCAAACCACTACCTTTTTTATGAACCCACTCACCGCACATTGGACATTGAATGGAGTTCACTCCAACACCCTTCCTGCACACAGCACACGGCCTCTTCCCAGTTCTTTCCACCTCACCACATGCTTTACCGCTTGCCATCACCTTCGTCTTTCCGATATTCACCTTCAGACCTTTTGTCTCCATACATTCCTTCCACTTGTTCATCTTCTCCTTCAGTCCATCCATACTTTCTGCAATCAACACCAGATCATCTGCATACAACAACTCCCACGGCAAACCCTCCTTTACATTCCGAGCCAGCACCTCCATCACAGCTACACTACCGGTCAAAAGTTTTAGAACACCTCAATTTTTCCAGTTTTTATTGAAATTTATGCAGTTTAATGTCCAGTGAATAACCTGAAATGGTACAAACGTAAGCAGTAAACTGCTCGAGGTTAAAAAAAAAGTTTAGGCTATCAAAAACGGGAAAATAATATAAATTGCATGTATATTGTAAAAAAAGGCCTTCTTCAGGGAACAAGAAATGGGTTAACAACTTACAGCTGTTCTGCAGCAATGTAAGTAAATTAAGCCTTGAACGTTGATGCAAACAATTCCTACAGGTGGCCCAACCTCTGCTGATTACTTGATTACAAACCCCCTGTCTGTAGAAAAGCAGTATTGGAACAGACTGTTATTACACCCTCTGAAGCATTATTTGGAGAATATTGCACTGCAGGAAGTAGTATTATGGAAAGTGGAGGAATCTCTGACAGGAAGAGGTCTGGCAGACCCAAAGCCACAACAATATCAGAAGACAAGTTTCTGAGAGTCAACAGCTTGCGTGATGGGCGGCTCACAGGACAACAGCTTCAAGCACAGTTTAACACTGGTCGAAGTAAGCAAGTCTCAGTTTCAACTGTGAAGAGAAGACTTCGAGCTGCAGGTTTGACAGGTTGAGTGGCAGTAAGAATGCCATTGCTAAGATGGCAAAATAAGAAAAAGAGGCTTGCCTGGGCCATGAAGCACCCACCGCCAGTGGACTACTGAAGACTGGAAGAAGGTCTTATGGACCGATGAATCAAAATTTGAAATCTTTGGTTCATCACGCAGGGTTTTTGTACGCCGTCGAGTCGGTGAAAGGATGGTTCCTCAGTGTGTGACACCAAATGTCAAACATGGAGGAGGAAGCGTGATGGTCTGGGGCTCTTTTGCTGGATCCACAGTCGGCAACTTGCACAGAGTGACTGGCACCCTGAACCAAAAGGGCAACCACAGTATTTTGCAGCACCATGCAATACCCTCTGGTATACGCCTAGTTTTTCAGGGGTTCATCCTACAGCAAGATAATGACCCTAAACACCTCCAGGCTATGTCAAAACTGCTTTTGTGGAAAAGAACAAGACGGGAGGCTTCAAATCAGAGAGTGGCCAGCACAGTCTCCAGACTTAAATCCCATCGAGCTGGTTTGGGATGAACTTGACAGCAGGGTGAAAGCAAAGCAACCTACAAGTGCAATACAATTGTGGGAACTTCTGCAACAGTGTTGGGAAGAACTTCCCGAACAATATTTGATTTCCGTTGTAGAAAGAATGCCACGAGTGTGTTCGGCGGTTATATCTGCAAAAGGTGGCTACTTTGCTGAGTCAAAAATGTAAATTAAATTTTGTTAAACATAATGATTCTAAGATTTCTTTTTTATCTCCAATTGTTTATTTGTTCAATGCTTAATTTCAGAGTACATTGAGACATTAAACTGTGTAAATTTCAATAAAAACTGGAAAAATTGATGTGTTCTAAATCTTTTGACCGGTAGTGTATATATATATATATATATATATATATATATATATATATATATATATATATATATATATATATATATATATATATATATATATATATATATAAATACTTCTACCAGCGAGGCCTCAAAATTCTACGATTCTCCAAAATTCTACGATATCAAGGTGTATAATCCTTCAAAAACTTCATATATTCCCCAAACTTAATTTCGCGAAAGAATAACAGCCTCAGGTGTCACCTCCAAAGTAGTGTACAAAGTAGTGAACACCTCCAAAGGTGTTCTAAAACTTTTGACCGGTAGTGTACAAATAGTGGTGGACTTAGTACCGACCCCTGATGCACTCCCACCTTAACCTCAAACACCACTGTTCCCGTCCTTCGTCCTTACAGCTGTGCGCGCTCTTTTGTACATTGCCATCACTACTCTGATCAACCATTCCTCCACTCCTAACTTCCTCAATGCCCATGTCAATACTTCGCGTGGAACCCTATCGAATGCTTTCTCCAGATCAACAAACCCAATAAACAACTTCTTCCCCTTCTCCATGCACTTCTTCTGCAACTGCCTCACAATAAAGAGCGCGTCTGTCATTCCTCTTCCTGGCATAAATCCAAACTGCATTTCGTCGATCTTCACCTTCTTCCTTATCCTCCTCTCCAACACCCTTTCCAATACCTTCATTCCATGCTCCAATAACTTTATCGCTCGGTACGAGCCACACTCCAGAGGGTCACCTTTCCCCTTGTATAGAGGGACGAGGGTACTCAGTTCCCAATCCACTGGAATGCGGCCTTCTTTCACCACCAGATTACAGATCTCGGTCATTCTCTTCACACCCCAACTTCCTGCTGCCTTCAACATATCTCCCACAACTCCCGTCGGCCCTCACGCTTTCCTACTCTTCATTGCTTTTATCGCTTCCTCAACTTCCTTCTCGGTTATCTTCTCTGCCGGTCCTAAAACTGAGTTACTCTCTATGTTGCCATCCCATTCATTCTCTGTATTGAACAGTATTTCCATATAGCTTTTCCATCTTCCTTTAATTCCATCTGGGTCCACAATGATTTGTCCCACTTCATCCTTCAAGCAACTCACCCCCATCACATCACACCTCTCTTTCGCTATCTGCTTTGCAATCCTGAATACCACTCTCTGACCCTCTTCCGAATCCAAGCGTTCTCCGAACATTTTACTCCATGCCTCCTGCGCCTTTGCTACCTCTTTGTTTGCAGCATTCTTGCCTGCCTTATAACTTTCATGCTCTGCTTTTTCTGCTCCCGTACCCTTCACCTTCTGCCACTCCTTGAACTTCTTCCTCTTCTCGTCAATCCTCTTTCCAAATTCCTCATCCCACCACCATGTTTCCGAGTGCCTCGGTGGTCCTTTTGTCCATCGACATACCTCACCAACGGCTCCCAACAGACTATCTTTCATTGACATCCAACCACGTTCAAGTTCAATCACATCATCCTCTACCCTACTCAGCCTCTCTTTCAATGCCTCCCTTACTGTCACCTGTTTCAACCTCCACACCTTCATTCTCGGTTGGTACTTCACCCGCCGAGCTCTCCTCGCACCTTTCACCCTTATGTCGCAGACAACCAAGTGGTGCTGTGAAACAGCCTCCTCCCCCGGGATCACCTTTGTGTCCCGGAGGTGCCCCATATCTCGCCTACGCACCATCAGGTAGTCAACGGTTGTCGTCGACCCACCTGACGTGTATGTAACAAGCTTATTATCCTCTTTCTGGAACTGAGTATTACATGCACAGCATGTAATACTCAGTTGCATGCACAGCATACTTGCATGCATGTATATGTATATATATATATATATATATATATATATATATATATATATATATATATATGTATATATATATATAACTGTAAGAAATAGTAGAAACTCTAAAGTACGAGCAGGGCGTCTCATTTGTATTGAATAAATAATCGTTAGATTAAATAAGACGCGGACGTAGCTTCAGGACGTCGATCTTTAATTAAAGATCGACGTCCTGAAGCTACGTCCGCGTCTTATTTAATCTAACGATTATATATATATATATATATATATATATATATATATATATATATATATATATATATGTATATACATGCACAGCATACCCCATAATACTTGCATGCACAGCGTTTCAAATCCCCCCCACAACATCTCGATGGGATTTAGATCCGGGCTTTGACTTGGCCATTCCAGAACCCTCCATTTCTTTCTTTTCAGCCATTCCTTGGTGGATTTACTGGTATGTTTAGGGTCATTGTCATTTTGCAAGGTCCACTTTCGGTTGAGCTTCATCTTTCCGACAGATGGCCTCACATTATCCTCAAGCACCCTCTGGTACAATGAAGAATTCATAGTGGATTCTATGATGGTGAGCTGCCCAGGCCCTGATGCAGCAAAGCTGCCCCAAACCATAATATTTCCACCACCATGCTTTACAGTTGGTATCAGGTTCTTGTGGTCAAATGCTGTCTTTGGTTTTCGCCAAACATGTCTTCTGGTACTGTGGCCAAATAGCTCTACCTTTGACTCATCTGTCCAGAGCACATTGTTCCAGAAGTGCTGGTCTTTGCCTAGGTGTTCATTGGCAAACTTTAGTCTTGCCCTGATGTTCTTTCTGGACAGCGAAGGTTTCCTCCTGGCACACCTCCCATGTAGATCAAATTTGTGCAGCCTCTTTCTCATGGTAGACTCGTGCACTTTGACATCAACAGTGGCAAGAGCTACCTGTCGGTCCCGTGATGACATTCTGGGGTTCTTACAGACTTCTTTCAGCATCTTGCGGTCTGCTCTCGGGCTGAACTTGCTGGGGCGGCCTGGCCTGAACAGGTTGGCAGTTTTTTGGAATCTTCTCCACTTGTAGATGATCTTCCGGACAGTCGAATGATTGATTTCAAATTGTTTGGAGATCTTTTTAAATCCATTCCCAGACTCGTAGGCATCTATAACCTTCTTTCTGAAGGCATCAGAGAGCTCTTTTGATCTAGGCATGGTGACGCCGCATACTTCAACAACAAAGAGCAAACCAAACTAAATGTCTGAGGTTTAAATATGACAGGTTCCTCCAAGATCCTCTCCAACGATGTTCTAATCATTTGCACCTGATCTGGTGCACCTGATTCTAATTTTAGGTATTTGAAGTAGTGATAAATGTAGGGGTGTACTTACTTTTTCCACATGCGAAATTTATGTTTATTAAAATTATACAATGGACTACAAAATGTAAATGTTTCATGATATTTGTTATATTATATCACCTTTATCTATCAATATTGTTGAAATGAAGATCAAATAGCTGTATGTTGAAATATGTTGAAAAAGTCAAAACTTTACATGGGGTGTACTTACTTTTTCACATGACTGTACATATATATAGTGCATTCAGAAAGTATTCAGACCCCTTCATTTTTTTCACATTTTGTTATGTTGCAGCCTTATGCTGAAATCGTTTAAATTCATTTTTTCTCTCATCAATCTTCACTCAATACCCCA
Source organism: Myxine glutinosa (assembly GCF_964187855.1). NCBI lineage: Eukaryota > Metazoa > Chordata > Myxini > Myxiniformes > Myxinidae > Myxine > Myxine glutinosa. Next base: position 30,503,787 of record NC_136263.1, on the reverse strand, counting down.
TAATGACAAAGAGAAAACAGGATTTTAGAAAGTTTTGCAAATTTATTAAAAAGAAAAAACTGAAATATCACATTTACCTAAGTATTCATACCCTTTGCTATGACACTTGCAATTTAGATCAGGTGCCTCCCATTTTTCTTGATCATCTTTGAGATGTTTCTACACCTTGATTGGAGTCCACCTGTGGTAAATTAAATTGATTGGACATGATTTGGAAAGGCACACACCTGTCAATATAAGGTCTCACAGGGGAGGTGAGGGGAAAGGAGGAGGAAAAAAAAACTGCATATACAGTCACGTGAAAAAGTAATTCCGAATTTGCATTTATGTTTATTTAAATTATACAATGGACTACAAAATGTAAATGTTTCATGATATTTGTTATATTATATCACCTTTATCTATCAATATTGTTGAAATGAAGATCAAATATCTGGATGTTGAAATATGTTGAAAAAGTCAAAACTTTACATGGGCCAGAATGCGCAGCAAGGCCAGCCGCATTTGCACACGGTCTCCCGCCATGTCACACTGGATTCTGGTTGATGCTGCTTGGTCTGGATTTTTTCTCCTCAAGTGGGCCTGGTGGATATGCTCACATCTCACCTCCTCGAATTTTGTGATGCCTTTGTTGACAATCCTTCTCCAAAACGAGCGATCTGTGGTCTGGTGTTCCAATTTGGCCTGGTCAATATCACAGCTTTTTAGTGTTGCGTTTCGACAATCCTTGGAGCGCTTTCTAGGTTTCCCAATGCCACGTTTGCCCACAGCCAGTTGCACATAAAATAATTGTTTCAGGATCCTTAAATCGCTCATCCTCAAGAGGTGACCAGCCCATTGCAGTTTCCGTCTTTTAAGTATACTCTCCACGATACACAGCCAGATTTATTTTGCATCTCCAGATTGGAAATATTGTATATATATATATATATATATATATATATATATATATATATATATATATATATATATATATATATATATATATATATATATATATATATATATATATATATATATATATATATATATAGTTACGGCCCGCGGATAAGGATGTTGGTTTGCCGAGCGGATGGCACCGCGGCCTAACAGTTACCCCGACTAACCCAATTCCTGAATGTTGGCCGGATCGCGCCACAGCTATTCAATATGGAAAAGACAAAAGCGACACGGATGTGAAGAAGAAGGAGGAGACGAAAAGGTTGGCAAATACTACTAAATTTATTTATTATTTACAGGCTCAAAATAACCAAGGAGAAGGAAAGATAAGAAAATAATATACAGAAGATTTTAGAGACACAGTGAAAATCGCTAGCTTATCTAAACAGACTTAATTAATACCCAGGACAGAACAAACGAAGACGACTCACACGGGGAATGATGATAGGAATGGCGGAGGTGGATGGCTGGAGGGAGAGGAAAGTCCGAGGGGTCCTGCAGCACGATTAGCAGCCGCCGTTCCTTCGCGGCCCTGCTCAAAACCGCCGTCCAGGCCCCAAGCGGCTGTTGAGTGTTGCTGCTGCTGTGGCTGCCGCTGCTGCTGCTGCTGTGGACGTCGCGTGCTTTGCCAGGACTACAACAGGCTTTGTGCTTCCCTGGATGATGATCTCCTTGGATGTTCTCTATGGTCTCTTGGTCCAACAACTCTTTCTCTTTCTTGGTCCGACCACTCCTCACCATCGACAACCCAACGCAACCAACGCAACCCCTCGCCACTCAACGCAACCACTGCCCACCACCACTTCTTGCGCGTGTGCCTTTATAGCGCCTCCGGCGATTAAGCCGCCGGCCTTCAGGACACGCCCATCAGTGTGCTCACCTCGGCCATGGTTGGTCGCGCGACCCTCTGGCTCCGCCCTTGATGACGACGGGCGGGCACGCCTTTCTTCCCCGACCCGAGCACATGTTCAATGGTGGTTTTGGAGGGGATGTAATTGGCAAATTGAGGCTTGGCCATGACGAAAGGGGAAATGGAGGTTTTTGGGAATGGGAATGAAGAATGAAGGGAATCTATCTTATTTCACTTGGTGCAATGGAGTGTCATTTTAATGGAAGACAAAGCCTTAACCTAATACACAGAATAAGGAAATAAACTACTGAACAGGGATATTATAGTGTCCTTCATGTATGCTTTATTGAACTAACTACGGGAACACCCTTTGAACTTTATACACACTGGAGCAAGGAGGGCTCAGACTAAAACAATAATTCACAACCATTTACTATACAAGACAACACAATCAAAAAAACTCAATCCTCATATCCGCAACAATATATATATATATATATATATATATATATATATATATATATATATATATATATATATATATATATATATATATATATATATATATATATATATATATATATATATATACATATATATATATATATATATATATATATATATATATATATATATATATATATATATATATATATATATACATATACATATATATATATATATATATATATATATATATATATATATATATATATATATATATATATATATATATATATATATATATATATATATATATATATATATATATATATATTTACAGTGGAACCTTGACTTACGAGTGCCCCAACTTACGAGTTTTTCGAGATACGAGCCGTCGCTCGGGCGGTTTATTGCTTTGAGATGCGAGCCGAGATCTGAGTTACGAGCTTTCGCCACCCGGTCACGTGGTTATCTTGCCGTGCAAGTACAGTATCTCTGCCGTATAGCGCTGCATTTTTGTTTTCGCATGTTGGTTATTTTGAGTTTACGCCACCAGGTGGGTTCCGGTCACGTGGTTATCTTGCCGTGCAAGTACAGTATCTCTGCTGTATAGCGCTGCATTTTTGTTTTCGCATGTTGGTTATTTTGAGTTTACGCCACCAGGTGGGTTCCGGTCACGTGGTTATCTTGTCGTGCAAGTACAGTATCTCTGCCGTATAGCGCTGCATTTTTGTTTTCGCATGTTGGTTATTTTGAGTTTACGCCACCAGGTGGGTTCTGGTCACGTGGTTATCTTGCCGTGCAAGTACAGTATCTCTGCCGTATAGCGCTGCATTTTTGTTTTCGCATGTTGGTTATTTTGAGTTTGCGCCACCAGGTGGGTTCTGGTCACGTGGTTATCTTGCCGTGCAAGTACAGTATCTCTGCCGTCAACTTGTTCAGAGTGCCGGCGATAGCTCGCCTTCTCTTTGTGGAAAACACGGTACTGAGAAGAAGAAGAGGATGATGTGCTTGGATATAAAACACGCAATCGTCGAAAAACATGAGCGAGGTGTCGAGGAGGACGTATATAACGGCAGAGGAGAAGAGCATGCCAGGCCACAACTTGTGGATATAAAACACGCAATCGTCGTGTTTTATATAAAACTTGTGCTTGGATATAAAACACGCAATCGTCGAAAAACATGAGCGAGGTGCCGAGGAGGACGTATATAACGGCAGAGGAGAAGAGCATGCCAGGCCACAACTTGTTCAGAGTGCCGGCGATAGCTCGCCTTCTCTTTGTGGAAAACACGGTGAGATCCTTAACATCCAACAACTAATGGGACGCAAACGGGGCGCCCAGTTTAGCGGTACACACATTGATGAATCACCCTGCCTGTGATTCACCCATGACAGGTTATAGCTGGGTCGGGATTCAAACCCAGGCTGGACAGTTTAGACTTTAGAGTCAAGTGTGCGTACCTCCAGTCCAGGCCATCCTGCCAACTTGTATGCTGCATACAGGTGAAATATAAAGCGCGAGATATTTTTATATATACTGTATATTTAAAAAAAAATTGGTGTGGTTTTTGGCGGGCTGGAACGGATTAATAGCATTTCAATGCATTTTAATAGGGAAATTTGATTTGAGAAACGAGCAATTTGAGTTACGAGCTCGGTCACAGAACGAATTAAACTCGTAAGTCAAGGTTCCACTGTATATATATATATATATATATATATTGTTGTAGGTGACGGGTCGCGCCTCCCGGCACGGCCGTCCCACGGGTGCAACGCCGGCTGGTTCGACACAGATCTCGGGTTACGCGCCTCTATCGCGATACCAAATTACACCTGTGCCTTGCCAGTTGGGGAGACACCCGTCGCTACAGGTTGGGTTTGTCAGAGACCGAGCGAAGTCTGCCGCAACCTGTAGCCAGTTTGGTTTTAATTACAAATCGAGCGGATTGCTCTTCAATGCGACACAGATGAATGCAGTGCGGCAACTTCCATACGAATCAACCAGATTTAATGGGGGAACATTAGGGTACACAAAACAAGCAAGGCGTTCACGATAACATTATAATTCAACTATGAGTAATAACCCGCTCTTATCTAGGGAGCTATAATTAAGGGTTTCGCGGGGTGACCCTAACGAGATAAACCTTAGGCCTGGACAACATTCATACAAGACAGGGGGGTACTTGGTGGTGTTGATGGACGAGAGGTGAAGATGTGAAAAGGGCGAATGCAGCTCGTAACAAGCCGATGTCGCCAGATTCGAAGGCCCCGCTTGGGCCTGCAGTCTGCCAAATGGCGGCCCGCCCTCTTATCGGCCACGCATCAAGCGTCGCGAAATGGCGGCCACCGGCTCTCCTTATCGGCCACACGATCAGCACGATTTTCCGTTTCTCCCGCTCAATCACGCGCGGAGAGAGCTCTCCGGCGGGAACCCGCCGCGAAGGCCTGTCCACACGCCATCCGCGCATGCGTCTTTTTCCACCTCCTCCCTCGCACGTGCTCAGCGACTACTCGAAGCGCCGCTTCCGGTTTTTGACGGCGCTTGTCGTTTTTGCCCGCTCAATCGCGCTTTCTCACGTCAATCCATTGCCTCGATCATGGCATTGCAACCGAGGCCGGTCTTAATGGAACTTGCACCTTGTTTGATTGTCAAGATGTAATTAAAAGGGAACCGTCTCTTGTACACCACCAATGCACCACACAAAACAGCCTGCTACACCTTCCGACACAAAACTACCATCCCAGTACAGACGATCTATGGTAAACATACATCTAAGAGGGGACCTGAACTAATTCTATATTTAATAAACCACTAAGGGCCATTTCCGCAACACTACCCCCACCTTTCTCCCGAGGCTCTCCCGAGCCTCCACTAGGGGCAGCCCGCGGGAATGGCCCTGTCTAACGTACAGCACAAATCTCCCATTTACTCTAACCCACAACATTGCAAGCACTTAACTCCAAGAAGCAAAGTATCAGTAAGATTGGCATGTCCCTATCCTAGTGTGTCGGATCACTAATCTAACAAACACATCCACACTCTATGCACAATACTTAACATTCTAATTATGCATTTGCGCAGGAGGGCATTCAATGTTACTTTCAACACCAATATTCACATCGGAGCAAGACATTCAGAGTTTCAAAGCTTCTTGACGTGTTCGCTCCTTCACGCCTCCTCCCGGCAGTGTTGTGTCTTCACCCCAGAGGGGTTTCCTTACTCCGTGGCCTTATTGGCCTCTCACCAGGTGAGTTCAGTCGGCCCAGTGGCCTAATCTCACAAAGAGTCCTTCGGCCCACTGAGCCCACAAGACGGCATGAATCTTCGGCTGCAACAGCCCGCAAAAGCACTTTGGCCTCCATGGCCCACAAAAATGCTTCGGCCCACATGGCACACAACCGAGCAGCAGCAGGCAACAAGCCCTGCCTTGGACAGCAGGTGGCACAGTTCTACCGATGGTAAGCAAATGCAGTCTGGAGGCATTCTTGAGGGTGCAAGTGGGGGTGATGACCTCAGCCCAGGCAAAATGAAGAGTACCCTTAACCTTCCTTGCCTGACTTATCTTGGTACGACTTGTTTTAGTATGGTCTTCTTAAAAAGTCCTTTCACTTTTTAGCTGACAGGATGGTGTGCTTCTTAATCAATTGTTATCTGTGTGTTCATGACACACTGGTGGCTTCTCTGGCACTTGGAGAGGGCGACCGAACCTGGCCCTTGTTCACAACTTTCCCATCAACACGACTCGTACCAGGTGTCACACATGAATGGTGCGGAGGAGAGTTCATCGAACCTAACCTTTTACTTGAAGCTCTAACCAATGGCACAAACCCTGCCATTGCCACAATGATCCTAATGACCCATTTTTCCCAACCTGGCACACTGTTCCATTCTTTTAAACCTGGGCAAGGCCCTTATTTGTCTCTTTTTCTTCACTTGGTGGTGCCAGGCATAACTCATTGGCTGGGGAGTGTGACTACAACTAGGCCTCTTTGCCTGCTTCCAATAGGTGGTGAGGGACACCTAGCGACCTCGGGGTTCACCTGAGCGCGCCTCTGGCGCTCCTAAATAAGGGGTGGCTCTCTAGCCCCCACACTGTGCTCTCCAAGCACTCTAACCGGGTGGCTCTCTAGCCCCCGCACTGTGCTCTCTTAGCACTCTAAACCCTACTGTCTGGTGTCCCCTCCCGACTCACCAACTTCCAATACCATGTCACACTCCCAGCCAGTACCACCATACCTTGGCTGCACCTACCCCTAGCAGTCCGCCTGCACAATGGAACAGCAGCCAGAATCCACGTCAAATCCACTAAGTCCCCCTAACCTACACTCACTTGGTTAGGAGACTCCTACCAACAGGGTACATTGTTCGCACTCACTCTCCTCATTCACACAATCACGCCATTCATCCCAAACACCTTCGTCATTCATTCCACAGTGCCACACACCCAGTCCACAACACCATCCAACACCTTCCACTTTTTGCAGGGGTGTTTAACGCCCTGTCTGTCATGTCCCCACTATTTCTCTCACTTTTTTTTTTTTTTTTTTTTAAATAGTCACGCATATCCACTTGTGCCACTCTTGTCTCTTCTGTCAGTCTCTCAATTTGCAATCTCTCTCGATATTATTTTCAGTCAAGAATTCCCTTTTTTTTTTTTTTTTCTTTCCAATCTGGCCTGCTTCTGTGGCTCATTGGAAAAGGAGTGAGGGAAGGAATCCCTCATTACCCCTTACATGGCCCCGCCGCCTTTCCGCCACGGCTCATAAGGGTCACGTCTCAATTGGGGTCGTGGTCCACCCCCTCCTTTTCTCCAGGGTTCGCGGAAGTCAGGTAGACCCCACTTGGGGGAGCGGCCTCCCCCTCTTCTCTTTAATTCCCTGAAGACAGGTAAATCCCATTTAGCTAGCCGAACCCCTCGTGTCCTCAGAGAGGTCCGATGACCAAGGGACACCTGGCGGTGTCGTTGCTGGGCCCCTCTTGTTCGAAAATGGGTCCAGGGAGTATGTGACGCATGCCAACGCCGCCTGCTACGCATCTGCGCTCTACCTCGAAGTTCCTGTGAAGCTGAGGGAGAAATTACAATCCCCTTTCTAAAGCCTGCTCCTGGTGGAATTTCTATTTCCCCTTGCACCTCGAACCTATTTCCTACGTCACCACTCATTCCATGCTCCGCACTCACACACGTTTCGGCCTTGACAGCACACCCCGGTGCTGTAAACTGGACTATGGGCTCACAGCATTCATCCACAGGCATTCCATCCACACATTCAGGTGTCACGCATACGTGCACCCCATCGGACAGAGTCTCTTGATTAACATCAAATCCAATTGCGAACTTAAGCTCATCGTCCGCACCATGTATGCAGATGCCCACGTACCTGCTTCGTTCCAAAGTCACATCGGTCCGGTCGCTCATCATTGGTTCGCCAAACTCCTCTGGGCCTGTCAGCTTCACTTGCTGGACCTGCTCAAAATGTGTTTCATGAGTCAACAACCCCGTATACTCCCTCCATGTCTCCATCACCAGGGTTTGCTCCAATTGTTGTTTCATTCGACGAGTGATGCCAATCAAGTCCTGCACCACTAACATTCCTCCCTGTGATGACGTCACAAATCCCACATTATTGTGCTGCCCTACTTCCTGGCTCCATTTTCTTTCCCAGTTGAGTCGTTCTTCCTCTCTGAGCCTTTTTAGTTGTTCGTTACCTTTCCGGAGTCTTTCCATCTCTGCGGACTCCACCCTTGCTTTCTCCTTTAATTGGTCAATTTCCGATTCATATTCCTCTTGTTTCTTATGCCACCGTCCCTCTTGTGCTTCATTCTCCAATCTCGTCGTTTCTCTCAATTGATTGATTTCCTTTTCCTGCTTCATTCGTTGTTCTTTCATTACACGTTCATCCATCTCATTCTTTGACCTTGCTTTGGCTTCTGCCTGTTCGATCTGCACAGTGTAGTTCCTTTTTAGTTGATCAATTTCAAATTCATATTCTTTTTGTTTCGTATCCCATCGTCTCTTTTGTTCTTCATTCTCCAATCTCGTCGTTTCTCTCAATTGATTGATTTCCTTCTCCTGCTTCATTCGTTGTTCTTTCATTACCCTTTCATCCATGTCATTCTTTGACCTTGCTTTGGCTTCTGCCTGTTCAATCTGCACAGTGTGGTTCCTTAACATTTCACTCTCCATCCTCTCTTTTTCCTCACTTATCTCCTCTACTCTTTCGCATGCTTCCTCTCTCCTTTTGTCCATCCTCTTCCCGTATTCCTTGCTACTTTCCATTTGACGTGCCAGTTCATTTCCTCTGTACTCTGATTCCCGAAACTGGCTTGATTTCTCAGACAATTCTCCCTTCAGTTGTTCCAATTCCAATTCGAGAATCCGTGCTCGTTCCCATCTGGAATCTGTGTTGTCTCGCAATGCGCCGGCCAAGGCCATTTCCGTCCAGTGAATTCGTTCCTGTGCATCGACCAATTGTTGTGACTCCCTTTGCTCCTCATTTTCCTGAACCTCACTTGCCTGCTGTAGTGCCTCATGCAATTTCGTGTGTAACTCCCCAATATAATCGTCCTTACACTCCACCTGCTCCCAGGCATCGTCCAATCGTGCATGAAGCTCGTTAATGTACGCATTGTCGTCCTGCTTATTTTGCCATGACGCATGCTGTGACCACGTGGTTTGGATCGGTGGGTGGGAGCGTTTTCTTCGTGATGTGCGGCTCGTTGCACTCTTAATACCGATTCTCTCCCACCTCGTATCACGCTGCTGAGCCGCGCAGCCATTTTCCGACTCCATCTTCCTTTATAAATTACGAAGTTTGACACCCAATCCACTCAAAATAAAAATGAAACCAAATTTGGAATTTGCGAGCGACGTGTGTTTTTTTTTTTTTTTTTTTACGCGCCTCTCACAATCGATGTTCGGGGTGCGAAATGCACCCCAGGTCCCAATCCTGACTCCTGACACCAGTGTTGTAGGTGACGGGTCGCGCCTCCCGGCACGGCCGTCCCACGGGTGCAACGCCGGCTGGTTCGACACAGATCTCGGGTTACGCGCCTCTATCGCGATACCAAATTACACCTGTGCCTTGCCAGTTGGGGAGACACCCGTCGCTACAGGTTGGGTTTGTCAGAGACCGAGCGAAGTCTGCCGCAACCTGTAGCCAGTTTGGTTTTAATTACAAATCGAGCGGATTGCTCTTCAATGCGACACAGATGAATGCAGTGCGGCAACTTCCATACGAATCAACCAGATTTAATGGGGGAACATTAGGGTACACAAAACAAGCAAGGCGTTCACGATAACATTATAATTCAACTATGAGTAATAACCCGCTCTTATCTAGGGAGCTATAATTAAGGGTTTCGCGGGGTGACCCTAACGAGATAAACCTTAGGCCTGGACAACATTCATACAAGACAGGGGGGTACTTGGTGGTGTTGATGGACGAGAGGTGAAGATGTGAAAAGGGCGAATGCAGCTCGTAACAAGCCGATGTCGCCAGATTCGAAGGCCCCGCTTGGGCCTGCAGTCTGCCAAATGGCGGCCCGCCCTCTTATCGGCCACGCATCAAGCGTCGCGAAATGGCGGCCACCGGCTCTCCTTATCGGCCACACGATCAGCACGATTTTCCGTTTCTCCCGCTCAATCACGCGCGGAGAGAGCTCTCCGGCGGGAACCCGCCGCGAAGGCCTGTCCACACGCCATCCGCGCATGCGTCTTTTTCCACCTCCTCCCTCGCACGTGCTCAGCGACTACTCGAAGCGCCGCTTCCGGTTTTTGACGGCGCTTGTCGTTTTTGCCCGCTCAATCGCGCTTTCTCACGTCAATCCATTGCCTCGATCATGGCATTGCAACCGAGGCCGGTCTTAATGGAACTTGCACCTTGTTTGATTGTCAAGATGTAATTAAAAGGGAACCGTCTCTTGTACACCACCAATGCACCACACAAAACAGCCTGCTACACCTTCCGACACAAAACTACCATCCCAGTACAGACGATCTATGGTAAACATACATCTAAGAGGGGACCTGAACTAATTCTATATTTAATAAACCACTAAGGGCCATTTCCGCAACAATATATATATATATATATATATATATATATATATATATATATATATATATATATATATATATATATATATATATACATACATACATACATACATACATACATACATACATACATACATACATATATATTGTTACGGTGTCCCCCCTTTACCTCTGGTCTCGGTGGACCTCCGAACCCCGACAGGATCCCAGGCAGAAAGATGTGTTATCCTTGGTTGAAACCCAGCAAATAATGTCCCTCAATGGAACCAGCAAATGAAACAGTCGAATCAATAATGCAACCACACCAGGTTATAAACAAACCATAATATATTATAAATCACACACAAAGAGCTATACAACAATGGGGGCAATCACCCCTACTTTCAAATCTTACGATAATATCCTTGTCAAGCCCCTTAACCCCACACTCATGGCACCTCCCCCAATGTCTCTGCACCCCTCCAAGGCGAAGTCCCAATGTCTCTGTGCGCTCCCGCGATCGGGGAGTCAAGGCCCGATGGTCAATTGCGGCGTAGACGAGCGAGACGACCCCGAGGACGTGCTCAGCCCCCAGCAACACAGCGGTGGAGAGGAACCTCACAAAGACGCGCTCCGATGTACACGTTGCGGTTCAACCCGCGAGCCTCCGTATAATTCTCACGTGCCCCTTTCTGGGACAGCCATCCCCGGTAGTCCACCGGGGAATAATGCCCAGCCGACACGACAAAAGCCTGTTCACTGCAGGGTGCTCACGTGGCGAAGATGGCGGACGGCTTTCGCTCCAACCCGGATTCTCAAGGCCGGGATCCTCCGGAACCTCAATGAGAATACCCGACGACACAGGCTCCACGCACTCCGGCGATATTTCTTATCGCCCGAACTTCCCTTCAAGGACGCAAAGTTCCCTCGCACTGTACGTCGAACGCTCGGGCCTGAGCTTCAACCAACACGTCGCTTTTCGATGTCCTCCCACCTTTCTGCTTCGCTCCACCCCTTCCCGTCTCGATCCGGATTTCCGGCCACATTTTACCAGGAGCGCTTTTAAATCTTTTAACCACAACAACCCTTTCCCTTAAGTCACAATAAGCATAATATCTAGAATACTTCGAACCAACAACAATAATCATAACAACAAAAGCATGATAATGATGACATCGTAGGTGAAGTGGTAAACCACCCAAAAATGTTTTAATCAAATTCCTTATCCTAAAAATCGGAAGTTGCATGCACTCGGGGTGGAGGGGTTGAGGGGGATCGGAGACGTGGGAAGCAGACTGCTGCTACAGCTTTGCTTTATACCGTGTACCCCTCCCCCTTCCACAGATCTACCGACGTCCCTGTTCTCCTCTGTTGTTGTGCTCGTGTGTTTCCCTCTCTCTCCCCTTCTTGTCTCCTGCTCCCTTCATTGCATGTTTTATGTGTCTGTGCATGTTTTCATGTTCAATGTGTTAGCTCTTACAGGAGCCTCGATTCTGTATACATGATCTATCACCCATTTGTATTGAAATATTAAATTTATGACATCATAGGTCATATGGTTTGCCAGCCATATTGGATTGAAGGAAACTATTAAATAATTATGTCTCTGAAACCGCTCACCCTATCGATGCGAAATTTTACAAATATCATCTAACAGCACTGTTGCATATCGCTTGAAAGTGATGGTCATAGGTTACGTGGTTTGGCAGCCATATTAGATAGAAAAAAAACCTTATCTGATCAACATGAAACTTCACAAACGTGATCCCCTACCCATACATATGCAGAGTGTGCATTTTTAAAGGTCATATATCATGTGGTATGGCAGCCATATTAGCTTGAAAGTCGATATTTTAAAAAATCCCTTTTCTGAAACTGCTTCACCTATCGATGTGAAACCTGTCATATCGGGTAAAAATGTGATACTTAAGAACAGCTGAAGGGATTTAAATCAAACTTGGCATCTACCCGTTGTGGGACTATGCGGAGGCATATTGGCGACACAGTCGCATTGTTCTAGTTTTTAATACACAACATTGTAATATATTTTTACCTCACCTGGAACGATATTCAGGGGAGCTTATGTGATGGCGCGTTGTCCGTCCGTCAGTCAGTCCGTCCGTCATTCCGTAAACACTTGAAACTTCTTCTCTGAAACCGCTGATGGGATTGTGACGAAATTTGTCACAAATGATAGTTTTTGTGTTGTGACTGAAGTTTTTTTCACGGCATTAAAAAAGTTGGGGATTAAGGGGGTTTATCGGGGTCAAAGTGGATCCCGATTTGACCGCCCAAAATAGGAATTTGATTTTTCCGCCCAAAATAGGATGAATTGCGAAAGATGATGGGAATAGACCCTGTGATTGATGCTGTGAAGAGGAACAGGTTGAGATGGTTTGGTCATGTGTTGAGGAAGGATGAAAGTGACTGGTTGAGAAGAGTGATGGAAATGAATGTAGAAGGAAGTAGAGGACGGGGAAGACCGAGAAAGACTTGACTAAAGGTGGTGGAAGAATAAATGCGGACAAGGGGGTTAACAAGGGGAGATGCAGAAAATAGGGCAAAATGGAGAAGATTGTCATGGGGACCCCAAGGCTAACCCCCACTCTAGCAGGGAAAATGGCCTTTAAAATGCATGTTGTAGTTGTTGTTGTATTAAAAAAGTTGGGGATTAAGGGGGTTTATCGGGGTCAAAGTGGATCCCGGTTTGACCGCCCAAAATAGGAATTTGATTTTTCTTCTAAAACTACACAGAATATTTCGATGAAACTTGACCACAACCTTCATCACCCGTGATGTTCCAATGTTTGTTCACGGCATTAAGAAAATCAAAGTCTAAGGGCGTCTGCGGGGGTCAAAGTGGGTCCAGGTATGACTCCCCAAAATAGGTTTTTGCTTTCTTCTCAGAAACTACACATGCAATTTCGATGAAACTTCATCCACAACCTTCATCATCCGTGATGTTCCAATGTTTGTTCAAGGCATTAGAAAAATTTGGGTCTGAGGAGGTATATGGGGTTGGGGGGGGAGAGGGTAGGAGGGTTGCCCTCCAAAATAAGTATTTTTTTGTTTGTTTGTTTAAAGTCTTCTGATTATGTTAAAAGTGTGATTCTACATGCTACTCTGTCTTTTAGCAACCATTGAAATTGGTTTAAGTTACCTTTAGTCAGTGCAGTATACTGTTTATTCTACCAGGTGAGCACCAGGGGTATTGCCCCTATGCTTTAATATATATTAATGAACGGATTCAATAAATAGAAAAAAGTGGATTTTAATTGAAGAGCTTTCTAAGAAAAAGACAATTCATGTTGTTCAAACCAGACATATGGTTTTAATGTGTTTTATATCATTAGGCTAAGCTACAGGAAATGCCAAAACATTCCCATACACATTAGAAAAGTTTTTATGCCGCCGCCCCCGAAGGTGGCTGGAGGCATTATGTTTTTGGGTTGTCCGTCCGTCCGTACGGGCTAAACCTCGTTTTACTCAGCAACCATATGTCTGATTGAGATGGAACTTTCAGGGTAGGAGTGACACCCATGCAGATTGTTTTTTTAATGATAATTGTGATGTTATAGATCACATGGTATGGCAGCCATCTTGGATTAAACGCAAAGAATTACAAAATTATTTCTTGGAAACGGCTGAATGGAAAAATTTGAAACTTGGCACATTGTCAAGTACTCCCAATGGGGAACAAAAGCTTGATAATGATGACATCATAGGTGAAGTGGTATACCAGCCAAAAATGTTTTAATCAAATTCCTTATCCTAACGATCTGAAATTGCATGCACTTGATCTTGGACCCTTGATTTGTATTGAAATATTAAATTTATGACATCATAGGTCACATGGCTAACCCCCGCTCCACCGGGGAAAATGGCCTTAAAACGATCATTCATTCATTCATTCATTCATAGGTCACATGGTTTGGCAGCCATATTGGATTTAACCTAAAAACTTTTTAAAAAACCATCTTCTCTGAAACCACCAAATCGATTCACTCGAAACTTTACGTGTGCCATTGACTCGGCATGGTGATTAAACAATGATCACCAAAACATCATTGGTCACATGGTGTGGCAGCCATATTGGATTGAAGTAAAATATTAAGTCATTATATCTCTGAAACCGCTTACCCTATTGATGCAAATTTTTACAAATATCATCTAATAGCACTGTTGCATATAGTTTGAAAGTGATGATGTCTATGCCACGTGGTTAGGCAGCCATCTTTGATAGAAAATCGAACCTTATCCAATCAACACGAAACTTCACAAACGTGATCCCCTACCCATACATATGCAGAGTACATTTTTAAGGTCATAGGTTATGTGGTATGGCAACCATATTAGCTTGAAAGCTGATATTTTAAAAATTCCCTTCTCTGAAACCGCCTCGCCGTTCGACGTGAAATCTGTCATGGCTGGTGAAACTTTGATACTTGAAAACAGCTGAAGGGATTTAAATCAAACTTGTTTATTTTTAGGACAGTGAACGAGAGCATCTTCCCATTGTGGGACTTTATGGAGGCATATTGGCGACACAGTCGCATTGTTCTAGTTTTTTTTCTTCCAAACGCACAATAGATGGATTCTGTTGAGGAGAAAAACCACAATGGAATCAATTTTTTATTATTTCTATTTAACCGGCGTGTTGACCAAAGTGATCTTGTGCATACCACGAGTACGGTCGTGCTAGGCCGTCATAAATGGTGAATTCGAGTTTGTTGTTAGCTGTTGACCGATCATTGTTTTTTTTACATTGTCAGGTTCACTATGTTTTTTCGTTCAAAATTTTGGTAGATTAGCAAAACTATACATTTTTGGAATATTCAGAGCATGAGGAATCCAAAAATTAATGTTTACATTTGCGTAGACACCTTTGCGAAAATGACACTCAGGACAGTGATGAAGATCTGTAAAAGCATATTCCTGAACGGTATAGACCTCGTAGATCCTGTGTATAGGACTTATAGTTCAATCTGATACTACCTATAACTTCCTATAACAACCTATAACTTCAAAGGACTTGCAATATCATGTATTATGTAATACAGTTATATCACAAATATAAAGACAATGGTTTTCAATTACCTTTGTTTGTTGCTTTTCTATAATCCTGAGCACTATTTTGAGGCCTTTATTGGATTCCTTAACCCAGAAAACATAGGATTAGCATATTTAATTAAGTCTCTAGGTTGACTAAAAGCCGAGATCGCGCAAAATATGTATTTTATGGCGGCCATTTTCAAAATCCAAAATGGCGGCCATGCAGGTGTCTGTGCAAATGCCAACATTGATTTTCAGATTCTCCATGCTCTGAAGATTCCAAAAATGTACAGGTTTGCTAATCCCAAAATTTTGAACGAAATTATATTTGTTAACATAGTGAACCTGACTATCTTCATCACTGTCCTGAGTGTCATTTTCGCAAAGGTGTCTACGCAAATGTAAACATTAATTTTTGGATTCCTCATGCTCTGAATATTCCAAAAATGTATAGTTTTGCTAATCTACCAAAATTTTGAACGAAATTATATTTGTTAACATAGTGAACCTGACTAATTCAATGGTTAACGTGGTTGAACTGTTGGCCTTCGAGCATTTATTTTGCTCTTTTTTTAGGCCTCAGTAAACTCTGCACCAAATAAAATTGTCTCTGCAAGAAAATTATTTTTGAAAGATCAATAAACCCGTACAACTCTGACGTCTGTTTCAAACACATAAGCACAATTCGAGTGTATCGTAGGGTGCAACGCACTTCACTGCCATCCTCTTTCCTTGCCTCTAGCAATGTCAAAATACTGTTTCCAAGCGTGTCTCTGTAATGTGCAATCGTATCCCCATTAAATGGGAGCATTTTTGAGATGTTTGGATGTATTTCATGTCTGATTCCTATTTATTTTTATTTTTCAACTGCAAAACACTGGCTTTCATTACTGCCAAGTTATTCCATGCAATGTTAATTATATCTGCTTCTCAGATGGTGTGGCCAATGCGGTAGTGTATATCGCCATGGCAGGCTCCCACCAAGTTTGGGCTTACATGCTGCAAGACTGTACACTCCCTCGAGGAAGGTGAGTGTTCGCCATAATGCAGGCATAAAAAGCCCCCCAGCGAGGAGAGTATATCACCAAAGTGTGTATTGTCAGAGGATATCACCAAAGTGTTTGTAGCAGAATGCAACCAAATGTATTTCCATTTTGACTTTGGATTGAAGCACACTGAATCTCGTTGGCATTTTCTTCCACTCCTTTTTTTTTGTTTTATTTCTCTCTTTCCTTATTTCCTTCTTTCTTTCTGTCTTTCTTTATTGATCTCGCCCCAAAGGGGTTGCAAGACTATTGTAATGCCCCTGTATGTCTGTCTGTCTGTCTGTCTGTGCCCATCTATATATATATATATATATATTATATATACATATATATATATACATATATATATATATATATATATATATATATATATATATATATATATATATATATATATATATATATATATATATATATTTGCAGAATTTTTTTCCTCTGCAACCGCCTGTCCGATCGATGCAAAACTTTAAACGTAAGAGGAATTCCCCATGGAGAATATTTTATTGATAATATAATTGCTCACATGATATGGCAGCCATATTGGATTAAAGGAAGAAAAAATGGACATCATCTTCTCCGAAACCGCTCAACGAAAATTTTTTAAATTTGGCATATGTCATCAACTCCCCACGGGGTATAAAGAGTGATAACGATGACATCATTGATTAAGTGGTATTCCAGCCATAATTAGTCGAGTCAAAATTCTTATCCGAAAAATGTGAAACTTCATATATCTGATCGACGACACAATGTGAGTGGGTGATTAAATTTATGACTTAATCAGTCACATGGTCTGGTGGCCATATTGGATTGAAAATAAAAATTAAAAAAGTCTTCTTCTCCAGAACCACTTAACAGATCGATGAAAAATGTCATACATATGATTGACTAGCCAGCTAGGGAATATAGTTTCACATTTATTTTCATATTAGTCTTCATTGATGCAATTTAGCCTGAATGTTCACAAAAGTGGTTGTTAAATATCCTGATTATATATAAAGCTACGGATAATGGCAATGTATGTGACGTAATAGGGTGCCTGGATGATACGGGTATATGGGCAATAATAGCAGTGGGCTATAGTAGTAGCGTCGATAGTATTTTTGTTCAGATTGAGTGCACGCTGCGAGACTATATTTGTGCTCTACCAGTGTCGTTCTAGTTTCCTTCTTTATTTCTCTTTTTTATTTATTTTATTAAATGTACTAGGACTAGCTCTTCCATAAGCCTCGACTATGTATACAAAAAAAACTCTTCTTTTCACTTCTTTCTTTATTTCTTTCCTTTCTCTCTTTCCTTTGCTCCTTTATTTTAGTGCTTTTATTTTATCTCAGTTTATTTTCCTTTTACATTTTCTTTATTTCATTTCTTTTTTTTATTACTCATCTTTTCTTTCTATCCTTTTTTCCCTCTTCTCTTTTTGTTAATACTTTATTTTGGAAGCAATTCGCCACTTGTGCTTTGTTGAATAATGTTCTGAACATTCAGGGCTGTGTGGGCCATTCTCACCTTGGACTGGATACTCAGATACTTTGTGAACCACACATGGTAACATGCTTCTCCATCTCAAGTTCCATAACTCTCAGTTTAAGGAAATTATTTTGCATCCCATGTGCTGCCTTATTCCATGCTGTGTTTGTGCACCTGCCATGGTGGTGATAGATTGAGGATTGGGATTGGGGCAAAGGGGGAGAGGGGAGGTGGTGTTTCAGGCGATTTTAACCAAAACACGATCTTTATTCATTTCTAAAGTTGAAACTTATTTTTGGTTTTTATGCTATAGTGTTGAATTCTCATGGATTCGTTGTGCATTGTTACTTTTTAATACTCCCTGATTAAAATAAAATGTAGAATATTGTATTACATAACCATCTATCCAAGTGGAGGCCTAGTGTATTGGCTAGGAATACACTGGATGGGTTGCCATTTTGTTTGCAGTGGAGAACGAAGAGCTATCGGAGTTTGGAAATGCATAATGCCCTATTCTTAATAAATACCATGGCATTGGGATATTGAATTTCATCAAGATGTTGTTTGCATCAGGCAAAAAGGAAATACATTGTATAACGTAATCCAAAACAGTCATAACATTTCCATACATACCAGAGTAACCAATACATCAATGCTGAGTTTATTGTACTAGTGGGGCTGTACTATTACTATACAAGGACTTCTTTGAAAATTGAGCATAATTGTCTGCTGATTGAAAGTGACTGGTGTGGTAGGTTTACAATAATGCTTGGCATTACCATCTGCTTCAAGCCCCTTGGAAGCTCGTGTTGTAGTAAGAATAGACGGTTGTTAGAATAGTCACACAAGGGCATTGAATTCTGCTTTACTTTTTGCCGTGAGCGAGTGCGTGCGGACATCTTCACTATAGTCTGAAGACAAAAGGCAAAATTTGTTCTGCCCTCATCAGGAGGCGCTCGTAAGGCTGATAATTTGTGGTTTTGTTTCGCTAATATGATACTTTTAAACTTTGACCAATCATGACCCCACACAGATCTCCGTTTTTCCCCTGTGGTAACTTTTGCATGTCAAAACATGCGTTTGCAACATTGCACCTTGCATGGGCAATCCAGAAGCCAGATCACAAAGATTGCCATCAATGCTTGTTATTTTTGAACTTCATGATAAACTATTCCTGCTAAAATGTCCTTCTGACTTAAAACGAATATTTTAAATGTACTTAACTCAATTTTGCTTTTAAAGCATTTTAGAAACAGATGTTGGATGTAAAAAAGACAACAACAACAGGCATTATAAGGCCATTTTCCCTGCAAGAGCGGGGGTTAACCTTGGATGTAAAAAAAGGATGTATATTAATGTTTCCACCTACCCCCCATTATCTGTTGTATTATGGGTTCCCATTCTCATCTTTGCATACAACATCAAAGCCAGGTTTTGAGAATTTTCCTTTTCCAGAACAAGTCGTTACAAGTATTAACTTGGGTGAGGAAGCATCTCGGACGTGGCACACAGTTGGTTTGCTGCATTCAAAATGATACCCGATACACGAGGAAAAGTGATTTTCATTGTGAGGCACGAATGCATTTTTTTCCAACGTCGAAGAGATTATAGCAGAGATTTTTCAGAGCAAGATCTTTTTTGTCCGAGCAGCACCTTCAATGCCACCATTGAATGCCCTAATGCCTGCTTTTGACTTTAGGCCAATGAATAGGCACTTATGCTTTTTGATACAATAGCCGTTGTGCCTTTAAAATAGCTTCACCTGGAGAACCTGGGTGGTGTTTATGAGTGTGACAGCTTAAATCGACAACTCCCCTAACATGCAAAGAAGTTAGTTAGGTTCCACTCTCTTGGGGTGTATGGTTAAACACCTGGCAGTAATCAATTTTGCTTCTTCAAAATAAATACACCCATTCGGATGATGCTCTTTTGAGAACCCCATATTCCGGACTTGTCGAGATTTTTTTGTGTAGAAAGAAGTGAACTGAATCAAGGGAGGCGCAAAGTGCCCCTCCCTCTGTATGGGATCGTTTCTCTGTTTGCAACTTTAACACAGGGATTGAAAATTCGTTTCTCGGTTTCCACTGGACGAAATCGCTGCAAATTTCAGGAGTAATTGCTTTGTATGTCAAGGTTCCAAATTTCAGCAACGGCCATTTCCGCATTCTTGAGTTTTATTTAGAAAACCCTCGAATTCACATTGGTGTCTGTCCATCTGTCCATCCGCCCAAAATGTGTTGGCGCTCGTATCTCAAAGGCTATACATTGAAACTGGCTGAAACCTGGAATATGCATCGACCAATACGTTAATTAATTGCTTTCAAAACAAATTCCACCTAAGTGGCATAGTTTTTCCTATATATTGTTACGGATACGGAGTACGGCTCTTCCCTCTTAGCAAGGGGTGGTTAGTCCCTTGTCTTGTTAAGCTGACAGTCTCCGCTCCTGGCACTTGTAACGCTATCCCGCGGGATGGAACGGATCAGGGTTATGGGCCCAGGGTTTATCCCGAATACCTTTATCCGTCCCTCCGCAGACTAGGGAGACAAGTACCGCTCGAACCCCGGTTTGGATGGTCTAGTTAGTTGCCGAGCGGTTTTTAGCAACCCGACGTTCGAGCCATTACCAATCACTAAACCCGATTCTCAAACGTTGGCCGAATTGCGCCACGTACACTCAATATTGAAACCACTAAAGCGACCGAACGAGAATGAAGAAGAAGAAGAAGTACGGAGGAATAACAGGATTTATTAATTATTTACACAAGCCAAAGCAAAGAGAGCAGTCAAGGTTATATACAGAACATGGAAGGAGCAGAAACACAGTGAAATCATTAGCTTACCTATACAAGCTTAATTAATAAACCCCAGGACAATGTTAAAGACAGACGGACGATCACACTTACACGGGGAAATGCAGGCAGGAAGGAATGGCTTGGAGATGGGTGGCTTTTAGAGGCAAGGAAGGTTCAGCGGGTACTGGGCACGGTCGGGCCAGAAGGCACCGCCATCAAGAAGCCGAGCCGCGGTCGTTGGTCCCAAACTACGCGGGCGAAGTTCCTTTCTCCGTACTGCTGCCTCGCGCGCTCCTTGCATTGCCTCGGTCCATTTTTCCTGTAGCGCGGCACGTCTCACGGCGGCTTGGTCACACCTGCTCATCTCCAGCGCATCTCCTGGACTCAGAACTCATCCCTCCTCTCAGCTCATCTCCTTGGGGAGCGTCCCGCGGCGGGTTATATAGGCCTCGCCCTTCACCCTTTGCGAACCTTCCCCAAGCGTTCTCTCTCTGCCCTCTCAAGCCAAACCCCTCGTTCTGGGTTGGATGAGCGGGGCCGACTTACTCCTCCCCTCTATGACGAGGTGGAGACCCGCCTTTCTTCTTCGGTGTTACCTCGTGCGTAATGGAGTCAAATGCAGCAAAGTGGCAAACCTGGCACTTGGAAGCTGCCATGGGGCGTCGGAGGGCCTACTCTTATTTAATTCGGTGCAATGAAGAGTCAAACTAGTGGGAAACACATCCTTAGCCTACATACAATAAGGGACTAACTATTTAAAAGGATATATGGGGTCCTGTGTGTAGGTTTATGGAATTAACTAAGAGGACGAGCTTCGACCTTTCTTTACATTACGAGGGTCAGTTACACACAACAAAACCATACTTCTCACATTCGTTACACTTTCTCAAAATCGTTACACTTCTCAAATTCGTTACACTTCTCAAATTCGTAACACTGCACCCTCCTTCCTTCAGGCCTGTCCTCGGGCCTATAAAACTTTAACTTAGTGTGACACGTAGGTGTAATTCCCTCTTCAATTAACCTGACCCTGAGTGTGACAATTTTAAAACACAAATAAATATGTCCCCCTGCTGCATTGCACCCTGCCTAACAGATTTGCGCCCACAGGATAACCGAATTGCGGAATTGTTTTCAAGCTATACATTTACGGTGGGGAGCATTATTTACAGTGACGTTATTTCTTATTTACAACGCAACCCAGGACCTGTGTTTTTTTTTTTCCTTTTAGGGAAACAAAAAGAAGGAAATTCCTGTTGGGAGGGAGGAGACAGCACGCATTGCATCGATGCACCAGTACCAATAACACCAAAGCACCCAAAAGCACCCAAATGCACCAACCAGTGCACAGTCATTACTGTTTGTAATAAACACACAAAAAAAACAACTGGTGGTGGTCTTCTTCTTCTCTGCTGGGCCGATGTTCTTCCCGATGTCTTCTTGCTTCATGCGGCCTACTTGGAAATATAAAAAGCACAAACCGTGTCCATTTTTATTTAGGGCCACAGGGGCCAACTAAGGGTGGTCCACCTGTTTGGCATAGGTGCCACCTTACCGAGGTCCGCAAGCAAGATTCCCTGGCCACTATGGCCGGTCTCCAACAGAGGTGCCCTGCCCCAGAACCTGGGGTCCATCAAGTGGTACTTGGCCGCAGAACATGAACAGCGGTCCATGAAGTGGTACATCAATGCAATGCATGCGGGTTGCGAGGGTCCTGGCACACAAGACGACCTCCGCACGCTCCCCTCGGCGCCCAGTGGCGCACAGGCCCTCATGTGGGAGACAAAGGGGGGAAAAGACAGATGAGCGAGGGGTAAGGTCACAAGGGTACACTTCAATAAGGCAATGCAAGGCGAAGTGCGTACGGAGAGCGAAGTGAGAAAAGCTCGTCCCTACCGTACGTCACCCCCCCTGTCACCTACTCTACCCTTGCCCTTACCCCAAATTTACAACAATCTACACATTTACAAATTCGTCACTACTGTCACGTCTTCCCCATATTTCCCCTACACCAAATTCGTTCCCACAATCCCTCTAACCAAAATTTGCCATCACCCAATTCATCATCAATCCTCATAAGGAGGAAGAGATGGAACATCAGCACAATGTCACACCCACGTCATGATGCGTCTCACATTCCAAACATTTGCATCAAAAATAAAAATAATAAAATAACCTGGCATGGTGTGGAGGTACGTCACCTCAGGTGAGTGGATGCAGATGGTGCGAGGAGATCTTCATCCTAACTATTTTCTAAATGACTTTAATACACTTTACACTACCCGGGGTCTTTCCCTGCCAATCCATTGGCCATCTTACACTATGGGTTCTAAAAACCAATTCCCATTGACCAAACTGTGGTGCTTCTCAATTTGGGGTCTCACTCCCCCGATTCAACTCCCTGTGCCCTTGCACAATTTCAGGACTGGGGCATGTAGCTCTCCCAGCAGGTCTACCCACCTGCACACCTCCACCACTGCAGTTGCCACCCGAGCTTACCTAGCTCCTCACCCTAACCTATCTAATTGGGGAAGGCCCCTCCTGGCTCTGTCACTCCTCGGTGCCCTCTGGCACTGGGCTACCCGGGTCCGTCCTCCGGATCCTCGGGCCCCATCCACAACAACTCTACCGGCTCCCAGAGCCCACCTGCGGCCTCACCTGGCCGACATTCTCACAGTGGTGGAGTGCCCAAACCAACTACACACACTAACAGGCTACACGCCCAGCCATTTCCACAACACTAATGCACCCATCCAAATACCATTCTTTCACCCGCACCACAGATGCCAATTTCCAACCACAATTTACCTATACCCTCTACCTAACACTTACACTACCCTCCCCGGGTATTCGTGATGGGGGTCCATCCTTCCCCCATTCACACCTTCGCACCATCCACTCCACTCCATAGTTTCCACTATACTCACTCCACGACCATCCATTCCAATACTCCATATATTCCACACTCCATGTATTCCACACTCCATGTATTTCACATGACCATTCTCCATACACCTGTTGTTGCACACCTGTGCAATCACACCTGGTGCCACCTGCACCCTCCTTCCTTCCTGGACCATTTGGTCAGCACAACTCACATCACTATCACTCACTCATACACTGCTCCATACACCTGTTCAGTTGCACACCTGTGCAATCACACCTTTTAACCACACACTTTTCACAATACACTTCTGAATACACCTCCAACACTCGCACGGCATCATCTAATCTACCTGTTGCCCTGCTAACTTAGTGCTCCCCGTCTTCCCTTTAAACTAAGCACATACCACGTCATTATCATCCACTCTAATCTACCTGCGTCCCCACTACAGGTATCATTGTCACTACCTAATCTTAACGTTACCTATTGTCATCTTCTCTAGATCCCTATCATTATATCCTAACCCTCCCGGGCTAGTTTTCACTGCCATAAACCCCATAACTAGTGCTCCTTTGCCCCCGCTGTGAGAGATGGCAGAGTTGCCATCCCACCACATCGGGCATCTTCTACTATCAATTTTGCTCACCAAATTCCAGCCAATTAAAAATTTGCCAATCATTTGCCAATCACTCTACCATTACCAATCATCACTCTGCCAATCCTTTGCCAATCATCAAATTTTGTTTTTCTAATTTCGGGGCCAAAACACTATCCTCATCATCACAGTCTACTCACTAGTGCCTCTCGGTGCGCCAATTCATCTCTAAAGCTCGGCTTCGTAAAGCCGAGCAATGAATGCGGGTTGTTTGGTGCTGGCGGCTGGATACGTCCGGCACTCGGTGCAGGGAAGGACGCTTACCCGGGCCGAGAGCCTACGCACCACCTCGGCACGGAGCCGTCCAATGGCCCGATCTCGACCTGCCGGAACGCCTCAACAAAAAGGGGTCGCCATGATGACCCTTCCTATCGGGCTGCCCGCTCCGCCTAGTGGAGCACGGACGCGGCCGTTCAAAGCGCGGCCCGTCGTGGATCTCGCACGGCGGTTCTTTCGAAACCGCCGCGGATCCCCTCGGCACGTAAAGCTGCCCGGCGCGCACCGAGGGCCCGATTCGGCTAAACGTCGTTCTAACCGCTAACCCGGTTAGCGTCGATGCTCCACTTGCATGCTCACACCCCGCAGCCCGTTCCTTGCTCATACATCCAGCTGTCTCCATGCTCTTTGTCATTGCACCTTCCCTGACACACCCAGGTACACTCATTGACTTGGTCACACACCTGACCACCGCACACCTTTGCACACACTCGTCGTTCGCACACCTCACCAACACACCTCTTCGCTCCCCCTCCTCGGTCACCTCCTCTGTGACAACCACAGGTGTGCTCTCACTTGCACAGCCAATCACGTGCCTCACTACCAATTCCAGTGTGCATTCCCACACACGCTCTACCATTCCAGGTGTGCATCCTTCCTCACCTGCCACAACCAAATCACGCTCCGTGTCACTCTTACAACTCTTACCACCACACACGGTCACGCATTCACCCTTACTCTTGACCGCGCACTCTGTCCTTATGCACCCGTCCGTTACACACCTTTCTCGCGCATTCTCTTGCGCACACTCTCCCGTTACCTCCTCCGTAACACTCACCACAGGCGTGCATGCTTCCGTTACATCCCTTGTAACACTCCCTACTACGCGCTTCCATGTGCTCCCTCGCACACGCGCTACGACCAACTCACTCTCGACAGCACACTCACTCCTCGGCGCGCACTTTTTCCTCACACACCCCAGAGTCGGACATTCTCGCACACCTCCTCTTTCGCACACCGTACCTGTCGCACACTTCACCAACGGCCTCTCACGAACACCCGGATCCAAATCAACCCCCAAGCCGACTGAAGCTCCCCTCACATCATATACATTTCCACGTATATCGCCACTCACCTTGGCACCTCGTCTCCGCACCTCCTTCGCCACCTGCAAACTCTTTATTTGGTTAGCGAGCACACCATCACGATTTGAGCACCGACCTTGCACATATTCCATTACTTCCTCCTTTATCTCCCTCTTAGTTTCCGTCCGTCTCTTCTTAATTTCACTCACCCCTTCTTCCACCTCCTCTAATTTTTCCTTTACCTCCTTCATCTCCCGGTGCGCCCCCTCTATCTCGTCCTCTAACGCCACCTTAACCGTTTCTATGTGCGTCCTCACCTCCCGGTCCTTCGTCTCCATTACTTCTGTCACCTCGTCCAACCTCGTTGTCAGTCCCTCACGTACCATCTGACATTGCCTCTTCGTCGCTATCAAGTCGTCCTTGATGTCTCTTTGTGTCGCTTTTAACCCTCCTAGTACTGCAGTGTTCTTTTGTACCTGCTCCACTAACTCCGTCTGTCCCACCGTCAGCTGTTCTATTTCCTGCGTCAGGTCCTCTATTCCCCCCTGTAACCTAGCCGTATTATTCCTCACCTCTTTCTCCATACGCTTCTCACCTCGCTTTACCTCCTCGCGTACCCCCGAGACCTCCTCGCTTACACCTCGTCGTATCTCCTCCCTCATCTCCTCCATCTCTTTAGTAGATGCCGCCCTCATCTGTCCCAATTCATCCCTCTGAGCATCCAATTTACCTTCTAACCCGACTTGCACCTCCTCTATCTGGTTCCCCATCCGTTTAATTTCCCGGGTGGATTGCTCCCCTATTTCCCGCAATTTGTCTTCCATCTTACCTTCTAGCCCCGTTAACCCATTCTTCACCTCTTTTATCCCGTTGTCTAACCCCTCAAATTTATTGTCTAACCCCTCCAATTTGCTGTCCAACCCCTTAAAATTATTGTCTAACCGTTCACCGGTACCCCTCGCTTCGTCCCTCATTTGGCCCCTCAGTCGCTCACTATCAGCCCTCGCTTCGTCCCTTATCCGCTCACCCATTTTTTCCATATACCCCATCTTCTGCGCCGCAAAGAGGCTCAATTTCCCCAGCGCTGCGGTCTCGACTGCCGCAGCGCCGCCATTTTGTGCCTCTTCAACCACGTGCGCGAGGGCGCCATTTTGTGCGCCTGTTACTCCCTCAACCACCTCCTCATTGCTCTCCTCCATTTCTTTCCTGTGGTCCTGGGTTACCCCTAACCCCTCTTCTAGCTCACCCACCTGCATCCGATTGCCTTGATTGTCCATGGCACGATTTCCAAATTTAGGATTTTATAAAACGATTTCGGGTGCTCTTAATTTTGACCAAATTTTTTCCTTTTAGACGTTTTAAAAATTTGGTTCGGGCCTCGAATCTAACTCCCAGACACCAATTGTTACGGACACAGAGTACGGCTCTTCCCTCTTAGCAAGGGGTGGTTAGTCCCTTGTCTTGTTAAGCTGACCGTCTCCGCTCCTGGCACTTGTAACGCTATCCCGCGGGATGGAACAGATCAGGGTTATGGGCCCAGGGTTTATCCCGAATACCTTTATCCGTCCCTCCGCAGACTAGGGAGACAAGTACCGCTCGAACCCCGGTTTGGATGGTCTAGTTAGTTGCCGAGCGGTTTTTAGCAACCCGACGTTCGAGCCATTACCAATCACTAAACCCGATTCTCAAACGTTGGCCGAATCGCGCCACGTACACTCAATATTGAAACCACTAAAGCGACCGAACGAGAATGAAGAAGAAGAAGAAGTACGGAGGAATAACAGGATTTATTAATTATTTACACAAGCCAAAGCAAAGAGAGCAGTCAAGGTTATATACAGAACATGGAAGGAGCAGAAACACAGTGAAATCATTAGCTTACCTATACAAGCTTAATTAATAAACCCCAGGACAACGTTAAAGACAGACGGACGATCACACTTACACGGGGAAATGCAGGCAGGAAGGAATGGCTTGGAGATGGGTGGCTTTTAGAGGCAAGGAAGGTTCAGCGGGTACTGGGCACGGTCGGGCCAGAAGGCACCGCCGTCAAGAAGCCGAACCGCGGTCGTTGGTCCCAAACTGCGCGGGCGAAGTTCCTTTCTCCGTACTGCTGCCTCGCGTGCTCCTTGCGTTGCCTCGGTCCGTTTTTCCTGCAGCGCGGCACGTCTCACGGCGGCTTGGTCACACCTGCTCATCTCCAGCGCATCTCCTGGACTCAGAACTCATCCCTCCTCTCAGCTCATCTCCTTGGGGAGCGTCCCGCGGTGGGTTATATAGGCCCCGCCCTTCACCCTTTGCGAACCTTCCCCAAGCGTTCTCTCTCCGCCCTCTCAAGCCAAACCCCTCATTCTGGGTTGGATGAGCAGGGCCGACTTACTCCTCCCCTCTATGACGAGGTGGAGACCCGCCTTTCTTCTTCGGCGTTACCTCGTGCGTAATGGAGTCAAATGCAGCAAAGTGGCAAACCTCGCACTTGGAAGCTGCCATGGGGCGTCGGAGGGCCTACTCTTATTTAATTCGGTGCAATGAAGAGTCAAACTAGTGGGAAACACATCCTTAGCCTACATAGAATAAGGGACTAACTATTTAAAAGGATATATGGGGTCCTGTGTGTAGGTTTATGGAATTAACTAAGAGGACGAGCTTCGACCTTTCTTTACATTACGAGGGTCAGTTACACACAACAAAACCATACTTCTCACATTCGTTACACTTTCTCAAAATCGTTACACTTCTCAAATTCGTTACACTTCTCAAATTCGTAACAATATATATATAAAAGAAAAAGAAGAAAGAACCGCCTTTAGAGGCCATTTCCCCCTGCATAGTGGGGTTGACCTTTTTTTGGCCGCCTTGTTCCCTTTTTTGAAGCAATGTTTTACAGCCGGATGCGCTTCCTGCCACCAACCCTGTTAGTCGCCTCTTGCGACACCCAGGGAATTACCAGTGAACTGGTACTCAATTTTCCGACCTCAGAAGGATGACAAGCTGAGTCAACCCCCCTGTCGTTAATTCAGTGATCGACCAGGATTCGAACCCAGGATCCTAGGATCCAAAGCCAGCACCATAACCGCGAAGCCAACACCAGGCTTAATTAATTAAATATAATATAATATAATATTGTTGCGGTTTTGAGTTTTTACAATAAAGGTTAATTTCCCCCTCATAGTTTAGTCACACTACAACACGTAGCCTCGCGATAGTTCAGTTATTTCTTAGTAAATGTAAGCATAGTCCTTTTCCTGTGTTAGTTTTGTGTTGAGTAGAATAATGAGAGTTAGGTCCTTCCATTGCTTATGCCGCCTCGATACTGTGGTTTTTGGCGCAAATTAACACGAGGCAGGCCTGACAAGTCGAGGCAAGGCCGAAGGAAGGCGGAGGAGAAGCCGACGGTAAGCGCGAGCCGCCAATCAGGGCTCGAAGGGAGTGGCTTAGCACTGCGTCAAAAGGCGTGGTTAGAACATTCGATGGGGGCTAACGGCGTGGCAATAAAACCCTTTGCGAAAAGCCCCCACCCGAGTTATGGGAGAGGCGCTTGAGAAGTGAACGAGTTATGGGAGAGGCGCTTGTGAGTGTTGAACAAGTTATGGGAGAGGCGCTTGTGAGTGTTGAACGAGTTATGGGAGAGGCGCTTGACAAGTGAACAAGTTCTGAGGAGAGGTGCGTTGCAAGAAGCCAAATGAGTTCTGGGGAGAGAGGCGCTTGAACAGTTGAACGCTCGATTGAGCTTGAGGAAAACCCTCGATTGAGTTACGCTAGTGAAAACGCGCCGCTGATTAATAGCGCTGTGGGGAACCACCGAGCCGTGCGAGAGACGCGTATATTTTCCCGCCTGCCTGCTCTGCCTTTGTTCGAGAGACGCGCTGCAAGGATCCTTCCCGCCGCCTGCTTGCCCTCTTCGAGGGATGTGCTGTGACTGGGGAAGGCTAAGCCGGGCGAAGCTGTTCCTGGATGACCAAGCCGGCACGTTCAGCGCCTGAACATATCCTTCCTTCATTTCCCCCTGAGTGTGATCGGGCCCGTGTCTGGGGATAAGCTAAGACTGTTTAAGTTCTGCCCTGTGTCCCTTCTGCTTCTACCAATCCTTGTGTAAATAATATAATTATTAAACCTGTGTTCTTCCTTTTATTCGACCGTCTCGTCCCTTCCATCTATTGACTAAGCGTGGTACGAATTATCGCTCTAATCGGGTTCCAATACCAGATAACTGCACGGACCACGTGGTAGGCCATCCGCTCGGACATACTCAAATTATGCGTGGTTCGTGCGAGGCTTTATCCCCGCTTCCGCGGCGGCGTAGGTACTTAGCTACGTGCGAGAATTGTCCTGAAACCCTACCCTGCGTCTGCCCGGGAGGGGCGATTCAAGTCTCTTGGTTGCGACGACCCAAAAAGAACAAGGGGCTTCATCTTGGAAGGACCTAACTCTCATTATTCTACTCAACGCAAAACTAACACAGGTAAAGGACTATGCTTACATTTACTAAGACATAACTGAACTATCGTGAGGCTACGTGTTGTATTGTGACTAAACTATGAGGGGGAAATTAACCTTTATTGTACAAACTCAAAACCGCAACAATATAAATAGAATATAAATAGAATATAAATATAAATATAATATAAATATAATATAAATATAATATAAATGTAATATAAATATAAATATAATATAAATATAATATAAATACTAGAACTGCCACTTTAAAACTGCTGGCAGTGATGACCGGTTTACTCGCACCCACTTTTGATACAACCCCACTTTTGATACAACCCCACTTGTGATACAATCCCACTTTTGATACAACCACACTTTT
>NC_136263.1:30438494-30470994 GCF_964187855.1 Myxine glutinosa | reverse complement strand
AATTCCAAAATGACATTTTAGTAGACTGACATGCTAAACAGATCTGTGAATTTTCTCCTCGATTGGATCAAAAATGAGGGAGGAGCTAGGTTTTAAAGGTTCATGCTTTAAAACGTCATAACTCTGAAACCATGTGTCGAATGATGTCGTGCTCGTTGACTTTTTTGTTCGTCATGGGTATGCGATTCTGCTTGCAAAGTTTGGCCTCGATCTGTTCAGCCGTTGCAGAGAAAAAGGGGTTTTCGTGTTTTCATGAAAAACAATATGGCGGCCGAACCACGTGACCTGCGACATCATAATTACCATTAAAATATTCTACAGATCGATTCCCTCCTATGGTGAAAATTTTATCTCAATCGGCCCTATTATTGCAGAGAAAATGTTTTTTAAAGGAAATTAAAACTTAAAATGGCAATAGCACTGGGAGACGTGGCCTGGAAGGACAAAATGGTGTGTTTCTTCTTCTTTCAACAATAAAGACTTATAGCTTCGAGACCGTACATCCAATCATCTTGAAATTTTGCACACTTGTTCCGCTTGATGAGAGCTACATTGCATTAAAAATTCAAGTCGATCCATGCAGTGGTTCAAGAGTTACAAGCTTTTTAAAATTTAAATTCCATTATTTATTGCGGCCAAACCATGTGACTTATCAAAACGTCTCAAGTAACGTTGAAACACACCCCCATGAGGAACATTTGTGTAAAGTTTCCACTCGATATCTCCACAAATTATGGAGGTGATTCCATTTCTAGTTTGAGCTTTAAAACGTCATAACTCTGAAACCATGTATCGGATGAGGTCGTGCTCGCTGACTTTGTTGTTCGTCATGGGTATGCGAATACGCATGCCAAGTTTGGGCTCGATCCGTTCAGCCACTGCGGAGAAAAAGGGTTTTTTGTGTTTTTTCACGAAAAACAAGATGGCGACCGAACCATGTGACGTGTGACTTCGAAATATTTTGAAAACGGTGTTTTTTTTAACGAAGTAAATGGGAAAAAAATCCCATATTCGGGGGAGAAAATTTTTTGTTTGACGAATTCTTACCTCTTAACGTTAGCATTTTTAATATACTCGATACACATGTCTTTTGTTCCCATTGAAGAGTTCTTTAGAATGAGCCATTCCTCAAATTTTTCCATTGAGCCGTTGCGGAGATACAGAGGGGAAAAGTTGAATTTGTTTTACAAGATGGCGCCCATACCACGTGACCTATGACGTCATAATTAGCATGAAAAAATTCTAGGAGCCAAGACGATCATTTGATGAAAATTTCCTGTCAATCCGACCAGCGGTTGCTGAGAACATTAATTATGAAGTTTTCGGAGGTGCAAAATAGGGCGGAAGAATAATAAGAAAAACTCTAGCAGTAATAATAGGTTACTCTCCATTTCATGGAGAGTAAACCTAATAATATAAATACAACAACACAACAGGCACATACCATGGTTGATAGCATTGGCATTCGACTCTTCGGATGACTTTTTTTTTTTCTCGTGCTCTATTGTACAGAGAGACCAAGCACTTGGCATCCTAGGCAATCAAGTCACCAGCGCTTAGTTTGGGAAACGGAAGCTTATCCTCCAGGTCGAGAGCACATTTCCTGAGACGGACATCAAGGTCCCTAATGGTTCCATTGCATCAGATTTGTTGCAAAAAAACTTGTAGTCGAAGGGGGGTGATTCTCTTAACCTTTGACGTGTACTTCTTGAGGACGTATGCACTGTCTTCTCCAAGTAAGTTCCATTTCTCTGTACGTTGAAGCTTGCTTTTGTTAAACTTAAGTCTGCAGGAGTTGTAGTATTTGGCCTTGTGGTGCTGCAATATTGTCTCAATGCCCTCACCATCATCCAGATGTGACAATTGTCTTGTTATTGGCAAGTAATCAATCTTGCTGAAACACATGAGATTGTGGTTATGTTCTTGTAACCTGCTCCATGTGTATCACGTCTTGAATTAGCTGGGCAGTGGAGCAACCTGGATGTTCTCCTTACACAGAAAGCTGCAGTATACAGGGTGTTTCAAAAAAGTTGACTATTTCAACAACCTGATATTCTGGCGTTTCTAATTCTGTACCCTTCTCTCTTGTAGGTTATGGTGGGGTTGGTATACCTTTTCTAGCAAGTAGTCAGGACGACCCTACATCAACTATGGTGTTCACAGTGGAACAAAAAGTGAAAATTGTGACCTTGTGGTTTGAGACAAAATCCTGCGTGCAGGTGCGCCAACGAGGCTGTCAGTATTACAATGTTCACACCTGTAATAGATCATCCGACGGAAGCGTTCAGCAGTTTGTGGAGCACCTCAAAGCACATGGAAGCATGAAAAATCAAAATAAAGGCAACAGGGGCCGCCCACCCAGTGTTACCAAGGACCAAGGGAACATTGATCTTGTGAGAGATTCTACTACCGAAAGTCCTAAGAAGTCCCACCGTCGGCGTTCCCGAGAACTGGCGATCTCAGCCTCATCTGTGTGGCGCATTCTCACTTCTAAACTCAAGCTTTACCCCTACATCATATCTTTAAGGCATAAACTAACTCTGAATGACATGGCAAGATGAGTAGCAATGTGTGATTGGTTCAGTGACCGAATGGAAAGGTACCCAAATTGGATCAACTCCTTGTGGTTTTGATGAAGCACACTTCCATTTGAATGGGGGCTAACAACAATTACAAAAACATCTTCTGGGGTGATGAGCCTCCTGAGGAGATGTCTGAGGTGTCTCTCAAGGGCCCCAAGTCCACTAGCGCTGTGCCTTGAATGCCGGATGGGGGTATGCTGGGACAGTATTGGTTTGAGGATGCAAATGGTAAGACGGTGGCAGTCAACGGCGAGCGGTACCGCGAGGTCTTGCACCGATTCCACACTGATCTCACTCAACTACTGTCTCCAAACCAACTCAGACTTGCATGGTTCATGCAGGAGGTTGCCCCACCGCACACTTCAGGTGAAGCCATCGACTTCTGCCCCACAGCCAGGATTTGAATCCATTTGATTTTTTCAGTACAATGAGTATAAATGAGTGATTTGAAAATGGCATGGTGTATGCTTTCCATCAACTTATCACCGAACGTGCTACCTTTTGTAATGTGTGCTACCTTTTGTAACGTGTAACCTTTTTTGTAACCTTTTGTAATTTTTGTAATTTTCCTCTCCAAGAAGTTCTGTCACTCAAGCTTTTGGGTCTCACTATCTGCCATGATCTTTCCTGGGAAAACCACATTTCAAATCTGGCCTCCAAAGCCAGTCGCCGACTGGGCATCCTCCGTCGTGCGAAGTCCTTCCTTGGCACACCTGAGCTCCTCACCACATACAAGGCTTTCATCCGCAGCTCAATGGAATACTGCTCTCCGCTCTGGGCTGGTGCTCCTGCCTCACACCTAGCTCGTCTTCACGCTGTTGAAACCAAAGCGTTCAGAATCATTGGAATCTCCCGCGATGAAGCTACCTCCGAGGGCCTTTCACTCACTCACCGCAGGCAAGTTGGTGGCCTTTCCGTCTTCTACCGACTCCTCTCCGGCCTTGCCCCCCCAGCTCTCGCTGCGCTCTGTCCCCCAAATATTCCTACAGGTCGCACAAGATCTGCCTGCAACCCTCTTATGGTTAAACTGCCAAAATCAAGACTCTCTGCTCACCTTCACTCCTTCATTCCTCTTTTCTCCTGCCTCTGGAACAAACTCCCTCACTCTCTTCAATCCCACTCCTCCCTCCAGGTCTTTAAAACAGCTGTTCACCACCATCTCTTATCTTCCCCCATCCAAAACCTTGATCTTTTCTACCCCCGCTAATTTCATCCCAAATCCACTTTTTTGAAATACCAACTTCTTTCCTGGAAATCCTTGGTGTCCTTGTGTTTTATACTTCACCCACCCCCCCCCCCCCCCTTCCCACGCCTCCTCCCCCCAAGCCCTCTCCCTCCCACACATCTCCCGATGTCCCTGCTCTCAAATGTTGTGTTTGTGTGCTTCCCCTTCTCTCCCCATCTTGTCTACCGCTCCCTCTTTTTATATATTTTGTTTGTCTGTTTGATTTTTTTTTTGTGTGATAAATGTTAGCTCTTTCACGATCCTCGATTCTGTATTTAAAAAAAGAAGGAAAAAAAAGTTCAAATCGTCCACTTTTTTTTTGAAACATCCTGTATAGATTACAGAGAGATGATTCAAGATATCCATGTACCGTACTTCAGATGGCACTTTGCCATCGCTAATCACAAAATGCAGGCATGCAGTGTGAGTTATAATGATTGCATACGCGTCTTCTTTTCCGATATTTTGTTTTCCTCTGGTTTTTCTACTCCTCTGGGTGGGAATTATTTGATTAGCATCAATGTTCACAGATATGTCACGCGGTGTATGGCAACCAGTGAATATATCGGGCATTACACATTACTTAGTATCTACCTGCAACAAGTGCATGGATTTAAGCAACACATATTACCTTGATTACATTCACTCTCGAACAGTGTTGCCATAGACAGATTCCTCATATAACGCACTGACAGCCATATTGGAAATGGGCCACCACAGCCAGAATAGGACAAATCTGCGATGCACCTATGGCTAAAAAGAATTCCTAGATAAGTGATAAGTCCTAGATAAATATTCCTAGATTCCTGTATAAGAAAATTCCTAGATAAATAAGAATTCCTAGATTCCCTACCTGTATGCCAAATGTCATGCTTGTATTATCAAGCGCACAACCCTCTCAAATATTTCACTTATCTGCTGGGCTATCAGTTGTAATCTTTGGGCGAAATCGCCCAGCATCACTGTGGACTATGAAGATGCGGACACGTGATAACATATATGTTTTTGTTCCCTGCCCCACTGACAAAGTCGGAGATGGGAGACATTAAAATGAGCATCCGACCGACCAACAGACACCCAATCAACCGATCATTTGTCCATGTACTTTTGTGTACGCGATATTTCAAAAACCTTTGAACATTTAGCTTTCATATTGAAGATATCTATTCTTCATGACGTTATCTCAACCTGATTAGATGACGACTGTGATTGGCTGAATTATGTTGCCCTGGCAACCATCTCGGTAACTTGGCTTGTGTACGTGGTATTTCAAAAACTGTTCACGATTTAGCTTTCATATTACACAGATATATTCCTCATACCACCCAAAAAGATGTTGGACCTACGGTATTAGCTCCTTGTTTTTCTGTGTGCAGGAAAGTTAACAGTGGTGCATGCGTACGCCTGGCCGGTAGTGGAAGAGAAGAGAATCGGAACAACATGTACCCGCATAAGGCTGGCTTCGCTCAACCGTCGGGCATTAGCCTTGGGCAGAGTGCACACGGACCTTGCCTCTTCGTGGCCGACAGCGAAAGCAGTTCCGTGCGTGTTTTGTTGCTGAACGACGGAGCTGTGCAAGGTCTTGTCGGTGGGGAGCGGGACCCAACGGTGAGTCGGACGAACGCCTTTTGTTCTCTGCTTATTACCTCCGCCACCAAAGGTGGATGGAAGTTATGTTTTCACCCCTGTCTGTCGGTCTGATTGTTTGTGAACAAGATGTCTCAAAAAGTTGTGGGAGGATTCGGACTAAATTTGGCAGAGATGTAGCGTATGTGACAAGGACGAAATTATTAGATTTTGGTGCAGATTCGAATCCGGATCCGGGTCAGAAAATTTTTGAAGTGATTCGTCATCATTAAGTGATTGGGCTAAAACCGATATATAGCACGATATCTCAAAAAGGTATGGACGGATTTGGATGAAACTTGGCAGACAGGCTGAGTGTGTGACGAGGACGAATCGATTTGATTTTGGTGAAGATCTGAATATGGATTCGGATGCGAGAATTATTTAATTTTTACGTGATTCTTCACCATTGAGAGATCGTGCGAAAAGCGAGATATAACATGATATTAAAAACAGTTATGGATGACTTATGACTAAACTTGATGGTGAGTTGGTTAGGTGACAATAACGAGCCGATTACATTTTGGTTCAGGTCCGAAATCAGATCCGGCCTATCATTGCGATACAAACCATAAACTGTTCAGCCTGGAGGAGGTAAGCGCTCTATCGAGTGCAGTTCTAGTCTCCTACTTTTTTCTCTTTCCAGTTTTTAATTTTTTACATTTTTTTGTATACAAGATCGAGGCTCGTGTAAGAGCTAACATTTTAAAAAAGGACACACAAAACATACAATAAAGGGAGCGGGAGACAAGATGAACAGCTGCACACAAGTACAACAGCAGAGAACAGGGACATCAGGAGATTTGTGGGAGGGAGAGGGCTTGGGGGGATAAGGCATGGGAAGGGGGGGGGGAGGCGGGGGGGGGGGGGGGATAAAACATGGACACTGCTAGGACTTTCAGGAAAGAAGTCGGGATTTCTAAAAAGTGGATCTGGGGTGAGTTAACGGGGGTAGAAAAAGATCAAGGTTTTGGATGGGGGAAGATAAGAGATGGTGGTGAACAGCTGTTTTAAAGACCTGGAGGGAGGAGTGGGATTGAAGAGAGTGAGAGAGTTTGTTCCAGAGGCAGGAGAAAAGAGGAATGAAAGAGTGAAGGTGAGCAGAGAGTCTTGATTTTGGCAGTTTAACTGTAAGAGGGTTGCAGGCACTTCTTGTGCGACCTGTAGGAATATTTGGGGGACAGAGCACAGATAGAGCTGGGGGGCTAGGCCAGAGAGGAGTCGGTAGAAGACAGAAAGACCACCGTTGGCTCCCTTCAACTGATCCACACTTTATCCACAACAGGTGTTTTTAATCCTGGCAAGGTGTCACAGTCACCCTCTCCACTAGGTGGTGAACAGCTGTTTTAAAGACCTGGAAGGAGGAGTGGGATTGAAGAGAGTGAGGGAGTTTGTTCCAGAGGTTATTTAATTTTTTTAGTTTTTTAATTTAATTTGATTTGGTATTAACAGTTATTTTAATTTTTTTGTTTTAATTTTAGTTTTTTATTTTAATTGTGATTATTCATTTTAAAACATTATAGTTTCAATTTTTTATTTGCTATTTTGGTACATCGTTATTAGTATTCTTTTATTTTTATCTTATGTAATTATTATTTCTTTGGATTAATTTTTAAGTTGCTCTAGTTTAACTAATCCTTTCGACATCTGTTTTTTTCGATATTATTGTTTGCACTTTTCTTCCAGTCCCAGTTCCCTTGACCTTTAACCCCTGAACCACATTCTCACTCGATTGTGCTCCCTGATTCCCGACTCCGCTCTGTCCCACCCACCTCTGACTCATCACCACTTTATATTAACCCTACTCCTATCACTTCTCCTTCCTTTGCTCTAATAAAGGTTGAAGGGTTAAACATCCGAAACAGCTTCCCCTCTCCTTGCTTCTCATAGTGGTTAGCATACCTCGGTCAACGTCCTGATGATTTAATACATAGTTCTTCTTCTTCATGTGATAAAGCCTATCATAATGAACAAAAATTTGTACAGATAGAAAATATTTGCCAATTGTGTTATTGTGAAAGAAAGAAGGAGAAAACAAACCATCAGTTCAGTTTTCAATCAAAAAACAAACCATCAGTTCAAACAAACAGTCAGTTTTCTTGCTTTATCTCAGATCATGTGGTGTTTGAGATATATCAGCAAGCTATTTCAAAATGTTTTCCTACTCTCATATGGAACAACCTTAGATATTGTTTAGTTGGACATTTCATTTTTCAACTGCTGTTTGTGCAAGATTACACCTGGAAACGTATCATATTACACCTGGACGATAACCTGTGGAGATCTTGAAACAAAGTGTTGATGGTGGTGGGAATTGGTTACAGGTGGAACAAATCAACAAATAAGGACGGAATAAATCCCAAACCTATTATCCTTGGCTGCGTTGAGATGCATAGGATTCAATGTTCAAACACAAAAGCTCGAATAATGAGATGCAGCTGTCCACAAAGTAGCTACATGAAAGGAACATGAGGTGGCCCGTGGTTTGGCATGGTCCTTGCCATTTGTGGTAAGCATCGTGGCAATCCGTTTATTGTAGAAAACTTCCACATTGTTCAAGTTAGGCCCTTATTATCCAAAACACTGAGTTACAATTAGAATGGCAAAAAAATTTAAGACCATCAACCTTATATTTAAAGAGCAACAAAGGGGTTTTACGAGAAATTTTCAAAACAGTGATTCTCATGACTGGTAAAAGAAAATGTGTCAAGTTGGGCA
The DNA here is from genome assembly GCF_964187855.1 of Myxine glutinosa. Taxonomy (NCBI): domain Eukaryota; kingdom Metazoa; phylum Chordata; class Myxini; order Myxiniformes; family Myxinidae; genus Myxine; species Myxine glutinosa. The sequence continues at coordinate 30,462,843 of NC_136263.1, read as the reverse complement.
ATGTATGAACTTTGTTCACTGAAGGAAATAAATAAGAACACCCATAATAATAATAATAATAAAAATAAAAATAAAATAATTTTTAAACACATTTTCAAGATAAATGAACAGATGTTTGGTACCACAGAACTTTAAAATACAAGAAAACAAACACGACAAAATAAGAATAACTGAAGATTTTATGTGTGAATGTGTGGCACTTTTCCAACAAGTCAGTTCATCAAATTTCTGCCCTGCGAGAGCTGCCCCAGTCAACTAAAAGTGCTGTTATTGTGAAGTGGAAAACTGGAGGAGCAACAACAGCTCAGCCACGAAGTGGTAGGCCACACAAGCCCACAGTACGGGACCGCATAGTGCTGAAGACTGGAGCGCGTAAAAATCGTCTGCCCTTGGTTGCAACACTCACCACCAAGTTCCAAACTGTCTTTGGAAGCAACGTCAGCACAACAACTGTTCGTCGGGATCTTCAGGAAATGGGTTTCCATGGCCGAGCAGCCGCACACAAGCCCAAGATCACTATGCGCAATGCCAATCGTCGGCTGGAGTGGTGTAACGCTCGCCGGCATTGGACTCTGGAACAGTGGAAACACATTCTCTGGAGTGATGAATCGCGCTTCACCATCTGGCAGTACGACGGACGAAACTGGGTTTGGCGGATGCCAGGAGAACGCTACCTGCCCGAATGCATAGTGCCAACTGTAAAGTTTGGTGGAGGAGGAATAATGGTCTCAGGCTGTTTTTCATGGTTCGGGCTAGGCCCCTCAGTTCCAGTGAAGGGAAATCTTAATGCTACAGCATACAATGACATTCTAGACGATGGTGTGCTTCCAACTTTGTGGCAACAGTTTGGGCAAGGTCCTTTCCTGTTTCAGGATGACAATGCCTCTGTGCACAAAGTGAGGTCCATACAGAAATGGTTTTTCGAGATCGGTGTGGAAGAACTTGACTGGCCTGCACAGAGCCCTGACCTCAACTCCATCGAACACCTTTAAGATGAATTGGAACGCCGACTGCGAGCCAGGCCTAATCGCCCAACATCATTGCCCGACCTCACTAATGCTCTTGTGGCTGAATGGAAGCAAATCCCCACAGCAATGCTCCAATATCAAGTGGAAAGCCTTCCCAGAAGAGTGTAGGCTGTTATAGCAGCAAAGGGGAGTGAGGTGGGGAAGGGGGGGTTGGGGGGGGGGGGGGGACCAACTCCATGTTAATGCCCATGATTTTGGAATGAGATGTTCGATGTTCGGGTGTCCACAAACTTTTGGTCGTGTGTGTGCGTGTGTGTGTGTGTGTGTGTGTGCGTGTGTGTGTGTGTGTGTGTGTGTGTGTGTGTGTGTGTGTGTGTGTGTGTGTGTGTGTGTGTGTGTGTGTGTGTGTGTGTGTGTGTGTGTGTGTGTGTGTGTGTGTGTGTGAGATCGGGAGATTAAATCAGACGCGGACGTAGCTTCAGGACGGTCGATTTTTAATTCTCGATAAGCTTTCGACCAACAAAGGTCTTCTTCTTAGTCGTCCCCAAGTTCAGCGGATGTATGTATGTATATGTATATGTATATATATATATGTGTGTATATATATATATAATTTCATTTTATTGATGATTTTAAAATGATTCCTCAAAAAGCAGGACACCATGGACACCAAAACTAAACACTTAATGTCTCCTCCTGGGACCTTAATAACCATGACGTGTATGGTTGTGCTTCAAAAATGTTTTCTAGTCTATACAAGATACTGTCACGATGTTGAAGCTCTTCCATATTAACTAACACATTTTCACACAGAAAAGGGGAGGGCGAGTTAGGCGATGTGGGGGCAGGGGGTGGGAGTATAATTATTTAAAAAGAAAACGTCCCTGGCTATTTGACTTTGTAAACTGCGGTGGAACTTGTCAACGCGTTGCATTTTGAGAGGAAATTTAACATTGCTTCATAACTCAACTATGTACAATGTACATACCAATTACGGCTCAACAAACAGCATTATCTCGTGTTTTCCAATAAGTTTGCTCATGATGAAACAAAGCAAATGTTTACCTGGAACAACATTCTAATAATGCATCCCAGTTAACATGGTCATGTGCGGTCAGTGTCACTCTATAACATGTACTCGATCATCCACTTCGCCATTCATCCCTTTGCCATTCCTAATGATCTCACATGATTTCTGTTACATCATGGAAATGATCAAAGCCACCTGCCCAGGTGCGTACGTGCAGTTTGCAGTTTGGAATGTGGAGTGTATCCCAAGCAAATATTGGATGCAGCTGCAGTCTGGTTGGATAAGCAAGGGCTCGGTTGGGGAATGAACAAGTTCTGGTCTCACTGTCACAACATGGACATTTCTTCAGACTAATACCCTAAGGGAACTGTGTCATAATTAATAAGCCCATAATTTAAAGCAACAGTCTTGAACATTTGAACCTGTAGTATTAGGATTAGCGTCGGCTTATTGATTAATTAATTAGCTTAAAATCCCAAGCTAGTAGGCCACCTGTATGTATGCTGGATCGACTGCCTGGAAGAAAGTTGTTTTGGGCACATATTTGTAACATGGAGTCTACACAGATGAGGTTTGAATTTCATTCCATACGTGATGCTTTGCCAATTTCCTCAAACTTCCCTTTGTGGAAAATAAAAGAACAAGTTCACTTTACTCAGTACAGCGAAAAGAGACATTTGAACATGTGTTGCGGAAGCAAGAAGGTATTGCACTTTTGACCATCATAAGATGTTGGCGATCTGACAAAGTTCCATTGAGTGTGACTGAAAAACAAGTGGAGCTACATGCAAAGAGCACCGCACCCATGCTAAAGAAATAAATAACATATCTTCCGGAGCGCGACATTGCCGGGGCGCTTTCGGTGACCGACGATGACGCCATGCAGCACATGGAGATGGAGTTGGGAGGGTGAGGTGTACAATATTTGATTGATTAATTGATTAATTGGGTAATTAAAATAAATAAATAATAATCATAAAATAATTACATTCTTAATCAGTCGGCTAATAGCATAGCTGAACTACCACAGTTTCATCCGAATGTGTAACTTTTTGAAAATGAAGTAATTAATCGAAAAATAAATAATTAACTGATTAATCAATAAATAATTAATCGATTAATTGATCAATAAAGCAAAAATACCATTTGAAGCCAAATCACTTGGTCATTGCCGTGTCCGAATATCAGCTTCCTAGCTCAAAATGTGCCTGCGATATTGCCCAAATGAGAGAAAATAAATAATTAACTGATCGATTAATTAATTTATTGTTTAATCAATAAATCAAAAATACCATTTGTAGCCAAATCACTTGGTCATTGTCATGTCCGAATATCAGCTTCCTAGCTCAAAATGTGTCTGCAATATTGCCCAAATGAAAATGAAAATAAATTAGTGATTAAATCAATCGATAATAATTAATTAAATAATTAATCAATTAATTGATTAATAAAAAAATCAAAATAATGTTTTTGCCAAAGCACTTGCTCACTATTGTGCCGAAATTTCAGCTTCCTAGCTCAAAGGATGGCTGAGATATCGCCTGGACAAACAAAAAAAACAAGTAAGAAAGAAACAAACAAGAAAGAAAGAAAACAAACAAATGGATTGAAAACTGAGTACGCCCTTTCGGTGTGTGTCATCACCAGGCCCACTTCGGCGTCCGGCATTGACATCGTGGTGCGCCTCGAGATGGAATAGCGAGGGGCAGAGTACAATAATCCAAATAAAGTTTGTTTTGTGAGGGAAAGTGAGACACCTGGGTGATGACGGTTTGTAGTTGGGCGACTCTGAAATCACCAGGATCACAAGAGCAAGAAAGCAGAGAGTCGTAAAGAACTTTACTCCCAGAAACTTGGCCCGTGCTGTCCCCCGATGATGGCTGCTGTGTGGCTGAAACGTTACACTCTCTGACCCTTTGTCCTATTGACAAAACCTCGATCGGTTGGCCTTTTACATTCTCTGTTGTGCGATCCTCTCTTGGTGGTTATGAAAGAAATGACGTTTGTCAATAGAAATCTTATTCTGTGTTCTAGTTCAAACTATTGTCATACAGGACTTGGAATATATTTTTCTTTCGTTCCTGTACAAGGGTCTCGGCTCATAGAAAAGCTAAACGACAATGGGCAGCAGCTTCATAAACTAGAAAGGGTTTTGGGGATGGACATGCATGGAGGAAAGGAGGACAAACACAAAAACGAGCACCAATGACCTAGAGAGTAAGAGAATGGAAAGAATTGTGTGCAGAAGAGATCGTGGATGTCCATGGATGGGACAATGGTCAAAAGGAGATGATTCCACAATCGGGGTCATAAGGGGACGATTGACTCCAGGTGAGCAACCTGCCTGGACTTTGAGAAGGTGAGCAGGTGAGGATCGTTCATGTAATAGTTGTACTTGCTGTGTAGCACAGTGGAGGCAATGCGTTTGTTCACCAAATTATGATGTTCTCCATCATTACCTACGCCACCGAAGGTGGACACAGGTTATGGTTTCACCCCTGTCTGTTTGTCTGTCGGTTTGTTTGTCTGTCTCTGAGCAGGATATCTCAAAAAGTTGAGGACGGATTCGGATACAATTTGGTGGGTAGGTTGGGTATATGACAAGGACGACTTGGTTAGGGTTTGGTGAACAACTGGATTTGGATCCTAAGATTTTTTTTGAAGTGAATCTTAACCATTGAGTGATAGGGCCAGAAACGATATGGAGCACGATATCTCAAAAAAGCTATGGATAGTTTCAGCCGAAACTTGGTGGACAGCCTGGGTGTGTGACAAGAACGAATTGATTCAATTTTGGTGAAGATCCAGATCCGGATCCCGATCTGATGTTTTTTTTTGAAGTGATTCTTCACCAATGAAGGATGGTGTTAAAAACTATATATCGCATGATATTTCAAAACGTTGTGGACGGATTATGACAAAAGCTGGTGGATGAGTTGGTTAGGTGGCAAGAACAAGGCGATTGGATTTTGGTTCATGTCCGGATACAAATCAGGCCTATCTGTGGGATACAAAACATCAACTGGTCAGCCTGGCAGAAGTATGTGCTCTACCAAGTGCCGTTTGTAGTTTTGAAGTGATTTTCACCATTGAGGGATGGGACCCAAAACGATACATTATAATGATTAGCAACGGTACCCGCACTATGAGTGGGGCTTCAATTGGAAGGCCCAAATGAAAAGGAAAAATATCAGAAATTGAAGGCTTTTTTTATTTTAAACGATTTATATACACATCCGTTAAATCATATCACACGCAAATCATCAAAATCTTAACAGTATGTGTAGAATTTCAATAAAAGCCACATCACTGTTCATATCGGTAAATATTATTCCATCGTGTTTGGAAAAACTGGAAAATTGGGAAAAAAATTGAAAAAACAATATAGCCTATTTTACTCCAGGGGGTCCCAGGAATACCCACCCAAAATTTCGTTGCGATCGGTTCAGCCGTTTTTGCGGTACCTGGGAACAGACAGACATTTGGTGAATTATAGTAAGATATTTCAAAAAGATGTGAACGGATTTTTTTAAATTTATTTTTTATTTGGGCTAAGGCTCATAATAGAGCTCTCACACACACGTACACAAACACGGACATACTGATGAGACAAACACTTAACATAGCCACTGAGCTTGGGGTGAGTGTCGTCACTGCCGTCACTTCTAGGGATGCCCTGGGTACCTGCGACGTCACAATGGTGCTGCTTTTCTCACCGTACGAAGTGGGGCATTTCCTCGTGGAATTTCCTCCTACCCATGGATGCCAACCAATGGGGATTTTCCGTGCTCTGTCCTTTTCAAGCAAGGAAGCAGCATGTAACATTTTTAAAATGACTTTGGTATGAGTTGAACCACTCCAAACCAAACGGGTGTTTTTTTTTTAGGAGAGACCATCTCCTTACTAGATAGCCATTGGCTCCCTATGGGAGCTCATCCGCCTTTGCCAAGTGTTGTTTTTGGTCCTGGCAGGGTGTCGCAGTCACAATCCCCTATCAACCATCACCCAAGCTAACAATACCCATGACACAACCCCCTCCACCCCCACCCACCTTCACCAACCTCCTCCAATCCCCTATCAACCGTCACCCTAGCTAACAATACCCGTAACAACCCCACTCCACCTTCCCCCCACAATCCTCCTTCACCATCACCCTACCTAACAATACCGATGACCAAACCAAACCACACCCCTCACCCCACTCCACCACCCCTCACATTTATCTTGGGTCTTCTTGGGTCTTTTGGGTCTTCAGGGGTTGTTAAGGGTCTTTTGAATATTTTCAGTCTTTGGGCCATTTTAGGTCTTCAGGGTCTTTGGGGGTATGTTGGATCTTTGGGGTCCATTGGGTCTTTTCAATATTTTGGGTCTTTGGGGTCTTTGGGGTCCATTGGGTCTTCGGGGTATTTTCAGTCTTTTTAGTCTTTGGGGACTTTTGGTTCCTCTGGGTCCTTTGGGTCCTTGTGGTATTTTGCGGTATTTAGGGTTATTAGGGTCCTCTGGGTCTTCACGGTCTTGTAAGTCTTCTGGGTGTTGAGGGGGGGACGGGGTATGGTCTTTTGGGTCCTCTGGGTACTTTAGGTTAAGTATTTGAGGTTACATTTGTGGGTGGAGTCAGGTCAGCTGTCCACCATTGGGTGAAGAGCGGTCATACATACATACATACACATACATACATACATACATACATACATACATACATACATACAAACACTTGCTCCATTATATATAGATTATAATTACGAACAATAAAACCACACGCCATTTGATCTGCATTTACTCCCCTCCATGATAAATAAGTAAATAAATAAATGTATAATTGTTTTTCCATACCATTTTTATCTTGGCGAGTATCTTTGGCATGTTGTTCACAATCTTGAAATACTTAGGATATTGACAAAACATCACTTCAAGCATTGTTTATTCAGATTTTGGATAAATGTTCTGTTTTTAAAAAATCAAGTTAACGACATCAATATGTCTGAATGGTGAAACCCCAAGCATGGCTTGCCTTCATTGTCTTGTGCATTAGAAGTTCACATCGAGCAATGTTTCAACCCTGTTAAGAAACGAAACAAGTTATTCAATAAATGTTCGTTTTTATATCCAGGAAATCAGAAACGTGTTCATGATGTTGAAGGTGAGTGGTCGTGAGGATGCTGAAGCCCGAACAACAAGAATGCTGAGATGGCAAGCAGGGTAACCTGGTGCCAAAGGGTATCCAAGAAAGACCAGACCAGGCTAGACCAGTTGCTCTCCACAATTTAGGAACGAGTTAGTAATTTGTTGATTGTGCCGACGATAACTTCCCTCCTATTTGATGAACAACACCATGGGGATCTTTTAAGTTCCACGACCAACAAGTGGGGTAGACATGTCCTCCAGTTTAATGGCCATCCGAGGGACAGCACACACATCGATTCCTCACCCTGTCTGCAGAACACCAGAGTGAGAGCTCATACCTGTGTCGGGATTCAAACCCGGGCAAAGACGAGTGCACATGCCCCGAGGCTATCTTGGCAGCCCAGAATGTGTTCAGGGGCCAAATCTAAACGTCTTGACAGGTGACTTAAATATAAACAAGAAAGTGTTGTGTCAAGCTCGGGTTGAGATCCTGAGTGGCAGCAAATAAACAAACGTCACCTTGCCCTCTTAATGGATCATTGAGGAGACCTGCACTTCCAGACAGATTGCTGTGAAACAGATGCAGTGATTGTGTTTAAGTTGCTTATATATATACACATATACACCACACACATTACATGTATAAATATATATGTACATGACACACATTACATGTATACATATATATGTACACTACACACACTACATGTGTGTGTATGTATATATATATATATATATATATATATATATATATATATATATATATATATATATACTGTATATATATATATATATATATATATATATATATATATATATATATATATATATATATATATATATATATATATATATATATATATATATATATTGCATTCAGAAAGTATTCAGACCCCTTCACTTTTTTCACATTTTGTTATGTTGCAGCCTTATGCTGAAATCGTTTAAATTCATTTTTCCCTCATCAATCTACACTCAATACCCCATGATAACAAAGAGAAAACAGGATTTTAGAAAGTTTTCCAAATTTATTAAAAAGAAAAAACTGAAATATCACATTGACATAAGTATTCAGACCCTTAACTCAGTACTTAGTTGAAGCACCTTTGGCAGCGATTACAACCTCGAGTCTTCTTGGGTATGACGCGACAAGCTTTGCACACCTGGATTTGGGGATTTTCTGCCATTCTTCTCTGCAGATCCTCTCAAGCTCTGTCAGGTTGGATGGGGACCATTGGTGGACAGCCATTTTCAGGTCTCTCCAGAGATGTTCGATTGGGTTCAAGTCAGGGCTCTGGCTGGGCCACCAAAGGACCTTCACAGAGTTGTCCCTAAGCCACTCCTGCATTGTTTTGGCTGTGTGCTTAGGGTCATTGTCCTGTTGGAAGGTGAACCTTCGGCTCAGTCCGAGGTCCTGAGCGCTCTGTTTCAGGTTTTCATTAAAGATATCTCTGTACTTTGCTCCGTTCATTGTTCCCTCAACCCTAAACAGTCCCCCAGTCCTTGCTGCTGAAAAACACCCCCACAGCATGATGCTGCCATCACCATGCTTCACCGTTGGGATGGTATTGGGCAGGTGATGAGCGGTGCCTGGTTTCCTCCAGACATGACGCTTAAAATTGAGGCCAAACAGTTCAATCTTGGTTTCATCAGACCACGGAATCTTGTTTCTCACAGTCTGAGAGTCCTTTAGGTGCTTTTTTGCAAACTCCAAGCGGGCTTTTATGTGTCTTTCACTGAGGAGAGGCTTCCGTCTGGCCACTCTGCCATAAAGCCCAGATCGGTGGAGTGTTACAGTGATGGTTGTCCTTCTGGAAGTTTCTCCCATCTCCACACAGGATCTCTGGAGCTCAGCCAGAGTGACCATCGGGTTCTTGGTCACCTCTCTTACCAAGGCCCTTCTCCCCCGATTGCTCAGTTTGGCCGGGCGGCCAGCTCGAGGAAGAGTCCTGGTTGTTCCAAACTTCTTCCATTTAAGAATTATGGAGGCCACTGTGCTCTTGGGAACCTTCAATGCAGCAGAGATTTTTTTGTAGGCTTCCCCAGATCTGTGCCTCGACACAATCCTGTCTCTGATCTCTGATCTCTGCTCTGCTCCTTCGACCTCATGGATTGGTTTTTGCTCTGATATGCATTGTCAGCTGTGAGACCTTATATAGACAGGTGTGTGCCTTTCCAAATCATGTCCAATCAATTGAATTTACCACAGGTGGACTCCAATCAAGGTTTAGAAACGTCTCAAAGATGATCAAGAGAAATGGGAGGCACCTGAGCTAAATTTCAAGTGTCATAGCAAAAGGGATGAATACTTATGTCAATGTGATATTTAATTTTTTTCTTTTTAATAAATTTGCAAAACTTTCTAAAATCCCATTTTGTCTTTGTCATTATGGGGTATTGAGTGTCGATCGATGAGGGAAAAAATGAATTTAAACGATTTCAGCATAAGGCTGCAACATAACAAAATGTGAAAAAAGTGAAGGGGTCTGAATACTTTCTGAATGCACTGTAGCAACTAAGAAAAGCTGCACAAGGTCAGCGCTTTGCTGTTTCAAAGCCCACCCGGATTCCTCCACAGCCGCAGACATTTACAAGTAGCACATGAATGAGAATCCCAATACTACACGCTCATCTGGTCCAGCAGCTGGATATTATTTCTTTCCAAAAGTAGACATTTGTCAAAGCATTCACTATGCTGGATGACATCATGACATTTTGGTGTGGGGTGCTTCAAGCCTTCATTCGGATTGTTGTTCTATCCTGTCATCCTTCTGTCCTATTAAATGGCATTCATCCCATCGCCTATCCTTGATGGGTATACCTGATGAGGACACTTCTTCTCTTGTACATTGTTGTAAACATACCTAGTATGGGCTCTTGACCTCAGCTTGTACAGGATTGTAAGCATACCTGGTGAGGATGCCTTATTGATTGACTCCTGGTGAGGACTATGTTCTTCAAATATAGAATTGTAAATCCCTGTTAAGTCTTTAGACTTGTGGTAAGTTTTGTTCCAGAGACAAGTGGATCATGATGAACAAGGAATGAAATATATTTGCTATTAGCTTATTATGATTAATTCAAGTTGCTGTTTAAGGTTGTATGAATGGAGAATGGGGTTGGGTAGGGGGAGAGGTTGCTTCCAATATCCCGCACACCTTTACCTTTCGCTGCTTCGAATTTTACTGTGCTTGTGGTGGATTGCAATGGATTACCTGCCAGGAGTTTCTTCTGACAGTGCTCATGCACCTGCCCCGAAGTAACAACCATCACTTTCCTCCTGGTTTGATTTCCTGCATTACAATACACCACTTTGCGCATCATACTTTGGTGGTCTCTGATACCCCGGCATGGCTAAAGAAAAGTGTCGTATGATGTGACAGATCTGAACATTCTATCCCACCAGATATTTATTTATTTATTTATTTATTTTATCTCAGAATAGAAATGTAAAGTTCGCTTACAGTACCTGTTTTTGCTGACCAACTGGATTATTTAATGGATTATTGAAGAAAAGGAATTGAGTATTTCCTGATACAAACCCAACTTCTGTGGTCAGGACACCTCATACGCATGGAAGACCATAGGATCCCAAGAGCGCTTTTCTATGGACAACTTAAATTTGGTAAACAGTCACGTGGTGGACAAAGAAAGCGTTATAAGGATGTCCTTAAGTCTACACTTAAGTCTTGTGCCATCCCTGTTGTCACCTGGGAACATCAGGCCACAAACAGGTCAGCTTGGCGTAACATTTGCCGCAAACGCCTGGACGACTTTGAATGTGGGACTGCTTTTTTTTTGCTATCTTTTCACATGCTTGCTGTTCTGACCTATTGGTGACAAATTGTCTCCAACTTTACCGGAATCAGATCTGCTCTTCCCAAGTCGTGAACAAGAATGATTGAGCTTCAACAGAGATGCTTCTCATTGCCATCTTTCATGGGATTGCCATTTTATTCTCTCACTTTGAAGATTTATAATCCTTGAAAGATTTGTCAATATTCCTTAGGTCACATGGTCTGCTATTAAATGGGGCAACTTGGAAACTTTTCAGTGGTCTTTTCCCAATAAAATGGCCTGAAAGACCCGTCATCTGTGAATAATTAATGGTAGATGCTAAAAAGATGATCGATCAAAAGATAAATGAACGGAGGGAGAAAAAAAAGAGGTACAGTACTTGCGTATCTCAAACTTACATAGTCCAACTGATGATGTGCAAGATTATTTGTAAATTATATTTCTCTTTTGCCATTAATAGCAGAACAAGAGCAGAACAACAACAAAAACGACCCCAACAACATTTCCTGTGTATTTCCTCAAGATAAATATTTAGGTTCCTTGTCCTGATCATTTTGCCTTTCTGCTCGAGCACTCTTAAAGCATTGGATTTAATTGCAGTTTTAGACCATTTCGCATTAGAGTTTAGGGATAACGAGAACAGCACTCGGTAGAGCACATACTCCGCCAGGCTGAACAGTTTACGTTTTGTATCCCACTGATAGGCCGGATCTGGATTCGGACTTGAAGCAAAATCTAATGGGCTTGTTCTTGTCCTCCAACCAACTCATCCACCTAGTTTTGTCATAATCCGTCCACAACTTTTTGAAATATCTTACATTTTGTCGTGGTTGGCCCTACAGTCACGTGAAAAAGTAAGTACACCCCATGTAAACCTTTGACTTTTTCAACATATTTCAACATACAGCTATTTGATCTTCATTTCAACAATATTGATAGATAAAGGTGATATAATATAACAAATATCATGAAACATTTACATTTTGTAGTCCATTGTATAATTTAAATAATCATAAATGCAAATTTCGCATGTGGAAAAAGTAAGTACACCCCTACATTTATCACTACTTAAAATACCTAAAATTAGAATCAGGTGCACCAGCTCAGGTGCAAATGATTAGAACATCGTTAGAGAGGATCTTGGAGGAACCTGTCTTATTTAAACCTCAGACATTTAGTTTGGTTTGCTCTTTGATGTTGAAGTGTGTGGCGTCACCATGCCAAGATCAAAAGAGCTCTCTGAGGCCTTCAGAAAGAAGGTTATAGATGCCTACAAGTCTGGGAAGGGATTTAAAAAGATCTCCACAATTTGAAATCAATCATTTGACTGTCCGGAAGATCATCTACAATTGGAGAAGATTCCAAACAATTGCCAACTTGTTCAGCCCAGGCCGCCCCAGCAAGTTCAGCCCGAGAGCAGACCGCAAGATGCTGAAAGAAGTCTTTAAGAACCCCACAATGTCATCACGGGACCTACAGGTTGCTCTTGCCACTGTTGATGTCAAAGTGCACGAGTCTACCATTAGAAAGAGGCTGCACAAATTTGATCAACATGGGAGGTGTGCCAAGAGGCAACCTTTGCTGTCCAGAAAGAACATCAGGGCAAGACTAAAGTTTGCCAATGAACACCTAGGCAAAGACCAGCACTTCTGGATCAATGTGCTGTGGATAAATGAGTCAAAGGTAGAGCTAATTGGCCACAGTACCAGAAGACATGTTTGGCGAAAACCAAAGACAGCATTTGACCACAAGAACCTGATACCAACTGTAAAGCATGGTGGTGGAAATATTATGGTTTGGGGCAGCTTTGCTGCATCAGGGCCTGGGCAGCTCACCATCATAGAATCCACCATGAATTCTTCATTGTACCAGAGGGAGCTTGAGGATAATGTGAGGCCATCTGTCGGAGAGTTGAAGCTCAACCGAAGGTGGACCTTGCAACATGACAATGACCCTAAACATACCAGTAAATCCACCAAGGAATGGCTGAAAAGAAAGAAATGGAGGGTTCTGGAATGGCCAAGTCAAAGCCCGGATCTAAATCCCATTGAGATGTTGTAGGGGGATTTGAAACGAGCTGTGCATGCAAGAAACCCCTCAAACATCGCACAGCTGAAAGAATTCTGCATGGAGGAGTTGGCAAAAATTTCTCCAAGTCGATGACAGAGACTGGTAGACAGATATAAGAAACGCTTACTTGAGGTTGTTTCTGCCAAAGGGGGCAATACCACCTATTAGAGCCAAGGGTGTACTTACTTTTTCCACATGCGAAATTTGCATTTATGTTTATTTAAATTATACAATGGACTACAAAATGTAAATGTTTCATGATATTTGTTATATTATATCACCTTTATCTGTCAATATTGTTGAAATGAAGATCAAATAGCTGTATGTTGAAATATGTTGAAAAAGTCAAAACTTTACATGGGGTGTACTTACTTTTTCACGTGACTGTATGTATATGCATACATATATATATATATATATATATATATATATATATATATATATATATATATATATATATATATATATATTGCGGATTCGGGGTTCGGCACTTCCGTTACCAAGGGGGGGTTAATCCCCTTGTCTTTTACGCTGACCGTCCCTCGATCCTGGAAACTATAACGCTCTTCTGCGGTCGAGACTGGCCAGGGTGATTGGTCAATGGAGGTCCCAAATACCTGAGTGGCAATCTCTCCGCAAAGCAGGGAGGTAATTCTCGCTCGGACCACGGACAAGATGGAATTTCCGAGCGGTTAGCAATCCGAAGCCCGAGCCATTAACAAAAGGACTAACCCGATCCTGAGCGGTTCGCCAAATCGTGTCACGGGTACCCAATGGACAGAAAAGACTAAGACGATCGAATGAAAGAAGAAACCAAAGTGTAAAGGAAGAACACAGGAATTTATTAACAACAATAATTAAAGAGGAAACGAAAGGAAGAATGTACAAGGGAAGAAGAAGAAGCAGAACACAGTGCAGTCTTAAACAGTCTTATTTATCACGCCCCAGGACGACACAAACGGACTTACACGTAGGGGTAATGATGGCAGCGAAGGAAGGTCCAAGCAGATGGACAGCGTGGGCCCCGGCTCCGATCCACGCTCCACCCCGGTTCACGCTCCGGTTCCGATCCACGCTCCGGTTCCGCGGCGAAACCCAGCAGCCAGCGCTTTTCGTGTCTTGTTGGAATGCGAGCGGACCTTATTGTCGGGGTTCATATATCGGGGAAGGTATTCGGCTTTCTCCCTCTCTCTCTCTCAACATGCATGAAGGGCCGAAGTTCAACAGAAGTCCCCGGGAAAGTTTTATGCGCAGCTCCAGCCAGAAGTCCGTGGCGAGAAGCAGTCAAACAAGTAGTCCTTCAAAGGGCTCTGTGCGGGCGCTTATATCGTGCGCTTTGAGATCAAGCCGCGTATCCTTGCACTCCGCCCACCGGTGAGCTCACCTCAGCCTTGGTTGGTTCGCGAGGGCTCACCGGCTCCGCCCATAACAGGGCAACGCCTCGTTCTGAGCGCTCTGCCCCCTTCTTCTCCGGCTTGACCGCGTGCGTAATGGCGTTTGGAGCCAGGCAACGAACGCTGCTGGCAAGCAAAGGCGCGTAACCACAATTTGGAGAGAGTCAAGCGCAAAATGAATGGGATTGAAGGACCTATCTTATTTAATTAATGCAACGCAGATTCAAACTATTGGAAACAGAGCCTTACCTAAAACACATACTAATGAAATAACTAGAGTTCCTATGGTGCACTACGTGTTGTATATGGACTAATTAGGGTGCGACCTTTAACCTTTAGAAGATGGAAATATTTACAGGGAATTATTTACCATGGATTATTATTTACAAGTGCCGGTTCTAAAAACCGTAACAATATATATATATATATATATATATATATATATATATATATATATATATATATATATATATAAACTAGTAAAAAGCCCGTCATATATGCCATATTGGAACCGTTTATTCAACGGTGCAGCCTCGTGAGCATGCCAAAGTCTGAAGCCTCGGCCTAATGTCAGGTGTGCTTCTAATATCTTCTTTATTTATTCGACATCACATGGATGTAAATGAACAATCATTTTACACTGTGCGCGTTGCCCATCACATGCAGCGAATTTCACGTCCCTGCGCCTTATATTTATTGTTATTTTAAAAAATGTTTCTGTGCACCGCCATCGAGGCTCGCTTTGCAAGCCACCATCTACAATTCCAATAGAAGAGACATAATTACTCTTTTATGGAAAGTGTTTTTTGAGTTTGTTTTATCGTCAAAAATAGACCGTGGTGAACACACATTCGTGTTAAAAGATTTGATTTTAAAACCTACCCTTATGAAAGGGGACAGACATCTGTACAAACACACAAAACTACCATTGTGTTTTATATGGAAGATAGCCTTTGAAATACAGTGAGTTAATGTGATGTCACTCTGCTCGTTTGGTGGAAGGATTGAGAGGCAGACATGCTCGATAAATGTCATGCGATGGAAATACTCGATAAATGATGCTATCACAAGGAGGTGGGAATGATGCATGTGGTACATCGTGCCTCATGGAGTCTCCTCCAAGCAAGTTCATCTATGTTGGATGAATGATGTTCAAGTGGCTAAGGTTACCAATTCCATCATCATGAGGATTCTCCAGTAACCTGCTGATGAATTGTAGGGGCACAACTGGGGGACTGCACGTTGTTCCAGTGGAAACGAGTAAACTTTCCGGTGATAAATGTATGTTGCAGTGCATGTTGTTGATAACATCTGAAGGCATTAACGATCAAGAGTTAAAGGAAGGTAGACGTTATTGTAGTTTGTTCAAAGATTTTGCAATTTCAGGAAACCTGGAATGCTGTTTCTAAACGTTTCTTCTTTCGTATGTAGTACATGGCTGCGGTTAGTATTATTTGCTGTGCTGCAGATGCAGTGCCCCCTGTAGGTCCAGCAGGAATTTATAATTTATTCAGGGTGCTGGTGCTGCTGACGTCCACCTCCACCAACGACTTGTGCTCACTGACGGGTTCTCCAGCTTAGCGTCTTTCTGATGGTCGGAGTACACATTGATGCCTCATCCTGCATGTGAAGCACCACGGTGACAGTTTATAGCTGCGTTGGGATTCAAACCCAGGCTCGATAGCGCAGATGAGAGAGTGCATACCATACCTCTAGGACCTAGGTGATCCTGCCAGGTCTCCTGCTTTAAAATGACTGCAGGTGTATATTTTCTAAACTTGCGTAGTTCCATTTTTACAATGAGATTCTGTGCTTTTTTAAATTTATTATCGCTTGATATTGCCTTTGCAGTCTCCACTGTGTTTATCGTTTCCCATTGCTTTATCTGCTTTATTCTAAAACAGAACTTATTTGCTTACGGAGATGTTGATGGAACTGGAGTGGATGCAAAGTTGCAGCATCCGCTGGGTGTAGCCTGGTGTCCCCCAGATGGACCACTCTACGTGGCGGACTCGTACAATCACAAGGTATGAAGAAGCTCTTGCGGAAAACACAGCGAACATTGGAAAAGTTGAATCATCCCGTTGGTAGAAGTCAGTGAAAGTTTATAAATGAAAAAGCTCGACTTACAAGTCGGTTGGGCCGACGTTTCGGCGAGAATACACTCACCTTGTTCACGGCAGATGTTGAAGTGAAGAAGAAGAAGAAGCTGGGATATCGTCCCGTGACGATTGCAGACGACGTGGGAGGTGTAATCGCCTTGTCCCACGTCCGTGGCAGATTAAATCACAAACCTCCCCTATTGTTGAGAGATGGTGATTCAACTCTTTCCCAAATGGATTCCTTCAAACAAATCTTCAAATCTTGCTGCTCTGTTATCTTGATATCTTGAACCTCACACCTCACATTATGGCTCGGATTACCAGAGCACTGGGTTATGCATGAGACCAAAAGCATCGGGATTACCCGTCACTTATGAGAGCCGATCATCGACTAAGTAAATGCATCAAATTTGCATTGATTAATGGAGGCGTGCATCACTTTCTTGACATGGCTTTCATGAGCATTTGATCTGAAGAACAGTTTTTATCACTTATGAGATTTTGCTGTCACCTAGAACTTACCCAGAACTGTGTGTATACATATATATGCAGTGCATTCAGAAAGTATTCAGACCCCTTCACTTTTTTTCACATTTTGTTATGTTGCGGCCTTATGCTGAAATCGTTTAAATTCATTTTTTCCCTCATCAATCTACATTCAATACCCCATAATGACAAAGAGAAAATGGGATTTTAGAAAGTTTTGCAAATTTATTGAAAGGAAAAAACTGAAATATCACATTGACATAAGTATTCAGACCCTTTGCTATGACACTTGAAATTTAGCCCAGGTGCCTCCCATTTCTCGAGATCATCTTTGAGATGTTTCTACACCTTGATTGGAGTCCACCTGTGGTAAATTAAATTGATTGGACATGATTTGGAAAGGCACACACCTGTCTATATAAGGTCACACAGCTGACAATGCATATCAGAGCAAAAACCAAGCCATGAGGTCGAAGGAACTGCCTGCAGAGCTCAGATACAGGATTGTGTCGAGGCACAGATCTGGGGAAGCCTACAAAAACATTTCTGCTGCATTGAAGGTTTCCAAGAGCACAGTGGCCTCCATAATTATTAAATGGAAGAAGTTTGGAACAACCAGGACTCTTCCTAGAGCTGGCCGTCCGGCCAAACTGAGCAATCGGGGGAGAAGGGCCTTGGTAAGAGAGGTGACCAAGAACCCGATGGTCACTCTGGCTGAGCTCCAGAGATCCTGTGTGGAGATGGGAGAAACTTCCAGAAGGACAACCATCACTGCAACACTCCACCGATCTGGGCTTTATGGCAGAGTGGCCAGACGGAAGCCTCTCCTCAGTGAAAGACGCATAAAAGCCCGCTTGGAGTTTGCAAAAAAAGCACCTAAAGGACTCTCAGACTGTGAGAAACAAGATTCTGTGGTCTGATGAAACCAAGATTGAACTGTTTGGCTTCCGTCTGGCCACTCTGCCATAAAGCCCAGATCGGTGGAGTGTTGCAGTGATGGTTGGCCTTCTGGAAGTTTCTCCCATCTCCACACAGGATCTCTGGAGCTCAGCCAGAGTGACCATCGGGTTCTTGGTCACCTCTCTTACCAAGGCCCTTCTCGCCCGATTGCTCAGATTGGCCGGGCGGCCAGCTCTAGGAAGAGTCCTGGTTGTTCCAAACTTCTTCCAATTAAGAATTATGGAGGCCACTGTGCTCTTGGGAACCTTCAATGCAGGAGAATTTTTTTTGTAGGCTTCCCCATATCTGGGCCTCGACACAGTCCTGTCTCTGAGCTCTGCAGGCAGTTCCTTCGACCTCATGGCTTGGTTTTTGCTCTGATATACATTGTCAGCTGTGAGACCTTATATAGATAGGTGTGTGTCTTTCCAAATCATGTCCAATCAATTGAATTTACCACAGGTGGACTCCAATCAAGGTGTATAAATATCTCAAAGATGATCAAAAGAAATGGGAGGCACCTGAGCTAAATTTCAAGTGTCATAGCAAAGGGTATGAATACTTATGTCAATGTGATATTTCAGTTTTTTCCTTTTAATAAATTTGTAAAACTTTCTAAAATCCTGTTTTCTCTTTGTCATTATGGGGTATTGAATGTAGATTGATGAGGAAAAAAATGAATTGAAACGATTTCAGCATAAGGCTGCAACACAACAAAATGTGAAAAAAGTGAAGGGGTCTGAATACTTTCTGAATGCACTCACTGTATGTATGTGTATATATATATATATATATCTATGTATATATATATATATATATATATATATATATATATATATATATATATATATATATATATATGTATATATATATATATATATATATATGTATATATATATATGTGTATATATATATATATATATATGTATATATATATATGTATATATATATATATATATATATGTATATATATATATATATATGTATATATATATATATATATATATGTATGTATGTATATATGTATATATATATATTGTTGCGGTTTTGAGATTGTAAATATGACATCATTAAAGGTTAAAGGTTTGCCCCCCATAGTTAGTCCACAAGCAACACGTAGGCCCACGTAGAGTATTAGTTATGTCATAGTATGTGTAAGAGTAGGCCATTTCCCTAGTAATATCTGCGTTGTGTAAAGAAATGAGCTTAGGTCCCTTTCATTTTGTGCCACCCCCCCCCCCCCCCCCCCAATTCCATCATGGGCATAATCTATCCCGCGCTCCATTTCGCATCCCTCAAGTTTGTTGCGCTTTGGCTACCCGCAGTTTGTTACGCTTTGGCTGCCAGCAGCGTTCGCTGCCCTTTGTTGGCTCGAAACTAGCCAAGTGACACGAGGTAGGCCTGGAAAGAGGGAGGATCGCGGGGTCGGGGTGTGGCAGAGTCGAGGAGCACGTCAGAGGCGGTGACGGTAAGGGCTCCCAGCCAACCAGGGCTCGGAGGGCATGGCGTGATAGGGTGTGGTAAGGGCGCATCTGGCAAGTTGCAGAGGGTTCCACGGGCATGGCAATAAAACCCTTTGCGCGAGGCCCCCACCCCAGAGGAGTTGAGATGAGAAGGGATGCACGGTGCTCAGTGGAGTTGAGAAGGGAGAGGTGCTTGTGAGAACTTATGCAAGAGAACTGTATTCAGAGGACCGGCGTGCACACGACAGTTTCGGGGAATTGAAGAGCGCATTGTGAGCGCATATTGAACTATTCGCTTATTACGTACGCGGCCGCAGCCGCCAGTGTAACCGCCTGAGCCCAGCCTACCGTTCGCCCCGTGTTATCCCGTGCGCGAAAACGACACGCGGAGAGCTCCTGGCTGCTGTATTCATCTTCTTCGCGGTGCGAGTTGGGGACCGGAGAGCGAGCTGCCTGGACGCCATCCCTGGACGTGCTGACCTGGTGAACTGCAAACCCCGTGTGAGTGTGTCTGAGTATGAACGGGCCCGTTTGTCCAGGGATAAGTTAAGACTGATTAAGACTGCACTGTGTTTTCTTCTGCTGATCATTGTACATTGTGTAAATAAATTCTGTTCTTTCTTTCTTCCAAATTCGACCGTTTCTGTGAATTCCATCATTGGGTAAGCGTGGCACTATTAAGAACCGCCTGGATCGGGTTTAGTCATTGCTAACGGCTCGGGTCACGGGTTCGCTACCGCTCGGCGTATCCACTAACACCCGTGATTCGGGCTGGGCTTATTTCCTCGTTTCTGGGCAGCGCGAGTAATTAGGTAATAGCGAATTCTTAGTCCTAAAACCCTATTTCGCGCTGTCCGGGAAGGACGTCATACTGTCGTCATAGGCTCCGGGTCCCGTCAGTCAGTCAAAGACAAGGGGACTGATCCCCCCATGGTAAGGGGAAAAGGCCGGCGTTGAGATCCGCAACAATTGGTAGTCAGGAGTGGGGATTTGGAACCTGGGCCTATATTTTTTTAGACCAAATTTTGGACACCAATTGTGCATATTGGCCGCAACAATTGGTGTCGGGGAGTGGGATTTAGAACCCTACTAAAAAATTTTTGGGACGAATTGGCTCCAAATTACGAGCGACCAAAAATTTAGTTTTAACATCCAAATTAAAATCGTGCCATGGATAACCAAGACGGTCGGATGCCGGTGGGGGTAAATGAGGAGGATGAGGAGTTAGAATCAACCCAGGACCCCCGGGAAGAATTGGGAGAAATGGAGGAGAACATTGATGAGAGTACAGCAGTGGGGGTAGCGGGGGAAGAAAATGGCGGCGCCTCGCACGTGGCGGCGAGAGTCGAGCCCGCGGCGCCAATGGATATGGACATCTTAATAGCGCAAATCAAGGGATGCTTCATGATGCAAAGTAATGAAACAGATGCAAAAATGGATAAAATGAGGGACGAAATAAGGGGTAGCATGGGCAAGTTGACTGAAAAATTGTACACCCGAGGGGAGTTAATAAAATAGATGGGGAAAGACATAGGGCGCAGGTTGAGCAGGAAAGTCGCATTGGTACGCGACAGGGTAGCGCGACATGAGGAACGCGGGGAAAGCGCGTTTGAGCAGGGCGCAGTCAAGTTGACCGGGGTAGAAATCGTGACACGGGGTATGGAAAAGCCGACGGCCGCCGAATTAGAAGAGAAAATTTTATTAGCACCGGCGGTCGTCGAGGAAAAAGAAAATGAAAAAATTATAGTGGAAATTGGGGTTGAAGAGACGGCAGAGATAGAAATTAAAGCGAAGAAAGAAATGGAATGCACTCAAAGTCCGTGCTCGCATTGTGATGTCGTGCTGCCTAACCCAAATGAAAGTTTGCAGGTGCAGTTGGCGGAGAGGAGAATCCTGAAGGTGAATAGGAGCGTGTATAGCGGGAAAATGGATGGCGCGAAAGTGTTTGGCGCGAAAAGATTTTTCACGCGCTTGGGATCGCGACATCACCCGGGCGCTCGTGGAAGGTCCGTGGTGCGCTGTGTGAAGGTGAATGGCGCGCGTGTGCGAACGGCGCCGGAGCGCAAGTGTAAGACGGAGTGTATGTGGGAAGAGTGTGTTGAAGAAGAGTGTGAAACAGAGTGTGCGATGGCCGAAGAGAGTGTGCGAGAGTGCACACCAGAGCGCGTGATTGGGTGTGCAGCCAGAGAGTGCACACCCATGGGTAAGTGTGCGCTGATGGGGTGTGTGCAGGAGTGCACACCCGTGGGTGTTACAGCGGATGTAACCAGAGAGTGTGCGTGAGGGGGTGGGCTAGGATATTGATAGGGATTTAGAGATGATAATAGGAGACACGAGATTTAAGTAGAGACATTGATACAGGTAGAGGGGACGTAGTCAGATTAGATGGATGTTAATGACGAGGGAAGTGCTTAGTGTAAGGGAAGACGGGAAAGCACGAGTATTAGAGGGAAGTAGTTAGTTCGATGATGCTGTGTGTATGTAGAAATGTATAAGTGGTGTGTTGAGGACATATGGCTTTGTGTTGAGTGAATGGACTTGCATGGTGTGCAAGTGCGAAACATTTGGTGTGGAATGCTTGGTGGGAGTAAGTGGTGTGGAATGAGTGGTGTGGAGTGCATGGTGCGAAGGAGTGGATGGGGGAAGATGGACCCCTTCACGAATACCCGGGGAGGGTAGTTTAAAGTTAGGTAGAGGGTTTAGGTAAATTATTGGATATTGACACCTGTGGTGCAGGTAGTAGCAATGAAGTGCTTGGATGGGTGCATGAGTCTGTGGAAATGGCTGGGTGTGTGGGCCTGTTGGTGCGTATGGTTATTGGGGCACTCCGCCACTGGTAGTCTGTCGGCCAGGTGAGGCCGCAGGTAGGCTCTGGGAGCCAGTCACTTAGAGTTCAGAGTAGAGTTCAGTGGGGCCCGAGGATCCGAGAGGAGGACCCGGGTAGCCCAATGCCAGAGAGGGTATCAGAGGGGTGAGAGAGCCAGGAGGGGCCTTCCCCGATTTTTTTATTTTTTTTTATTTTTTTATATATATACTGAATCGAGGCTCGTGAAAGAGCTGACAACCGCGAGGGAAAGACAGCACAGGGGGACCACGAGGGAAAGACAAAGACAGCACATGGGGACCGTGAGGGAAAGACAAAAACAGCACATGGGGACCGCGAGGGAAAGACAAAGACAGCACATGGGGACCACGAGGGAAAGACAAAAACAGCACATGGGGACCGCGAGGGAAAGACAAAGACAGCACATGGGGACCACGAGGGAAAGACAAAAACAGCACATGGGGACCGTGAGGGAAAGACAAAAACAGCACATGGGGACCGTGAGGGAAAGACAAAAACAGCACATGGGGACCACGAGGGAAAGACAAAAACAGCACATGGGGACCGCGAGGGAAAGACAAAGACAGCACATGGGGACCGTGAGGGAAAGACAAAAACAGCACATGGGGACCGTGAGGGAAAGACAAAGACAGCACATGGGGACCGTGAGGGAAAGACAAAAACAGCACATGGGGACCTCGAGGGAAAGACAAAGACAGCACAGGGGGACCACGAGGGAAAGACAAAGACAGCACATGGGGACCGTGAGGGAAAGACAAAAACAGCACATGGGGACCGCGAGGGAAAGACAAAGACAGCACATGGGGACCACGAGGGAAAGACAAAGACAGCACATGGGGACCACGAGGGAAAGACAAAAACAGCACATGGGGACCGCGAGGGAAAGACAAAGACAGCACATGGGACCGCGAGGGAAAGACAAAGACAGCACATGGGGACCACGAGGGAAAGACAAAGACAGCACATGGGGACCGCGAGGGAAAGACAAAAACAGCACATGGGGACCGCGAGGGAAAGACAAAGACAGCACATGGGGACCATGAGGGAAAGACAAAGACAGCACATGGGGACCACGAGGGAAAGACAAAGACAGTACAGGGGGACCACGAGGGAAAGACAAAGACAGTACAGGGGGACCGCAAGGGAAAGACAAAGAGAGCACATGGGGACCATGAGGGAAAGACAAAGACAGCACATGGGGACCGCGAGGGAAAGACAAAAACAGCACATGGGGACCGCGAGGGAAAGACAAAGACAGCACATGGGGACCACGAGGGAAAGATAAAGACAGCACATGGGGACCACGAGGGAAAGACAAAGACAGTACAGGGGGACCACGAGGGAAAAAAAGCAAGGGTAGTTGTAAGGAGCATGGTAAGCTTGGGTGGCGACTTCAGTGGTGGAGGTGCGCAGGTAGGTAGACCTGCTAGTAGAGCCACACGACCCAGCCCCGAAATTGTGCAAAGGCACAGTAGTGAAAAAATGGGGAGTGAGACCCAAATTGGAGGGCACCACAGGGTGGGTCAATGGGAATTGGTTTTTAGAACCACATAGTTTTTTGTTTTTTTTATAGTTTAAAGATGCCAATTGGCAGGGCATGACCCCGGGTAGTTTAAATGGGTTAATGTTATTCGAGTATAGTCAGGATGAGAATCTCTTCGCACCATCCACATCCACTCACCAAGGGCAACGGAACTCCACAAACGGACAACGGGTTTGGCAAATGTTTGGTTGGTGAGACGCATCTCGAAGGGATGAGACAATGTGTGTAATTCCATCTCTTCCTTCTTGGGAGGGATTGGATGACGAATTTGGCATAGAGGGGGATATGGGAGACAAGACGTAGCGACGAATTTGTAAAGGAAGTGTAAATACAGGGAAGGGAAAGGGTAGAGTAGGCTGACATGGGGGGTTACGAACGGCTAGGGACGAGCTTTCTCTGCTCGCTCACCTGCGCCCCTCATGTTGCATTGCCTTGTATTGTGTGTACCTTTGCGCCCTTTCCTCCGCTGACTCTCTGCTTTGTCTTTCCTCCCCACCCATGGACCTATCTTTGTTGAGGGGAGTGTGCAGGAACCCTGAGCTGTGCGGCTGCACTTTGCTACACCTGTGCAGCTGCACACTGCTGCC
>NC_136263.1:30383494-30433494 GCF_964187855.1 Myxine glutinosa | reverse complement strand
TAACGAATATAATCTCCTCCGGAGGTCTTGAGAACCGTATCCCTGGTGTCGTCATTTTAATCCCAGCCGTGTGTCTGTTCCTTCATTGACCTAGCATCGCGTGACTAGTCAACGTTCGGGTATAATATCGAGTATAATCTTGTGCAGCCGTGGTCATCCCAAAACCGCTCGGTGAATAACATCCAAGCCACGTCTGTAACAATTGGTGTCGAGGAGTGGAATTCGAACCCGGGACTAAATTTATTAGGCCCAAATTTGTAACAAGTAGAATCGATTCGGAGCGCGTTTCCCGCGCGTTATTAGGCCCAAATTTGTAACAAGTAGAATCGATTCGGAGCGCGTTTCCCGCGCGTTATTAGGCCCAAATTTGTAACAAGTAGAATCGATTCGGAGCGCGTTTCCCGCGCGAAATTATAACGGCGAAATTTGAATTTGTTTTACGAAAATAAAATAAAAAACCGAATTTTGAAAGTCGTGCTATGGCGGATCAAGACAGCTGGGGTCCGGTAAAGGAGAGTGAGGTAGGGTCGATCCAGGACCAAATTGAGGGACAAGAGGAGAGCGAAGCAGTGAGGGCGGCAGGTTCGCAAAATAGCGCCGTCACGCACGAAGTAGCGGGTGCACAAAATGGCGCTCTAGCGCACGTGATTACAGCGGCGCCACATTTAGCCACGCCCATGGTCGCGGTAGTCGAACCGGAGATGCCAATGGATTTGAACCTTTTTTTTATACAAATGAAGGCCCTTATGGCCCAGCAGAGTGAGCAATTGGGGGTAATGGGGAACCGGATGGATGCTCAGAGTGAGCAATTGGGGGTAATGGGGAACCGGATGGATGCTCAGGGTGAGCGATTGGAGGGCCAAATGGGGGTAATGAGGGACGAAGCGAGGGGTACCAGTGAGGGATTAGACAATAATTTTAAGGGATTAGACAATAATTTTAAGGGATTAGACAATAATTTTAAGGGATTAGACATGAAATTTGGGAAATTAGACGATAGATTAGGGGAAATACAGGAGGGGTTAACGGGGGTAGAAAACAGAATGGCCGCTCAAGAGAATCAAATGGAAGGGATGCAAAAAGGGTTAGAGGGGTTAGAAAACACCATGGAAGGCAAATTGAGGGACATGAGGGACCAAGCGGAAAGGGAAGTTAACCAAATGGGGCAGCAGATAGAGGGGGTCAGAATGGGGGTAGAAACCAAACTGGATGCTCACAGGGAGGAAATGGAGCAGATGAGGGTGGCATCTGGGCAGGAGATGCAAGTGATGGGAGAGGAGATCAGGAGAGGAGTGAGTGAGGAGGTCGGAGGAGTGCGCGAGGAGGTGAGGCACTGTAAGGAGCACATGGAGAAGGAGGTGAGAAAGGGGACTGTAAAGTTACAGGGGGGCATAGAGGTCCTGACGCAGGAGGTGGAACAGCTGACAGAGGGACAAAAAGGACTAACGGAGCAGGTTCAAAGGAACACTGCGGTATTAGGAGGTTTAAAAGCGACACAAAACGACATAAAAAACGACTTAATAGCGACAAAGAGGGAATGTCAGATGGTACGTGAGGGACTGACAACGAGGTTGGACGAGGTGGTAGAGGTAATGGAGACGAAGGACCGGCAGGTGAGGACGCACATGGAAACGGTCAAGGTAGCCTTGGAGGACGAGCTTGAGGAGACGTACCGGGGAATAAAAGAGGTGAAGCACAAATTAGAAGAAGTGGAAGAAGGGATGAGCGAAATTAAGAAGCGACGGAGAGGGGATAAGAAAGAGATAAAAGAGGAGATAAAAGAATTGGTCCAAAGTCTGTGTTTGGATCGTGATGATGTGCTCATTAACCGGATGAGGGATTCGCAGGTGATGGAGGAGAAGCGAAGAGGAAGAGGACCCGGTGTAAGTGGTGACCAATATGGTCGTGCGTATGATGCGCCAGGGGATTTAATAAGCTTGGGGGTCGAGATAGACCCGGGTGTTCGTGAGAGGCCGTTGGTGAAGTGTGCGACAGGTCTGGTGTGCGAAAAAGGAGGTGTGCAAGAAAGTCCGACTCTGGGGTGTGTGAGGAAAAAGTGTGTGCCAAGGAGTGAGGGTGCTGGCGAGAATGAGTCGGTCGTAGCGTGTGTGCGAGGGAGCACATGGAAGCGCGGTGTGGTGAGTGTTACAGAGGGTGTAACGGGAGAGTGTGCGCGAGAAAGGTGTGTGACGGACAGGTGCATGAGGAAAGAGTGCGCTGTCAGAAGTAAGGAAGAGTGTCCACCTGTGGTGAGTGTTACAGAGGGTGTAACGGGAGAGTGTGCGCGAGAAAGGTGTGTGACGGGCAGGTGCACGAGGAAAGAGTGCGCTGTCAAGAGTAAGGGTGAGTGCGCTGTCAAGAATGGAGGTGAGAGTAGTGAGAGTGACATGGAGCGTGAGTTAGTTGTGACAGGTGAGCGAGGATGTACACCTGGGATGGAAGGATGCACACCTGGAATGGTAGAGCGTGAGTGGGAATGCACGCTGGAGTTGGTGGTGAGGCACATGGTTGGGTGTGCGAATGAGGGCACACCTGTGATTGTCACAGAGGAGGTGACCGAGGAGGGGGCGCGAAGCGGTGTATTGGTGAGGTGTGCGAGCAACGAATGTGTGCCAAAGTGTTCGGTGGTCAGGTGTGTGACCAAGGCTGTGAGTGGAATGGGTGTACCTGGGTGTGTAAGGAAGGGTACGAGGAGCATGGGCACAGCTGGATGTGTGAGCAAGGAACGGGCTGCGGGGTGTAAGCGTCCAGGTGAAGCATCGACGTTACACGGGTTAGAGGTTAGAGCGACTTTTAGCCGAAGCAGGCCCTCGGTGCGTGCCGGGCCTCGCTTTGAACGGCCGCGTCCAGGCTCCACTAGGCGGAGCTGGCAGCCCGATAGGAAGGGTCGTTATGGCGACCACGTTTTGTTGAGACGTGCCGGCAGGTCGAGATCGGGACATTGGATGGCTCCACGCCGAGGTGGTGCGTGGGATCTCGGCCCGGGTAAGCCCCCGTCCCTGCCCCGAATGCCGGACGCATCCAGCCGCTGGCACAAAACAACCAGCATCCATTGCTTGGCTTTACGAAGCCGGGCTTTGGACAGGGATTGGCGCACCGAGAGGTATTAGTGAGTCGACTGGGTGATGAGGTTAGTGTTTTGGACCCAAAATTAGAGAAAAACAAAATTTGATGATTGGCAAGGGATTGGCAGTAGTGATTGGCAGATGATGGGTAGTGATTGGCAAATTTTTGATTTATTGAAATTTGATGTGCAAAATTGGTAGTGAGAGACCCCCGATGTGGTGGGATGGCAAATCCACCATCCTTCCCATGTGGGGGCAAAGGAGCAATAGCTTATGGGGTGTATGGCAGTGAAAACTAGCCCGGGTGGGTTAGGATATGGTGTGTAGGGATCTAGCGAGGATTGACATTAGGTGACGTTAAGTTTAGTTAGTGACTGATACCTGTAGTAGGGACGCAGGTAGATTAGTGTGGATGATAATGACGAGGGAGCGCAATAGTTTAAAGGGACGACTGGGAAGCGCAAGTTTCAGAAGGGAGTAGTTAGCTGAGATGATGCCGTGTTTGTGAGAATTGAACAGGTGTGATTGCACAGGTGTGCAACTGGACAGGTGTGTGGAGCAGTGTATGAGTAGTGAGTGTGTGGATCAGCGCGAATGCGCTGGGGGAGAGAAGGGTGCAGGTGGCACCAGGTGGGAGAGCACAGGTGTGCAAGTACAGGTGTGTGGAGAGAGTTGGAGTAAGTGGTACGGAGTGGTGTGCATGGTGCGAAGGTGTGGATGGGGGAAGAGTGGACCCCTTTCACGAGTACCCGGGGCGGGTAGTGTAAGTGTTAGGTAGAGGGTACAGGTAAATTGTGGTTGGATATTGGCATCTGTGGTGCGGTTGCAGAATGGTGTTGTGGATGGGTGCATTAGTGTTGTGGAAATGGCTGGGCGTGTAGCCTGTTAGTGTGTGTAGTTGGTTGGGCACTCCACCACTGTGAGGATGTCGGCCAGGTGAGGCCGCAGGTGGGCTCTGGGAGCCGGTAGAGTTGTGGATGGGGCCCGAGGATCCGGAGGATGGACCCGGGTAGCCCAGTGCCAGAGAGGGCACCGAGTGGGGAGAGTGCCAGAGGGCCTTCCCCAGGTAGTTAGGTTAGGGTAAGGAGCAGGTAAGCTCGGAGGCAACCGCAGTGGTGGAGGTGTGCAGGTGGGTAGACCCATTGGGAGAGGTACACGCCACAGCCCAGAAATTGTGCGAGGGCACCGGGAGATGAATCGGGGGAGTGAGACCCCAAATTGAAAAGCACCACAGTTTGGCCAATGGGAATTGGTTTTTAGAACCCATAGTGTAAGAGGGCCAATGGTTTGGCCGGAGAAAGACCCCGGGTAGTGTAAAGTTGTTAAAGTCATTTAGGAAATAGTTAGGATTGATGAACCTGTCGCACCATACGCAGCCACTTACCTGTGGTGATGATGATGACTCCACACCTGTGTTTTCTTTGTTTTGTTGCAGGAAATGAAATTGCTGTGTGGATTGTGAGACGCATCACGACGTGGATGAGACATTGGGGTGATTCCATCTCTCCCTCCTTAGGAGGGACTGATGATGAATTGGTGATGGCAAATTATGATGTTGAGTTGGAGATGGCAAATTTTGATGAGAGTTGAAAATGGCAAATTTGATTGGTTAGGAGGGAGAGAAGACGAATTTGGTTTATGGGAGGAACGGGGAAGACAGTAGGGATGTTTGTTGATTTGTAAAATAGATGTTTATGGGTAGTGTTGAGTTTTGTGGATACAGTAAGGGGTAAGGGAGGGGCCATGTAGGTTACCTGGTGGGGGGGGCGTACGATAGGAACGTACCTGTCTCACCTGGTTCCCATGTGCCCCCAGTGTGCATCATCTTATATTGCGTGCACTTTTGCGCCCTTACCACCTTACTCACTTGTCTTCTTCTTTTGTCTCCCACCTCCGAGGATCTGGCTTTGGGGTAGAGAGAGAGGAGAGAGCGGTGCTGGCTACGCAGTTGTGGGCCTGCACTTTCGCTGCTTGCTGCTTGGATCGATACACCATACGGACCGCAATGTTTGTGGCCACCCACAATGGACCGCAGTTCTTTTGCGGCCAAGCACCACCCGTGGAAGGACCGATGGGTCAACGTGGCACCTATGCCAAACAGGTGAACCACTTATAGTTGACACCACTGAAGGCCAAAATACAGAAATGGACGCGGTTGGCGCCTTTCTTTATTTTTGAAAAGAAGTAAGAAGGCCAAGTGCACCACATGAAGGCAAGACCAGCGGCAGAACATCGGCCGGCTGCGACACCACACAATGATTTATAAACACTTTATTGGTGCACCGGATGGTGCTCACTGTGTGATGGGGTGGTGCTTGATGCTTGGAAGGGGTGCTCTGCACGTTATTAAAGGCCGTCGGCCACAGAGCACTCGTGGGTTGGTGTATCGATGCTGGCAAGCGTGCTCTCTCTATGCATAACATCTGCATGTGTTCCTCCAAAAACCGGTCCTGGATCGTAGTGTAAATATCAGCGTAGTCTTGTGTAAATAATGCTCCCTACCGGCTGTATGTTTAGTTTGAGAATTCTTTCCGGATTCGGTTATCCTGTGGGTGTGTTTCTGTGAGGAGAAGGGTGCAACGTCGCAGGGGGACATATTTACTCATTTGTGAATATCTGTAAAACTGTCGCACTCAGGGTAGAGTTAATAGTAGAGGGAACTACATTGCGTGCCACACTAAAGTAGGTAAAAATTTATCGGGTCGGGACGCCCCGAGGGTAGAGAAGGGTGCAATGTTGCGAATATGGAATTTGGCCTCCATATCCGCTTGTAAATATTCCCCTATTTCCCCAATACTCCCCAACTATCCCCAATCCCCCATTCCCTAGTCCCATTGTCTGTAAACAACAATCAGTAGAGCCGACCTTCCCCTTATTCCCTCATTAAATGTCATGCCCAGGTCCACCGCACCACACGTAGACAACTTTCGGACATCTTGCTAGTTATTCTTAGTCTATGTCAGTTAAGGCCTCGTTTCCATTAATTATGACTCTTCGTTGCACCAGAATGTGATTATATGGCACCAGTAGTGAGTTTAGGACCTTTCCCATACCTCCTCCCATCTTCTTCCCCGTCTACAACAACAGAGGGGCACGGCGCTGCGCGGGGGGGAGTGTGCGTCCTCCCACCGGCTCGGTTAGCCGCCATCGACAATGCGCTCCAGACAACGCGCTCCAGACCATGCGCTCCACGGGGTTACCACAAAGGGGCTCCTTGTCAGCTCCTCGTCAAGGGCGGAGCCGGTAACCCCCCCGCACGCACCCAATGAGAAGCAACGTGCCGATTCCACGAGGCGGAGCTAACGAGCCGAGGGCGTGTCACTCCCCGCCGGATATACGCGGCCCCGCGCCGGATGTGACGTCAGATGCGCCCCCAGCTTGAGACGAAAAGACGCCACCTCGAGCGCTGTGCAACCTTCCGCATCTCTGGACCGGACCGGGTCGATCCTGCCCTGAGCCCAGGTGCACCTGGAGCCATCGACAACCGCTTTCCTGCCATCAACCCCCGTGTGAGTCAGCCTTGTCCCGTTTACCTGTCGTCTGTTGGGGTTAATATAAGGTTGTGTCTAAGTGCCTATCTTCCTTTGCTGTCCCTCTCGTCCCTGTAATCTGACCTTCCGTAACGAATATAATCTCCTCCGGAGGTCTTGAGAACCGTATCCCTGGTGTCGTCATTTTAATCCCAGCCGTGTGTCTGTTCCTTCATTGACCTAGCATCGCGTGACTAGTCAACGTTCGGGTATAATATCGAGTATAATCTTGTGCAGCCGTGGTCATCCCAAAACCGCTCGGTGAATAACATCCAAGCCACGTCTGTAACAATATATATATATATATATATATATATATATAGATATATAGATATATATAGATATATAGATATATATAGATATATATATATATATATATATATATATATAAATATATAGATATATATATATAGATATATATAGATATATATATATATATATAGATATATATAGATAGATATATATATATATATATATATATATATATATATATAATAGCTTGGCTCGGCTAGCTGCGCTCGCCTCACCACACGTCATTACTGAGGAGCGGGCTTATTTTAGCTGAGGCTAATGACTGTACCTGAGCTGCTGTGTTGTCATGATTTACACCAATCATAATACAAACAATTATTTTGCACAAATTTATTTGTCGTGTTTGTGAGATTACTTTATTACTAGGGCATGCCCGTACTATATCTATATCTAAAATTATATCGCCCCCCTCTATTTACATGAAATGGTTTGGTCCAAAGCGAACGGCTTGCGAGTACGGTGACAATCCCCCCCCTCTATTTACATGAAATGGTTTGGTCCAAAGCGAACGGCTTCCGGAGTTTGGTAAAGCAATCGCCATCGCGTGCACAAACGCGCAGGAAAGCGAATGAATCGCAAATTCGTTTTTATTAGTTTAAAAACTTTATTAAAACATAGTTTAACGGCAACATAGTTTTCCAACGTGAAATAAATGAATACGCTGTCAAATGTGCCATCCGAGGCAGAGTGTGTCCGCCACGTTCGGCACACGCGATCGTTCGCTGCTCTCTGATTGGTTGAATCGTTTTTTGGACATAGCTCGGTAAGTAATTGTCCGATTAATATGAAACCTTGAAGAGGCACATCCTCGGGTCCCCAGCAATATACCTGGCAAGTTAAAAGTATATCGGACCCGTGGTTGTCGAGAAACAGCGGTCACAGACAAACGTACAGACAGAGATTACTGGAATTATAGATAGATTAGCAATTTAGGTTGAAGATTTAGGATGAAAAAAAAAACAATTAAAAAAAGAACCCCTCAGCACATACATTCGGGAGGGGTAGGTGCAGACTGGAAGTTTGGGACGATTACACCTCACCACCACGTAATTCAAAACACCTCACCACCACGTAATTCAAAACACCTCACCATCAACAACAACAACAACATGCATTTTAAGGCCATGTTCCCTGCTAGAGCGGGGGTTAGCCTTGCGGTCCCCATGACAATCTTCTCCATTTTGCCCTATTTTCTGCATCTCTCCTTGTTAACCCCCTTGCCCGCATTTCTTCTTCCACCATCTTTAGCCAAGTCTTTCTCGGTCTTCCCCGTCCCCTACTTCCTTCTACATTAACTTCCATCACTCTTCTCAACCAGTCACTTTCATCCTTCCTCAATACATGACCAAACCATCTCAACCTGTTCCTCTTCACAGCATCAATCACAGGCAATATTCCCATCATCTTTCGCAATTCATCATTTGTCTTCCTCTCTCTCAACGATACTCCGCACATCCATCGAACCATTCGCATTTCCACCCTTTCCAGCCTACGTTGCTGCTCTACGTTCATTACCCATGTCTCGCTCCCATAAATCATAACACTTCTCACACATGCAGCATACACCTTTCCCTTCAGCTTCAGCGACACTCTCCTCCTCATCAGCACGCCACTCAGTTCCCGAAACTTCTTCCATGCACATCTCACTCGAGCAACCGTTGCCGAGTCTGATCCACCTTCTCCATTCAGCATGTCTCCGAGGTAGCAAAATGTTTTCACACCTTCCAGCTTCACGCCGTCTCCAAGATCCAACTCAACATTTCCTCCATCTGCAGCTCCCTCTGTGCACACCTTACATTTGAATGTAGCTGCCACACTGGTTAATGACCCTCTCAGACCACTACATTTTTGATGAACCCACTCAGCACACATTGTACATTGAATGGAGTTCACTCCGACACCCTTCCTGCACACAGCACACGGCCACTTCCCAGTTCTTTCCACCTCACCACATGCTTTACCACTTGCCATCACCTTTGTCTTTCCGATATTCACCTTCAGACCTTTTGTCTCCATACATTCCTTCCACTTGTTCATCTTTTCCTTCAGTCCATCCATACTTTCCGCAATCAACACCAGATCATCTGCATACAACAACTCCCACGGTAAACCCTCCTTTACGGTCTGATCACACCTCACCATCAACACCTCACCATCAAGTAATTCAAAACACCTCACCACCACATAATTTAAAACACCTCACCCCCACCTAACTTAAAACACCTCACCACCACGTAATTCAAAACACCTCACCCCCACGTAATTTAAAACACCTCACCACCACATAATTCAAAACACCTTACCACCACTAAATTAAAAACACCTCACCACCACGAAATTCATAACACCTCACCACTACAAAATTAAAAACACCTCACCACCACGTAATTCAATACACTTCACCACAACGTAATTTAAAACACCTCACCACCAACTAATTCAAAACACCTCACCACCAACTAATTCAAAACACCTCACCACCAACTAATTCAAAACACCTCACCACCACATAATTAAAAACACCACACCACCAAGTAATTTAAAACACCTCACCACCACGTAATTCAAAACACCTCACCACCACGTAATTATAAATACCTCACCACCACATAATTCTAAATACCTCACCACCACGTGATTTAAAACACCTCACCACCAAGTAATTTAAAACACCTCACCACCAAGTAATTTAAAACACCTCACCACCACGTAATTAAAAACACCTCACCACCACATAATTAAAAACACCTCACCACCACGTAATTCAAAACACCTCACCACCACGTAATTCAAAACACCTCACCACCACGTAATTCAAAACACCTCACCACCACGTAATTATAAATACCTCACCACCACGTAATTCTAAATACCTCACCACCACGTAATTCTAAATACCTCACCACCACGTAATTCTAAATACCTCACCACCACGTAATTCTAAATACCTCAGCACCACGTGATTTAAAACACCTCACCACCAAGTAATTTAAAACACCTCACCACCAAGTAATTTAAAACACCTCACCACCAAGTAATTTAAAACACCTCACCACCACGTAATTCAAAACACCTCACCACCACGTAATTTAAAACACCTCACCACCAACTAATTCAAAACACCTCACCACCAACTAATTCAAAACACCTCACCATCACGTAATTCAAAACACCTCACCACCACGTAATTAAAAACACTTTTACCACCACGTAATTTAAAACATCTCACCACCAAGTAATTTAAAACACCTCACCACCACGTAATTAAAAACACCTCACCACCACGTAATTCTAAATATCTCACCACCACGTGGTTTAAAAACACCTCACCACCACGTGATTTAAAAACACTTCACCACCACATAATTCAAAATACCTCACTACCACGTGATTCAAAACCACCACCACCACGTTATTAAAAACACTTCACAACCACGGAAACAAAAGTTTCAGGGAGTCGTTAAGTGAGAACAGGCACTGCACAGATATGTAGATATATAGATAAATGACTGTACCTGAGTTGCTGTTTTGTCATGGTTTACACCAATCATAATTCAAACAATCATAATGCACAAATGTATTTGTAATACACGTGATATTACATTTTATAAACAATTGAAGTTGCAGATTTAAGTTGAAAAAAAATTTTCAAATAGAAAAATTGGACAATTTTTCAAAAAAAATACCCTTCGGACATACACACTGGAGGGGTAGGTGCATACCAGAAGTTTGGTAGGATTTCACAAAAGTTTGAGGGAGTAGTTCAGTGACAACACAGGACAGGACAGACACTGCACAGAATATAGATATATATATTGGCATCATGTGAAATAGCTGCGAAATTTTCACTGTCTGTAATGAAAAATCAATGGCGATTCCACCTTCATCGTGGTGCAGTTTTAGTGCTTTAAGCTGTTCGATATAACATCTCGGGGTGCTTTTATCCCAGGGAAAGATCACCTAGAAGTTCAAGCAAGACGGTTAAAAAGTATAAATTATCACAAAGAGAGGGGAAAGTGACCAATATGTCACACAAGGTCGTGGCCAATCCATGCAGTGGCACTGGCTTTTTATTATTTTATGTCTAAACATTTTCAGGTGATTTATGTGTATATAAATTGGATTTACGAGATTCATTTTCAATCCATTAATTCCATGTGGGCTGCTCATTGCATCTTTGCTGGGACTACTGGGCTGTACTGCTAATTCAGTGCCACTTCTCGGTTACAGCAGGAATTTTTTAATTTCTTCAGGATGCCGGCGATGACTCACCGAGTCTTCCTGACGTCTTTAATGTCCACGAGCGAATGCGAGCAGACGGGACGGCTGGCTTAACGTCCAGCCGAAGGACGGCACACTTTGTGATGCGACGCCCAGCATGAGGAACACCAATCTCACAGTCGATAGTTGGGTTGGGAATCAAATGCGGATAAGACTGCTCGGAGGTGAGTGTTCTACCTCCATGCCATCATGTCAGATGTACATTTTCATCGAGAGGACTAAGTGGTGTTCTCATCAGCTACGTAATGCTGTTTGACCTCATGAGGTCATAATTTTTGTGACCATGCAATTATTACACACTTGTACCATGCCTCCTGACCTCGACATTAACTATTGCTGAATACTCTTTTAGCCAATCTGAACTGACCGCACTTAATAACTTTAATTGTTAACTTTAATAACTTTATATTTAAGTTTAAATAAATATATTAATAAATATAAATAAATTTATTTATTTATAAATAAATATAAATATTTTATATATATAATTTATATATTTATAATTTATTTATATATATTTATTTATATATATATATATATATATATATATATATATAATATAAATATATATATATATATATATATTTATATATATATATATAATTTATATATATTTTATAATTTATATATTTATATATATATATAAATATATATAAATAATTTATAATATAAATATAAATAAATTTATAAATAAATAATTAATAAATATATTAATAAATAAATAAATAATATAAATTTATATTTAATAACTTTAATAAAGACTTAATAACTGTCATACCGAGCCCACAATGCTACACATGTGCACACATGAGTTTTGGTGCTTTGTGAAGGGTATTAGATCAGAAGAAGGAGTTGGGAGGATGTCTTAGCTTGTTAGATTCATGGTTTGCAGAACCATGCAAGATAATATAGTATTCAGAAATAAAACTATTCGTTTTCAAGAATTGAAGACTATGTTTGTCATACAAATGCAACATGCATCTTGGAATTTTGGGATTTTGTTTCATAGGTGAAGACCATCGAACTTAAGACCAAGATGTGCCGTACGTTGGCTGGGACGGGGAAGCCCAGCAATATTGAGGGGCTCGAGTTTGAACATGTGACTTTCAACGAGCCCGGTGGTCTTTGTGTGAGCCTTGCGGGTGAGCTACTTTACGTGGCCGACACGAACCATCACCGGATCCAGGTTCTGGACGTGAAGAAACGCACCGCCTCCACGGTAAAACGGTTGTTTGGGTTGCACGTCACCTCAGTGAATCGTGAAATACACTTATTTATGGTCGTGCGTGACAACTATCAGGAATCTGTGCAAAATCTGGGGAAAAAATTATATATTCCAGGATATTTAATTTGGATTGACCTGTTTCAGTTTGGCATTCTGCATATAAGCACATATCTCATGATGCTGTGATCCCAGGTTCAAATTCTTTAAACTGTATCGACTGCTCCGTGTTGAATAGTCATGGAAAAGTACGGTGATATATATATACATACACACATACACGACCAGTCAAAAGTTTAGGTACACCCAACATAATGTATTTAATGTGCAAAATGAACGTAACATGTGAACACAACTCTTACCAAAGATATTTCTGCTTATCCACTGATAATATATTGTGCTTCAATGCATCTTTCTTGTGCGAAACATACAGTGCATTCAGAAAGTATTCAGACCCCTTCACTTTTTTCACATTTTGTTATGTTGCGGCCTTAGGCTGAAATCGTTTAAATTCATTTTTTCCCTCATCAATCTACACTCAATACCCCATAATGACAAAGAGAAAATGGGATTTTAGAAAGTTTTGCAAATTTATTAAAAAGAAAAAACTGAAATATCACATTTACATAAGTATTCATACCCTTTGCTATGACACTTGAAATTTAGCTCAGGTGCCTCCCATTTCTCTTGATCATCTTTGAGATGTTTCTACACCTTGATTGGAGTCCACCTGTGGTAAATTCAATTGATTGGACATGATTTGGAAAGGCACACACCTGTCTATACAAGGTCTCACAGCTGACAATGCATATCGGAGCAAAAACCAAGCCATGAGGTCGAAGGAATTGCCTGCAGAGCTCAGAGACAGGATTGTGTTGAGGCACAGATCTGGGGAAGCCTACAAAAAAAATCTCTGCTGCATTTAAGGTTCCCAAGAGCACAGTGGCCTCCATAATTCCTAAATGGAAGAAGTTTGGAACAACCAGGACTCTTCCTAGAGCTGGCCGCCCGGCCAAACTGAGCAATCGGGGGAGAAGGGCCTTGGTAAGAGAGGTGACCAAGAACCCGATGGTCACTCTGGCTGAGCTCCAGAGATCCTGTGTGGAGATGGGAGAAACTTCCAGAAGGACAACCATCTCTGCAACACTCCACCGATCTGGGCTTTATGGCAGAGTGGCCAGACGGAAGCCTCTCCTCAGTGAAAGACACATGAAAGCCCGCTTGGAGTTTGCAAAAAAGCACGTAAAGGACTCTCAGAATGTGAGAAACAAGATTCTGTGGTCTGATGAAACCGAGATTGAACTGTTTGGCTTCCGTCTGGCCACACTGCCATAAAGCCCAGATCGGTGGAGTGTTGCAGTGATGGTTGTCCTTCTGTAAGTTTATCAATATCACCAATATTACAAATAAATTACAAATATATAATATCACGAATATTAGAACCAAATTTGTACAAAATATATGTTTGTATTATGATTGGTGGAAATCATGACAACACAGCAACTCATGTACAGTCAGATCATTATTCTCAGTTTGAACAAGTCTGTGCCTCTGCGCGAGCATAGCGAGCGGAGCCACGCTAGTATATTTATATATGAAAAATGTAGTGTCTGCATGTTACTCAAATGGAACATTGGAAACATCCCTCAGTAAAGAGCAAACATGTAAAATGACAAAGCAAACAGGTGTCCTTCAATAGCTTGAACAAATACTTTCTGTAACTTTTAACACTGCAAAATATATCCCTTCTTCTTCTTCCTCCTCTGCCTCTTCTTCTTCTGTTTCCTCTTCTTCTGCTGCTTCTTCTTCTTCTTCTTCTTCTTCTTCACCAATGGCACAATTTTCCCCACATTTTTGTGAGGTGGGCAGGGGGAAGCTTGGCCCAAGTCTTTCACAAACCAGCTGGCAGACCTGACGTTCAACTAAGGTTCGTGCAGAAATTTGTAATTTGTTCAGGTTGCCGGCGATAGCTTGCCTTCTCTTCGCGAAGGATACCGTGGGATATTTAACATCCAGCAACTAATTCCAGCAGACGGGACACCTGTTTTAGCGGCTAGGGTGCCAGCTTAGGATCCAAGGATCCTGGGTTCGAATCCCGGTTGATCGCTAAATTAACGCCAGGGGGGTTGACTCAGCCTGTCATCCTTCCGAGGTCGGCAAATTGAGTACCAGTTCACTGGTAATTCCCTGTGTGTCGTAAAAAGGCGACAAACAGGGTTGGCGGCAGGAAGGGCATCCGGCCGTAAAACATTGCTTCAAAAAGGGGACCAAAAAACAACAACTACCATGGTCCCCGAAAAAGGCCAACCCCCGCTTGCGGGGAAAAATGGCCTCTAAAGGTGGTCTCAGCAACTAATTCCAGCAGACGGGACACCTGTTTTACATCCATGCGAGAGACAGCACACATATTGATGTATTACCCTTCCTGGGAAACACCGGTATGCCAACTTACAGCAGGATCGAGATTCAAACCTAGGCTACACAGCTTAGATGTAAGTTGTGCGTACCTCCTGACCATCCAGCTAGGCCCCTGGAAAATACACTCCCAATGATGTAAAATGCAACCAAATGCATTGATATGAAATACAGGAACGAGACAGAGGAGAAACAGGATACAAATTAAGATAGCTAAGAGAAGGGATGAGGTTGAAGGCATCTCTAACAATAATTTTTTGCTTCCCATGCACGGTGGGGAACACCTGCATATCTTGGTGTGAGGCCTGGCAGGGTGGTTCTCCAAAATAGCAAAAGCCCACCATGTCCCAGTTGTTTAATTTCCTCAGCAGAAATGAAAAAGCAAACCTGAAGAGCTCTCACATATGAGAATAAAGAACTGTGAGATTGGAATAACGGAGAGTGAATATTAACATATTGCTGTGCCAGAGATGATTCGGAGAAGCGATGGCTCTGACCCATGCCAGTAGATTAAACTGCATTGCTTATTTCTCCACATGGATGGTGATTGCATGGCATCCATCATACAGTTACTTCTATTCATATATATATATATATATATATATATATATATATATATATATATATATATATATATATATATATATATAGATATATATATATATATATATATATATATATATATATATATATATATATATAAATACATACATACATACATACATACATACATACATACATACATACATACATACATACACAGTACCTTCAGAAAGTATTCACACCCCTTGACTTTTTCACATTTTGTTGTGTTACAGCTTAAATTTAAAATGGATTAAATTGAGATTTCTTTTGTCACTGATCTTCACAAAAGACTCCATAATAGCAAAGTGAAAACATGTTTTTGAAAATTTTATACATTCATTGAAAATGAAACACAGAAATATCTAATTTACATCATAAGTATTCAGCCTCCTGAGTCAATACTTAGTGGAAGTGCCTTTGGCAGTGATTACATCTTCCAATCTTCTTGGGTATGTCTGTATCAGCTTTGCACATCTGGATTTGTGGAGATTCTCCCATTCTTCCTTGCAGATTTGCTCAAGCTCTGTCAAGTTGGATGGGGAGCGTCGGTGAACAGCAATATTCAAGTCTTTCCACAGATTCTCAATGGGATTCAGGTCTGAGCTTTGGCTTGGACATTTAAAGACTTTCACATTCTTGTTCTGAAGCCATTCCAGTGTTGCTTTAGCTGTATGCTTGGGGTCATTGTCCTGTTGGAACACAAATCCTCGCCGCAGTCTGACTTCTTTTGCACTCTGAAATCTATTCTCCTCCAGGATTTGCCTGTATTTTGCTCCATTCATTGTTCCCTCTATCATTGCAAATCTCCCAGTTTCTGCTGCTGAAAAGCATCCCCATAGCATGATGCTGCCACCACCATGCTTTACAGTCGGGATTGTGTTAGATGGATGATGAGCTGTGCTTGGTTTCCAACAGATGTAGCGATTTGCTCTGAGGCCAAAGAGTTCACCTTTCCCTCATCAGACCACAGAATCTTTTCCTCATGCTCTGAGTCTTTCACGTGCCTTTTTGCAAACTACAGGTGCCTTTTTTCTCAGGCGTGGCTTCCGTCTGCCCTCTCTACCGTAATGCCTAGATTTGTGAAGTGTTGTAACAACTGTTGTCCTTCCAGCAGGTTCTTCCATCTCAGACAAGGAACTCTGTAGTTCTGTCAGCGTTGTTTTGTATACTTATATACTTGTTGTATTTTGTATACTTGACAGGTTTATATACTTATTGACTCAAAACATTTGCGGTTTTCATTTTAATTATTTTGTAAAAATAAAAAAAAATCCACTTTTGACATTATGGGATCATTTGTGTAGATCAGTGACAAGAAAAATCTCAATATAATCCATTTTAAATTCAGGCTGTAACACAACAAAATGTGAAAAAAGTTTGAAAAAAAAAGTTTGAAAAAGGAGTGTGAAAACTTTCTGAAGGCACTGTACATCCGTAAAGCAGTATTTTGAAGTCCACTCCTTGTTAAACACTCGGCATTCAGCGTCTACTTTTCTCTTCTTTAATAAACTCATTTTTGTATCCCTCCACTGAAGTACGTTAAATGTGAATTCCTGAAAAACTGAAAACTAGCAATGTTTTGTGTGGCTCCTGTGCTAAATAATTGGCTGCTATGATTTATCAACGTTATCATAGCAGCCAATTATAGGACCGTAACCTCCACACAGACATTGCATTGTTTTTCTCCTGTACAACGTATGCAGATAAAGTAAATTAAAAGTCCCCAAAAATGTTATTCCTTCGACTGTGTTTAAATAACCATTTTGATCAAAACTCATTGATCTGGTTTTCGTTTTAAGGGTGGAAGAATATAGTCTGTTTTGGGAGTCGTGGGGGCCGGACAGTAGCAAATATGGGCAGAATCCGGGCCGCGGGCCATATTTTGCCCACCCCAGTTTTCGACCCTTTCAACCTTTTTGACCATTTGGACTTTTTAAGACCCTTAGAACCTTTAGAGTTTAGACATTTACAGCGCTTGGACCCCTTGACCATTTAGACCCCTTAAAATCATTTTAGACACTTTAGACCCCTTTAGTCTTCTTCATGTAATGTTTTAGTCCGTGGGCCCAGACCTGAAATTTCACTTATCGGTACCACCTGGGGGGGCAAATTCTAGTTATGATTTTTTAATTGGTATATATCTGTAGATCATATTTTGATATGATAGCCATCCCAGAGTAGTAGCCTATTGGTAGATATCACCTCTTGAATGTATCAACCCTATGCACGTAAAACACCCAAAAAACACACTCCGTGAATTTCATTCATTATGCAAATATACCTCCAAGTGGACTAGTATAACATAATAAGCACACAATAATACATATAATACCTTGAGTCTCCTTTTCCACACTCAACCACTCACAATTTGTTGATATATTTTGCTATTAATGTGGAAATTATGCTCGAATTGCAATGTAAAATTTTGTTGATTTTTATAAATTACGTGTGTTATTCCCCTGAAATATATTTTGGTGCCATGCACAGGCCCCATTTGAACTCAGTTGGCTTACACAATGTATCTAGGATACAAGAATGTATGAAAAGTGATTATTTTTCTTTCTCCAATAACCTAATAGATTGATATCTAAATTTTTCAGCAAACAAAGTTCAACAGATTAGATGTGTAATCATATTTCTGCGGGTTTTATACAAACTGCCAAATGATACTCGCAACCATATGAATATGAATGAATGATCGTTTTTAAGGCAATTTTTCCCCGCTATAGCGGGGGTTAGCCTTGCGGGCCCCATGACAATCATGGTTCTCTTTTTGAGGCAACGTTTTTATGGCCGGATGCCCTTCCTGACGCCAACCCTTAGTCGCCTCTTACGATGCGCAGGGATACGGTGTACCTATTCTAAACCTATTCTGTACACACCGGGATACACATTGTACACACCGGGATACTATATACCGGGATACTCGCAACCATGTACTTATATAATCTGTAACAGATACACAAGTCACAAATGAATATCCCTGTTATTGTGTTAAAGCTTTTAACTGAATGCCAACACAGTACCCACAAATATGCAATGTTCTTGAAATGTCAATGATCATGGATCACCATCATGGACTTTGCTCTTTGATGTCGTCTCTTATCTGCAAAGCAGCTTTTGTTATGATGTCTCCAGGGCTGACAGATTTCAACCTGTTCAACTCTGCCTTTAGGGAATATGTCATTTTAGCAAGCTCAATCATCTGGTATACCAGAAGCTTTCCTTTAGAATCTGAAACAATGCGAAGTGCCCCTTCGAATTCACTTTCTAATTTACGCCTGATATGATTTTGGTAGATTCTTTGACTTTTTCAATACCAATGGAATTCATGCTTTTCACTACTTTAGATGTGAAATATGTCATAGGCAGTACATCTGGATTTGGAAAGAGTTCATTCCTAATATACAAGAAGAGTTCATTGTATGATTGCTTCTCTACTTCATCATATCGAGCTTCAGTGTCTTCAACCTGTTCCTCAGCCCCAGCATCACCGCTGGTGTCAGACTCATCCCTCGTATAAGCACGATAGCAAGATCTGTGGTAGTGCCCTTCAGCAGCTACAAGCTCCCTGCTCACGATAGCAAGCATCCTTTCATCCATTTGTCTGAGGGCAGCCTTCTTTATTTTAGCATCAGCACGTAATTCTGAACATTGTATGAGAGGTTCCCTTGTCCTCTGACCCTTCATATATTTGCTTTTCTTCTGACAGAAGATGCATCTTTCATCATATACCCTTGAGGTGCTGGGGGCATATCTAGATGGCCTTTTGGAACTGCCTTTTGGGCTTTCATCACAGGGTTGCTCTTGGGCAATGATGGAATCGAGGGCTTTCTTCATGGTAAAAATGCTACGGCAGTTGCGGTGGTACTGTACAATGGGGATTTCACCATCAAGTAAGTCTCTGGCAATATCCAAAATTGGACCATGTTGTCAAATGCGAGCTTTCCATGATTGCAGGTCTTGTGGGGATACCAATGGATCATCAGGCTTCTCCTGATCTGAACACTGTATCATACAGTCCATGCGTACCCGCTTCCATGGTAAGCTGCTATCCTTTTCAAATGTTGCCTCCATTGTCATTCACAGTGCCACCGTGAGCCTGCAACATACAACCATTCATCCATGGGAGATATTACAGCTTAAAATACCTGCATTGATTCTTGTTATATGAAAACGGTTAACATAAAAATGCATTTAACCAGTCTGAAAATGTTATCTGTTACGTATCTTGGGTTAACAATTTGAAAATCAATATAACATATTGAATCCTGGGTGAACTATTTAAAAATAAATGTCACATAATTACATTTACCTTTTACAAACATGAGGCTGGCACCAGGTTCACAGCTTTAAGTTATATATATATATAACCACCTTTAGAGGCCATTTTTCCCCGCAAGCGGGGGTTGGCCTTTTTTCGGGAACCGTGGTTGTTGTTGTTTTTTGGTCCCCTTTTTGAAGCAATGTTTTACGGCCGGATGCCCTTCCTGACGCCAACCCTTTTTGCCGCCTTTAACGACAAACAGGGAATTACCAGTGAACTGGTAATTTAAGTCACAGCTTTAAGTTCTAAAGAATAATTACATTAATTATCTTACATCAAATATTTAAAAATAGCACTCATGTACATTTGGACCCGCTGGTACAGAGCCTCGGAAAAAAGTGATACATATTTGAGACAGAAGCAAATGATCACTAATTAGCAATTTTCAATCAAAACCTTCAATGTATATGATTCACATGGATCTGAGAACAGTGAAATAACTAAATCACACAATTATTTGCTGGTTGAAAGCCATAAATTACCTGAATTGCTCTTAAAATGTCCGACTCTGCATCTTCCTTCAACATGTGCATCTGGGGG
Source organism: Myxine glutinosa (assembly GCF_964187855.1). NCBI lineage: Eukaryota > Metazoa > Chordata > Myxini > Myxiniformes > Myxinidae > Myxine > Myxine glutinosa. The sequence continues at coordinate 30,413,217 of NC_136263.1, read as the reverse complement.
TTTCCCAGGGGATTTCCCAGGGTATTCCCTGGTTATGTAGGATTATGGTGCAGGAGGCTCCCAATCAGTATGCCTTGGAATAGGATCTTTTAAAAAAAATAAACTGATGATGCCAGGATGCACTAAACATATTTACTGACTACTTGTTAGGTTATATTGGCATTGATAATAACTTTTAAAATATATTGCTAATTAATGGAGCAAACACCTTTGATTTTTTTTTTTTAAATAAATAAATGATTTTCTCAACTGTTTGAGAAAGGAGCAAATGTTCAATTACATGAAACTAAATATTTTTATTAAGTCTTAAATAGAATCAAGATTTCCTTGCACATCGTTTTGGGATCTCAGGTTAAAAAACACAGACAATGTTCACTTCAAGCAGGAATTAACAGATTTTTATGTTTCTTCTATGAAAATCAAAAATTAAATACATTTCAGACAACTGAATAAACCCTGGTTTAATGGAATCTCCAATGTGAAACTTCAAACATAACAATAAGCTTGAACATATGGTTAAATTGGAGCTACAATGCAAAATGCCTAGTTCCGGTCACTGTTTGCATTTTGGGGGTAGGGTAAGGAAAACGTCTGTAAAATCAACAAATTACCATAGATCATCATAGTTTTTGATTCCCCCAAAACATAATTAACCCATTTAAATGATACACTAGTAATGGGGAACCTATAGGACATCTAAAAAAAATTTTTTAAACAAATCGTATTCATAAATTCCCCAAATTCAATCAAATTTTACATGCAAATCAGCGCTATTTTAACTACCAACTCAAAAATGTGTATGCTTAGCTCAATATATTTGCTTGTAATACTAAAAGCAACTTGTTTTGGATACCTAAGGCATATTATTTGTTGATAATTGACTAATAGGAATATGTTACATCATTTTGAATGATACTACCAATATACGCAAATACCGGAGGGTACCGAAACAGTAAATTGCAAAATAAATAGACTAAGCTACTCTTCTGGAAAGGCTATCACATATTAATTCACTTATATGGACCCAACCAATAATGTAGTACCACTAAAGTTTTGCCCCCCAATATGGTACCGATATCTGGTCTGGCCCATGGACTATTTGGACCATCAGCTCTGAGTCTGGGAGGTCAGGGTTCAAGCCCCAGCTGAGTTATTCCAAAGACTTTAAAATGGTACATGCTGCTAACTTGCTTGACGTTCAGCATTTAAAAGGTTGAGAAAATGGACAATCCCCTTCTTGGGAAATCCCCCACTGTTTGGGGTGAGAAAACGGCACCATTGTTGTGACGTCACTGGTACCCAGAGTAACCCAGGTAGTGGATGGCACTTCCCCCAAGCTCAGTGGATGTGTTTGTCTCATTAAACAGTCTTGTGTCATGTATATTCATCTTGTGTCGCGTATTCGCGTATCTGTCTGTGTCCGTGTGTGTGTATGTGCGTGCACGTGTGTGCGTGTCGGTCAGCTTCACGAACGAGCCTGAGATCATGTATGAAGTTCCTTTTAGACCTTTTACGACCTCTAAGACCTTTTAGACTGCTTAGGCCCCTTGGATCCCTCTAGACTGTTTAAACCACTTTTGACACTAACTACTATTGGAACATACCCTTTCGACCCTTATAGACCTCTATAGATTCCTTTGAAACCATTAGATCCTTTACACCTTTACACATCTTCGACCGTTTAGACATTTAGACCCGTTAGACCCCTTTAGACGCACACCAAACAAACATCTACATCGTCTTCTTGCAATATAAAGACGATATTTTTTTCTACAGGTTATGTTCAATCTCCACCCACCGGAGGGTAGATACTCCGTAAGTTTGAACATAATTTGCATATTGGGTCACTGAATTGGTTCACCAATCAAAAGCTAGAAGCATGTTGTTTTTGTGGTCAAAGCTCAAGGGGGCAAAGGCCAAAGTCACATAAAATCATCAATTTCCATCCAATTTACTTGAAATTTGAACAAGATTTGTATATTGGTTCACTGGATTGGTTTACCAAAAATCAGAATTATCGATTTAGCCGTTTTGACATGCCAACAGTTTCCATGATAACAGTCTCACCCCATTATAATCACTAGGGCGTGCCCGTACTATATATATATATCTAAAATTATATCCCCCCCCTCTATTTACATGAAATGGTTTGGTCCATTCGCAAAGCCAAAGCGAACGGCTTGCGAGTACGGTGACAATCCCCCCCCTCTATTTACATGAAATGGTTTGGTCCATTCGCAAAGCCAAAGCGAACGGCTTGCGAGTACGGTGACAATCCCCCCCCCCCCCTCTATTTACATGAAATGGTTTGGTCCATGAAATGTGGTCCATTCGCAAAGCCAAAGCGAACGGCTTGCGAGTACGGTGACAATCCCCCCCCTCTATTTACATGAAATGGTTTGGTCCAATTCGCAAAGCCAAAGCGAACGGCTTGCGGAGTTTGGTAAATAAATCGCCATAGCTCGGTAACTACTTCTCCGATTAATATGAAACCTTGAAAAGGCACATCCTCAGGTCCCCAGCAATATACCTGGCAAGTTTCAAGTATATCGGACCCGTGGTTGTCGAGAAACAGCGGTCACAGACAAACACACACACACACACACAGACACACAGAGATTACTGGAATTATAGATAGACTAGGACGTGCCCGTACGTGGGTGCCCGTTCCTCGGCTTGCGAGTACGGTGACAATCCCCCCCCTCTATTTACATGAAATGGTTTGGTCCATTCGCAAAGTCAAAGCGAACGGCTTGCGAGTACGGTGACAATCCCCCCCCCCCCCCTCTATTTACATGAAATGGTTTGGTCCATGAAATGGTTTGGTCCATTCGCAAAGCCAAAGCGAACGGCTTGCGAGTACGGTGACAATCCCCCCCCTCTATTTACATGAAATGGTTTGGTCCAATTCGCAAAGCCAAAGCGAACGGCTTGCGGAGTTTGGTAAATAAATCGCCATAGCTCGGTAACTACTTCTCCGATTAATATGAAACCTTGAAAAGGCACATCCTCAGGTCCCCAGCAATATACCTGGCAAGTTTCAAGTATATCGGACCGGTAGTTGTCGAGAAACAGCGGTCACAGACAAACACACACACACACACACACACACACACACAGAGATTACTGGAATTATAGATAGATATGGGACTTTTTCTGAATCTATTGTCATCTTACCTCAATAATTCTTCAAGATATCAAATTGAAACTTACACAGCTTATTTGTGAATAGGTTTAGTATATGTGAGGATTTTTTTATTTTTTTTATTTTTTGTATACTGAATCGAGGCTCGTGGAAGAGCTAACATTTATTTCACAAACAAATCAACCAGACAAACAAAATATGTAAAAAGAGGGAGCGGAAGACAAGATGGGGAGAGAAGGGGAAGCACACAAACATTACATTTGAGAGCAGGGAGATGTGTAGGAGGGAGAGGGCTTGGGGGGAGGAGGCGTGGGAAGGGGGTGGGGGTGGGAGAAGTATAAAACACAAGGACACCAAGGACTTCCAGGACAAAAGTTGGTATTTCACAAAAGTGGATTTGGGATGAAATTAGCAGGGGTAGAAAAGATCAAGGTTTTGAATGGGGGAAGATAAGAGATGGTGGTGAACAGCTGTTTTAAAGACCTGGAGGGTGGAGAGGGATTGAAGAGAGTGAGGGAGTTTGTTCCAGAGGCGGGAGAAAAGAGGAAGGAAGGAGTGAAGGTGAGCAGAGAGTCTTGATTTTGGCAGTTTAACCATAATAGGGTTGCAGGCAGATCTTGTGCGACCTGTAGGAATATTTGGGGGACAGAGCCCAGAGAGAGCTCGGGGGGCAAGGCCAGAGAGGAGTCGGTAGAAGACGAAAAGACCACCCACCTGCCTGCGGTGAGTGAGTGAAAGGCCCTTGGAGTTAGCTTCGTCGTGGGCGATTCCAATGGTTCTGAACGCTTTGGTTTCAACAGCGTGAAGACGAGCTAGGTGTGAGGCAGGAGCACCAGCCCAGAGGGGAGAGCAGTATTCCATTGAGCTGCGGATGAAAGCCTTGTATGTGGTGAGGAGCTCAGGTGTGCCAAGGAAGGACTTCGCACGACGGAGGATGCCCAGTCGGCGACTGGCTTTGGAGGCCAGATTTGAAATGTGGGTTTCCCAGGAAAGATCATGGCAGATAGTGAGACCCAAAAGCTTGAGTGACAGAACTTCTTGGAGAGGATTATTCAGAAAGTGATCGGAGGGTTGTCCAGTCGGTCTTTTCGGAGAGACATCGTAAGAGTGTGAGATTTGTCAGGATTGAAAGACATATTCCACTTGTTTGCCCAGTCTGTGATTTTGTCCAGGTCTGCAGAGAGTGAGGAGGCTGCAGACTGCCGATCTGAGGGATGAGGAATGGAGCGACAGAGAGTAGAGTCATCAGCAAAGAGATAGAGAGGATTTTCAAGAGAGTCAGAGAGATCATTGATGAAGACCAGAAAAAGCACAGGGCCCAAAACACTGCCTTGGGGAACTCCAGCCTGAACAGGAAGGGAGATGAGAGAAATCGATTCAGGGCCACACGTTGACTATGACCAGAGAGGAAGTCCGCCAGCCATGCGTGGAGATTTCCATGGATACCAAAGGAGGAGAGTTTGGTGAGCAGAGCGGGGTGCCAGACCGTATCGAAGGCACGTGATATGTCAAGGGAGACAGCTCTAATTTCCTGTTTGGCATTGAGGACCTCCATCCATTGTTGAGAAAGCAAAAGCAGCATGTCCAGAGTAGAGTGACCAGGCCTGAAACCAAATTGATGATTTGGTCAAACTTAGTCAAAGATCAAGATCAAGGCCATCCTAAACATGTAAAACACTTATTACGCCACAATTAGAAAATGTAGAAACCCATTTTGTTAGGTACAACAACCAATCATGTAAAACACTTGATAGGTTAAATTATTTAATTGTGAAATTGTTGTCTCCATGGCAAGTATTGATTATTTTGATTTCACAAGTATTGGGTTCTGCAACACATCTTTCTTCTTAATTTTTTTATAAATTGGAATATAATTACGAATGTGCAATTGAAAGCAGGTTGCGATTGACTCCTGGGTGTGATGTAATAATGAAACACTCATAATCCAAACAATCATAATATAAGTGGAAATACAGGTGATGTTGTATCATTTCACAACATGCTGTTGATGTCCTTACGATTTCCTAACTTGTCCCTTTTGCATTCTCACCTCTTCCATCCCTCCTTCCTTCTGAAGCTGGCGATACGTTTCGTCGACGTTGTGGATGTTGCCGTAGACTCGACCTCCATTAATCGTTCTATCGTCTCGAGAACTTCGCCGCATGTTCACCTGGAACCGGTAACCGTGGCACCTGGACAAGGACTGCATCTTGCCTTGAGCCTCGACCTCCCAGCCGGAGCTTGTCTCACTGAAGGTGCACCAAGTTATTGGCAAGTGCAAGGTAAGCCGATCTTTGATGATGCACCTGTGGAACATGCATGCGTCTCTCCACTCTTTAATCCACTCACTTATTGGGAACATTTATTATTTAGTTTCCTTTTCGCCGCAACATTCATTATCTGCATTTTTTTCTAAACTGAGGTTGGAGAAAAAATGATTACAGTTGAAGTTATAAATTTGTTTAACTAACACTATTGAAGTAGAGTGAGATGTGCATGGAAGAAGTTTTGGGAACTGAGTGGCGTGCTCACGAGGAGGTGAGTGTCGTTGAAGCTGAAGGGAAAGGTGTATGCTGCATGTGTGAGAAGTGTTATGATTTATGGGAGCGAGACATGGGTAATGAACGGAGAGCAGCAACGAAGGCTGGAAAGGGTGGAAATGCGAATGGTTCGGTGGATGTGCGGAGTATCGTTGAGAGAGAGGAAGCCAAATGATGAATTGCGAAAGATGATGGGAATAGAGCCTGTGATGGATGCTGTGAAGAGGAACAGGTTGAGATGGTTTGGTCATGTGTTGAGGAAGGATGAAAGTGACTGGTTGAGAAGAGTGATGGAAATTAATGTAGCAGGAAGTAGAGGACGGGGAAGACCGAGAAAGACTTGGCCAAAGGTGGTGGAAGAAGAAATGCGGGCAAGGGGAGATTTTTTTTTTTTTTTTGGATACAAGCTCAAGGATCGTGTAAGAGCTAACATTAATCACACAAAAAATCAAACAGACATAAAACATAATAAGGGGAGTGGTAGACAAGATGGGTAGAGAGAGGGAAGCACACAAACACAATATTTGAGAGCAGGGACATCGGGAGATCTGTGGGAGGGAGAGGGAGATGGCTTGTGGGGAGGACGCATGGGAAGGGGGAGGTATAAAACACAAGGACACTGCAAGGACTTCCAGGAAAGAAATTGGTATTTCAAAAAAGTGGATCTGGGGTGAATTGGCGGGGGTCAAAAATAGGATTAGAAATGAATCATTAGATCCGCATTATCATTCGATGATTAATCATTAGAATCATTAGGATTACAATCATTAGATGGGGAATAGCGGGGATTCAAAAATAGGGCAAAATGGAGAAGATTGTCATGGGGTCCGCAGGGCTCACCCCCGCTCTAGCAGGGAACCTTAAAATGCCTGTTATTGTGTTGTTGTAACACTATTGAAAACTATTGTTTGAAACATATTTGAAACATATTGAAAACGAATGTTGTAACACTGTTGAAAAGCATTACAATTTTAAAATTAATTTTATTTATCTTCAAAGGGCTTTTATAAAATGGCCCTTTTAAAGTAAAAACAGATTAATTAAAGCAGAAATTCTGATTGATAAAAGTCCATTGCTTGTTGGGTTCATTCAGGCTCCAATTGGTTCCTGAAGGAACAAGTAATCAGTGGCCGCTTGGCCCGACCACCGGATGAAACCGTCATCATGCTGCAAGTTCCTGGAAGCGACGACGTGCAGCAGAGACGGACGACCTTGAGCGTGGAATCATTGGTTTACTACTGTCTACAAAAGGAAGGGACGTGTCTCATGAAAGGAGTCACATTCACCTTTGAACTGCATGTAACCGAGGACCAGAAAGCAGGCAATATCGAGGTCTCCCTAGTTCACAAGCTTTGAATATGATGTTGAGCTGTTTTGGTATGGCTGTAAGTATCGAAGGTAGACAATGGGTAAAGCAGAACAAAATGAGGCGCTCCATCACCCGGCGCAGCGGGGATCGCTATGCACGCCATCTTATTTAGCGGGTGCTTACGGTGCCAGGCATTGACTTTGAAGATGTGGGCAAGATTGTGCAGAAAAGGTTAAAGTATTTCATTGCTCGGAAAAAAAAAAAGAAGAAAGAAATGGAATGCAGAATGCAATGCAGCACGTTTAATTAAATTTGCTTTTAATTATCTCTTGAGTTTGGCTATTCGTGCTTGGAATGAAGGACAATTTTAAAATACCTTTTCTGACTACCCCCGAGTTAAGTGCCTCCAAATTTGGTGTTACTTTCTTTTCTTTTTATACGCATGCCAAAGGGCATGGACAGGGGCCTTAGTAATTTTAATGTAATTAACTTTGTTTTCCAGTTCTGTGGTTCTCTAGTCACACTCATATTTTGGGTTCGAACGTTGCCTTTTTACGGAAGTTCGATATTTACTGGACCTCACTCTCGGTACTCAGATGCTTCTTCCTCATTTATCGTTTACAGCTCGTACACAAAGGTGATCCAAGGTGGCACGTGTTTAATCTGATTGTTTGGTGGCTCCCTGTGCAGCGGTTTCTTGGCGATCATATCGGGTCGAAAGGATGGCCTAGAGGTACGCATACTCGCCTCGAAGCTGTCTCGTCTGGGTTTGAATCCCGACCCAGCTATAAACTGTCATTCCGGTGTTTCACAGACAGGGATATTCATCGATGTGTGTGCCGTCCCACGTATGGATGTTAAACTGGCGTCCCGTCTACCATCATCCGTTGGTGGACGTTAAAGATCCCATGGTGTCCTCCGCAAAGAGTAGGCGAGTTATCTCTGGCCCTCGTGAACAAATTCCAAAATTCCTGCCCTAACTAGCGGAAGGCACTGCACCAGCGCCACAGCCGCACCCTCAGCCAATGGTGCTACCCGGCGGATTGTGCTATCATATCAGTCCAAAATTTGGTTGTGCTCTTTGTGAGGATATTTAGCCTCATACCAAATTACCTTTTTTATCACCATTTGTTATGCTTTTGTTATTACATCCTAACGCACACATTGGGAACAGCTTGAGTGGAAAATTATATAATAAAATTATTGATATATTTTGTTTGAGTTGTGTCGCTGGTTTTGGTAAAAGCAATTGAAAATAATTATTTATACATTTATATGTAAATATATATCGATGAAATCAAGTCGAGTTTCCTGTCCACTGGCTCTTGCTTATGAATATTGAAGATGTCCCTATACCTTTTCAAACGAGATTCAGCCATGATCCGATTGACTGTCCGCGAGACAAAGGTGGGGTCCAACCATCCTGCATTATGAAGACCTTTCCTAGTCTCTCAACATCTTTATCCACTGATTTCAAGGCTCGACCATTAAGATCATCATCACAAGACTTCAATGGGGAATTAATTGATCAACATCTTAACATACTTTGAGAACTCCCCCTATCATGGAAATGCTTCGATTCACATCCTGGGACGTTTTGCGTTATATTACGTTTGTGAGAATCATTTGAACAAATCCGTAACAGTGGTCATTTCTCGTCACTATTAACAATAAAGGGTTCATAATTGTACTTTATTAAAGGTGTGGTTGTGCAGCGTGTCATGTGGTCACATCAGTGTTGCACAATTGGTCATATGACTTTGACCTTGCTTGGCTGTGTGGAACTTGGCTGTCTGAATAAATCCTTCCTTGGCACACCTGAGCTCCTCACCACATACAAGGCTTTCATCCGCAGCTCAATGGAATACTGCTCTCCCCTCTAGGCCGGTGCTCCTGCCTCACACCTAGCTCGGCTTCACGCTGTTGAAACCAAAGCTTTCAGAATCATTGGAATCTCCCACGATAAAGCTAACTCCGAGGACCTTTCACTTACTCACCGCAGGCAGGTTGGTGGTCTTTCTGTCTTGTACCGACTCCTCTCCGGCCTAGCTCCCCCAGCTCTCTTTGTGCTCTGTCCTCCAAATATTCCTACAGGTCGCACACGACCTGCCTGCAACCCTCTTCTGGTGAAATTGCCAAAATCAAGACTCTCTGCTCACCTTCATTCCTTCATTCCCCTTTTCTCCTGCCTCTGGAACAAACTCCCCCACTCTCTTCAATCCCACTCCTCCCTCCAGGTCTTTAAAACAGCTGTTCACCACCATCTCTTATCTTCCCCCCATCCAAAACCTTGATCTTTTCTACCCCCGTTAATTCACCCCAGATCCACTTTTCTGAAATACCAACTTCCTTCCTGGAAGTCCTTGCTGTGTCCATGTGTTTTTACCTCCCCCCCCCCCCCCCCCTTCCCATGCCTCCTCCTCCAAAGCCCTCTCCCTCCCACAGATCTCCTGATATCCCTGCTCTCAAATGTTGCACTTGTGTGCTTCCTCATCTCTCCCCATCTTGTCTCCCGCTCCCTTTATTTTGGCTTGTGTCCGTTTGTTTTTTTGTCATTAATGTTAGCTCTTACACGAGTTAATGATAGCTCTTATACAAAAACAAAAAAAAGAAAACTGATGTTTTAGAAATTGATTTTCAATTTGAGATGAAGAAACGAGGTGTTAACCCACTAACTCGATTGGCCACCTCTTGCAGGTTGACTTGCCAATGTATACATTGTTTATGATCTTTTTGCTTTTCAAGGTTTCGAGTTTTGTTTTTTCACCTCTGCCACCAAAGGTGGGTGGAGGTTTTGTTTTCACCCCTGTCTGTTTGTTTGTCTGTTTGTGAACTGGATATCTCAAAACGGTATGGACAGATTCAGCCGAAGCTTGGAAGGGAGGACAGGTTGAGTGTGTGACGAGGAAAAACCGATTACATTTTGGTGAAGATCAAAATCCAGATTCGGATCCAAGAATTTATGGTAATTCTTCACCAGTGAGTGATAGGGCTAAAAACGTTAAAAACACGATATCGCAAAAAGTTATGGACAGCTGTGGACGAAACTTGGTGGACACGTTTGGTGTGTGACAATGAAGAATGGATTCAATTTTGGTGGAGATCTGGATCTAGATACAATAATTTTTTAAGTGGTGTTTCATCATTGAGAGATGGGGCAAAAACGCTATGTCATGTTTCAAAAAGTTGTTCGTGGATTTTGACAAAACTAGGTGGACGAGTTGGTTCGGTGACAAGAACATGCCTAAGATTTTGGTTTAGGTCTGGATCGAGATCAGACCTATCAATGGGATACAAGAAGTAAACTGTTCAGCCTGGTGGAGGTACCAAGGACAGGAAGCCATGGCAAGCCATGTGACATGAGCAAGAGCATGCTTGGTGGAAATGAGGATGTATGAAACACCATGAGTTTGAAACTGACTCACATGGTTATAACATAAGCAGCATCACAGAGAAGGTGTAATGCTGGTTATCTCAAAGGGAGCGTCCGTTTATGAAGATTAAATTTGGCTTGAAAGTACAATCTCGCACCTCCACAGGTGTTGTGGTGTTAAAGAAAGAACAGGGAGGAGGCAACACAGAAGGAGATGCTGAAACTTCCACAAGAACCACAAATCAAATTAATTTCTGCACCAAGGTCGTCTGACAATGTCCACTCGACTCAAATGAACTGTAGATTGTAAAAGTGCATGCTGATGACAGGTCCTATTAAAGTTGAGGTTAGAACACTAAAGCCACTGAGTGGTTGACAGCCATAAGCTGTTAAATCACTGCAATGAGTCACTGGAGAGGTTTTTTTCTTTTGATACTAAGTATGAGAGCTCACACATAGCATATAATAAAGGGAGCGGGAGACGAGAGTGGGAGAGAGAGGGAAGCACAACAGTAGGGAACAGGGGCATCGGGAGATCTGTGGAAGGGAGAGGGCTGGGGCAGGGAACACTGGATAAACAAGATGAACACTACATGGGATTTCAGGAAAGAAAACGGGGAATTTGAAGGAGGTGGGTTTGGGGTGGATTATTGGGATAGAAAAGATCAAGGTTTTGGATGGGGGAAGATATGAGATGGCGGTGAACAGCTGTTTTGAAGACCTGGAGGGAGGAGTGGGATTGAAGAGAGTGAGGGAGTTTGTTCCAGAGGCGGGAGAAAAGAGGAATGACAGAATAAAGGTGAGCAGAGAGTCTTGATTTTGGCAGTTTCACCAGAAGAGGGTTGCTGGCAGATCTTGTGCGTCCTGGAGAAATATTTGGGGAACAGAGCAGGGGGGGGGGCGAGGCTAGAGAGGAGTCGGTAGAAGACAGAAAGACCACCAACCTGCTTGCGGTGAGAGAGTGAAAGGCCCTCAGAATCTGATTCATCGCGGGAGATTCCAATGATTCTGAAAGCCTTGGTTTCTACAGCGTGAAGCCGAGCTCGGTGTGAGGCAGGAGCACCAGCCCATAGAGGAGAGCAGTATTCCATTGAGCTGTGGATGAAAGATTTGTAAGTGGTGAGGAGCTCAGAGGTGCCAAGGAAGGACTCTGCATGATGGAGGATGCCCAGTCGACAACTGGCTTTGGAGGTCAGTTTGGAAATGTGGTTTTCCCAGGAAAAATGACGGCAGATAGTGAGACCCAAACGCTTGAGTGACTGAATTTCTTCGAAAGGATTGTTGAGAAAGTAGATGGAAGGGTTTGTTAGACGTTTGTAACGGAGAGACATCGTGAGAGTGTGAGATTTGTTGATGTAAAACATCGTTGGCAAACAGAATGCCTGTTCTACCTGCCAAAAGTCGCCTGTGTGAGAGGAAGAGCTGTTGTCGCATTGATTGGCAACATTAGACGAAGCAACCGCCTCAAACGTCTTTAAGAGAGAATTTCAAACAAAGTTTTACAACCCAAGATACTTTGACCAAGAACACCACCGGTTGGCCTGTTTAGTATTCCCATCTGAACCCTGGCTCGTGATGCTGCAGAACCCAGGTTCCAATCCAACCTACCACATGTATTTGTCCATTGTTTGTCAATGTCCTTGTGATTCACGTCGAAGTACGCTTCTGTCTACCGACGTGTGATTTACAGACGAGCTCCACCATGAGCCTTGCATGAATGTTATTAAACACTTTTGTTTTCTCCAACATTCTTACAAATGTTTTCATTTCGTTTATTTCTGCACAAGTTCTGTTTGTAATTAAGCTCGAGGCATACATGATACATTATCCTCATTCGCATCTTGACAAAATGGGAGTTACCGTAACTTGTTTTTTAACAATTAAGAAGTTTTTCAACTTTGAAAAAAATGCATGAAAATTTGATAAAATAAAATAATTTTGCATTTCTTTCTATATATATATATACACACACTTTGTTTTAATCATTTTAAAACTCAATTGACAAACAATCTATTATTATTTTTCTGTAATTACCTTCGCAAAAGCGGAAGGTTATGTTTTGATCGCTGTGTATTTATTTGTATGTCTGTGTGTGTGTGTGTGTGTATGTTATTCACATAACTCAAAAAGTATTCAACCGAATTGCATGAAATTTGGTGGGATGATTGGTTATTATACGGGACACATTTGATTAGATTTTGGGAGCAATCGGGTCAAAGGTCAAGGTCAAGGTCACGAAAAGGTCAAAATCGTATTTTTACCATAGCGCGGTCAATTTTTATCCAATTGGCATGCAACTAATGCCAAAATGTTCAGAATTCAATGCCCGATCTTGTGATATACGACATGACCCAGTGAAGACATTACCCTTGTTAGCGGTTGGGGGTCAAAGGTCAGGGGGGTCACGACCTTGCAAAATGTGCATTTTTTGTCATAACTCGGTCAATTCTTATCTGATTTGCATGAAATCAGCACCAAACTGTTCACTGTTCTGTTCCCTACACTCCCATGCCAAGTACAGAACAGTAGCTGCGGCGAAGGTATGCGCTCTACCGAGTGCCCGTTCTAGTTTAAGACCTGTGGTTAAAATCCATCGATAATTCCCGCTTCATCTTACACATGTATTGCTTGTGGTCATGGAGGATCTTTCTGGATACTTTTGCTGGAATTTCTTCAAAATGGACTATCAGGATAACTCGGAGGTGGCGTGTACTCACCTTTGCACTGTCTAGTGTGGGTTTTATATCTGACCCTACTCTGAACTCATCTTCATGCTTCACAGACCCGGCGTTGTATTAACCGGAACACCATCCATCAAAGGGACCGTGACCCGGGTGTCCTGTCTGGTATCATTCCCCAGTGGACATGGAGATCCCATGATGCCTTTCAAAAAGAGTCGGCCATTGTATGCCGGTACCCGAACCAAATACCCAGTTCCTGGCCAAACATAGAGCACCTTGCGATAACGTACTGAACTACTTGCACACTAACAATTAATATTAAATGTAACTAATCAGCTGTTGTCGTTTTCATGTATCATAAATTGCCAATTGTATTGTCATTCGGAGAATTTCATTTTCACCTACCCGAGTATTTAGGATACCTTGATTTTTTTTGGAAAACCAAAAAGTGAGCACCATTAAGTTATTAGACCATTTATCGGTAAGACATTATTGTACCATTCTATACCATTGGTCATCTTGTCACATGGATTTTCCTAAGTTTATCTAAACACAGGCCTTGGACTTCAGTATGACAAATATGAACTTTATTTTTGTGACCATTTCAGCACAACTTACTTATTTTAACAACTCTTAAAGTTTGTATGCCTTTCGAGTTTCCAAACATTATTATTATTATTATTATCATTATTATTATTACTAGGGCATGCCCGTACTATATCTATATCTAAAATTATATCCCCCCCCTCTATTTACATGAAATGGTTTGGTCCAAAGCGAACGGCTTGCGAGTGGTGACAATCCCCCCCCTCTATTTACATGCAATGGTTTGGTCCAAAGCGAACGGCTTCCGGAGTTTGGTAAAGAAATCGCCATCGCGTGCACAAACGCGCAGGAAAGCGAATGAATCGCAAATTCGTTTTTATTAGTTGTAAAACATAGTTTAACGCCAACATAGTTTGCAAACGTGAAATAAATGAATACGCTCTCAAATGTGCCATCCGAGGCAGAGTGTGCCCGCCACGTTCGGCACACGCGATCGTTCGCTGCTCTCTGATTGGTTGAATCGTTTTTTGGACATAGCTCGGTAAGTAATTGTCCGATTAATATGAAACCTTGAAAAGGCACATCCTCGGGTCCCCAGCAATATACCTGGCAAGTTAAAAGTATATCGGACCCGTGGTTGTCGAGAAACAGCGGTCACAGACAAACGTACAGACAGAGATTACTGGAATTATAGATAGATTATTGTACACCACTCCTTTCCTATTCCATCCCCAGGTGCTGCATGACGTCATCGCCGGGCACCGAAGGGGGCCCGGCGATGACGCGCTGAAATGGAGTACTCAGTTTTCACTCCGGTTTCTTTCTTTCTTGCTTTCTTTCTTTCTTTCTTTCTTTCTTCTTTCTTTCTTTCTTTCTTTACCTTCGCAAAAGCGGAAGGTTATGTTTTGATCGCTGTGTATTTATTTGTATGTCTGTGTGTGTGTGTGTGTGTATGTTATTCGCCTAACTCAAAAAGTATTCAACCGAATTGCATGAAATTTGGTGGGATGATTGGTTATTATACGGGACACATTTGATTAGATTTTGGGAGCAATCGGGTCAAAGGTCAAGGTCAAGGTCACGAAAAGGTCAAAATCGTATTTTTGTTGTTCTGTTCCCTACACTCCCATGCCAAGTACAGAACAGTAGCTGCGGCGAAGGTATGCGCTCTACCGAGTGCCCGTTCTAGTTCTTTCTTTATTGGTTTTCCAGGCGATATCTCAGCCACCCTTTGAGCTAGGAAGCTGAAATTTCGGCACAATACTGAGCAAGTCCTTTGGCAAAAACGGTATTTTTACTTGCAAAATCGAATATTTTTCAAGTATATTGGTCGGTTGCGTTTGTGGTTCTGTCTGTCTGTGTATGTGTTTGTTTGTCACCGGCCTACAGGTCACAATTCTAAACCGATCGTCACGAAACTTCACCAAGTTGTATAGGTCGTCCCAATTGAGAAGCCTATTATTTTTGGGGTCAAAAGGTCAACATAGGCCAAAGGTCACCAACTTTGCTAAATTTCTAAAATCCTCAATTTTCATCTGATTTACTTGAAATTTGAAGCGGACGCATATCTGGTCACTGAATTCAACCGCCAAGTATTTTTGAGGTCAACATAGGCCAAAAGGTCAACATAGACCAAAAGGTCAACATAGGCCAAATTTCTAAAATCCTCAATTTTCATCCGATTGACTTGAAATTTGAAGAGGACTTGCATATCTGGTCACTGAATTCAACCACCAAGTATATTTGAGGTCAACATAGGCCACATTTCTAAAATCCTCAATTTTCATCCGATTGACTTGAAATTTGAAGAGGACTTGCATATCTGGTCACTGAATTCAACCACCAAGTATATTTGAGGTCAACATAGGCAAAAAGGTCAACATAGGCCAAGTTTTTAAAATCCTCAATTTTCATCCGATTGACTTGAAAATTCAACAGCATTTGCACATTGAATCACTAAATAGGGAAACTAATTATTTTTGAGGTCAAAAGATCAAAGGTCAACTCAAGGTCAACCTTCCAAAATCATCATTTTTCATCTGAAAAATCGTCACTTTTCTTCCTATTGATTTTAATCTTCAATTAATTTTAATCTTCAATTAATCATCAATTTTAATCTTCATGAAATGGACAATTTGCTGTATCAATGGAATTTTTTTCTTGGGGGTGGGGGCGGATTTTGCAAGTATCGTGCTCCGCATGACGTCTTCTTGTTTGTTTTTTGATTAATCAATTAACTGATTTTATTACTTAATAATTATTTATCGATTAATTAAGTATTTATTTATTTTCTTTCTCATCTGGGCATTATCTCAGGCACTTTTTGAGCTAGGAAGCTATTTGGACAGGACAATGACCAAGCAATTTGGCTGTAAAGGCTATTCTTGGTTTATTGATTAATCAATTAATCGATTATTTATTTAATTATTTCATTAATACCTCAATTAACTTTTTTTTAAGTTACAGATTCAGATGAAACGGTGGTGCTTTAGGTATTTTATTAGCCAATTGATTAATAAATTAATTATTTTACCATTATTATTTATTTGTTTTCATTATTAATCACCTTTTTTTCCTCATCTGGGCAAAGTCTCAGGCACCTTTTGAGCTAGGAAGCTGATATTCGGACACGACAGTGACCAAGTGATGTAGCTATAAAGGATATTTTTGATTTATTGATTAATCGATTTATTATTTATTGATTAATCAATGAATTTTTTTTTCCATTAATGACTTCTTTTTTTTTGGTTACAGCTTCGGATGAAGCACTGTTGGTTGAGGTATGCTATTAGCCAATTGATTTAGAATTTTTTTACAATTATTGTTTATTGATTTTAATTATGCAATTAATCAATTATTGTATATCTCTTCTTCCCAATACCATCTCTCTATTCTGCACAGCGGTACTGCGCTGGAGGATATTTATTTATTTGGCATGGGAGCAGTGTACTTTGAATGTATCTGTACTTGTTGTTATTATTATTATTATTATCATTGTCATTATTATTATTATTATTATTATTACCCAACGCATATGAAGTGAAAAGCGGGGTTAAGCAATTGGTTCATATCCGCCCGTCTGTTCGTCTTATCAGTTTATGATCGAGGAACAACTTATTTAAATTGAATGTTATATTCTGAACATGAATAGCAAGACAAGTTTTCCGTTTTATCAGTGTCTTCGCTCTGATTTTGTCCCGATTGCACATGGGCAGAGAGGAGTGAGATAATTAATATACTTACTTTGTCGACCTGCCTGGCAGTCAAACAAAATTGAAAAACATTCCAATCAGGAATTAGGGGCATCGGGAGATCTGTCGAAGGGAGAGGGAGAGGGCTGGGGCGGGGTACACAGGATAAACAAGATGAACACTACAGGGGATTTCAGGAAAGAAAACGGGGAATTTGAAGGAGGTGGGTTTGGGGTGGATTATTGGGATAGAAAAGATCAAGGTTTTGGATGGGGAAAGATATGAGATGGTGGTGAACAGCTGTTTTGAAGACCTGGAAAGAGGAGTGGGATTGAAGAGGGCATGGGAGTTTCAGAGGTGGGGAAAAAGAGGAATGAAAGAGTGAAGGTGAGCAGAGCGTCTTGATTTTGGAAGTTTTACCAGAAGAGAGTTACTGGCAGATATTTTGCATCCTGCAGCAATATTTGGGGAACAGAGCAGGGGGTGCTAGGCCAGAGAGGAGTCGGTAGAAGACAGAAAGACCACCAACATACTATAATAGACACTGGATAAACGTTGGTAAAACCAGGAATTCAATTATACGCCTTTAAACCTCTAAACCTTTATTCAAATTGAATTATAAACTTAAGAACTGCAGAACACAAATCGCCTTCATAATGCTAACAAGAACCATGCTATACCTATGCGATACCTAGCGTGAGAGGGCATGGCATGAGAGAGAGAGTGCATGTGAGGGTGAGGAAGAGGTTGCCGATATGGCTACGTACGATGCCGATTGACACTGTGTTCTATGGTGATCTATAAAGCCTTCATCTACTCAACTACAACTCAACATCATCGTATTACAGTGTATCAGGGTCATGTATAAGACTGCTTCAGTTCCGCTAAACTTCTGCTTCTGCTCTTCTAAAACCTGCTCTGCTGCTCTTGCACATTCTCTCTCTGCAGTTGTCATCCTGACATTTACCGTAGGTCATCTTACATCTGCTTAGAAATCCATCAAAAGATGTAAAAACAGATCCCCTTAACTGCAGACCAATTAGCTTACTTCAAAACAAGTGCAGGTACATTCAAAGTACACCACCCCCATGCCAAATAAATAACATCCTCTTGCGCAAGGTATTGTCGGGGTGCCCGGCGATACCGCCGCGCAGCACATAGAGGCGGTATTGGGTTGGAGAATGAATGAATTAATGTATTGGGTGGGAGAGGTGTACAATAATTGATTGATTAATTGCATAATTAAAATCAATAAACAGTGATCATAAAATATTTTCTTAATCAATTGGCTAATAGCATACCTAAACTACCAGTGCTTCATTCGAAGCTATACCTTTTTGAGAATTAATTAAATAAGTCATTAATCGGAAAAATTAAATAAATAGTTGATTAATCAATAAATAATTCATCAATTAATTGATTAATCAATAAATCAAAAATATCCTTTATAGCCACATCACTTGGTCACTATCCTGTCCAAATATTAGCTTCCTTGCTCAAAAGGTGCCTGAGATATTTCCTGGATGAGAAAGAAAATAAATAAATGATTACTAATGAAAATAAATAAATAATAATCATAAAATAATCAAATAATTAATCAATTGGCTAATAGAATACCTGAACCACCACTGTTTCATCCGTATCTATAACTTTAAAAATATTAATTAATTTAGTGATAAATTGAATAATTAAATAATTAATTGATTAATTGATGAATCAATAAATCAAAAATAGCTTTCACAGCCAAATCACTTGGTCATTGTCATGTCCAAATATCAGCTTTCTAGCTCAAAAGGTGCCTGAGATATTGCCCAGAAGAGAAAGGAAATAAATAAGTACTTAATTAATCGATAATAATTAAATAACTAATCAATTAATCGATTAACCAAAAAAAAAAGTAACCACTGTTTTTGTCAAAGTACTTGCTCACGATTGTGCCGAAATTTCAACTTCCTAGCTCAAACAATGACTGAGATATCGCCCGGACAACCAAGAAAACAAACAAGAAAGCAAGAAAACAACCAGAGTGAAAACTGAGTACTCCCTTTCAGCGTGCGTCATTGCCGAGCCCCCTTCGGTGCCCGGCAATGACATTATGCAGCGCCTGGAGATGGCATAGGAAAGGAGCGGTGTACAAGAAAACAAGAAACCGGAGTGAACACTGAGTACTTCCTTTAGGCGCGCGTCATCGCCGGGCCCCCTTGCCCGCAATGGGAAAAATGTGCCTGGCAATGACGTCATGCAGCGCCTGGAGATGGCATAGGAAAGGAGCGGTGTGCAAAACGGATCCCCTTAACTACAGACCTATCAGCTTACTTCCAATCATCAGCATGGTCATGTAATCCATCATCGCAGTTGATATAAAATCCTTCATTTTCTCCAGCAACCTCCCATCAGATCACCAATTTGTTTTCAGACCAGGTCATTTCGACATGCTGCTTCTCACCCAACAATGGATGGAGGTCCTCAATGTCAGACGTGACATCAGGGCTGTCTCTCTGGGCATATGTTGTGCTTTTGATGCAGTCTGGCATCCTGCGTTGCTCTCCAAACTCTCTGCCTATGGCATCCAAGGCCAACTCCACACATGGCTTAGTGACTTCCTCTACTCTCATAGCCAACATGTGGCACTCAACGGAATCCTTTTATCTCATCTCCCTGTCAAAGCTGGAGTGCCCCAAGGCAGTGTTCCAGGCCCAGTTTTATTCCTCTACTCTCATAGCCAACTTCCTCTTTTTCCCACCTGTGGAACCTTCATGTTCTCCAGCAACCTCCCATCAGATCACCAATTTGTTTTCAGACCAGGTCATTTAGACATGCTGCTTCTCACCCAACAATGGATGGAGGTCCTCAATGTCAGACATGACATCAGGGCTGTCTCTCTGGGCATATGTTGTGCTTTTGATACAGTCTGGCATCCTGCGTTGCTCTCCAAACTCTCTGCCTATGGCATCTAAGGCCAACTACACACATGGCTTAGTGACTTCCGCTACTCTCATAGCCAACATGTGGCACTCAACGGAATCCTTTTATCTCCTCTCCCTGTCAAAGCTGGAGTGCCCCAAGGCAATGTTCCAGGCCCAGTTTTATTCCTGATCTCCATCAATGATCTCTTTGAATCTCTGGAAAATCCTCTTTATCTATTTGCTGATGACTCCACCCTCTGCCTTGACATCCTTCATCCCGCATCCTTCAGACAGGCAGGCTGCAGCCTCTTCCCTCTCTTCAGACCTTGACAAGATCACAAGATAATCACAAGAATCACAAGATAATCACAAGAATCACAAGATCTCACATTCTCAATATCTCTCTCCGAAAGGACCGAATGGCAAATTCCCCCCCCCCCCCCCTACTTTCCTTAACAATCCTCTTGAGTAAGTTCAGTCATTCTAACTCCTAGGTCTCACTATCAGCCATGAGCTTTCTTGGGCAAATCTCATTTCAAAGTTGGCCTCCAAAGCCAACTGCCAATTGGGCATCCTCCTTCTTTGGCACACCTGAACTCCTATCCACTTGCAAGGCCTTCATCAGCAGCTTGATGGAGTACTGCTCTCACCTCTGGGCTTGCACCAATGCCTCACATCTTTCTCAGTCTGACGTTGTATAAAATAAGGCCTTCAAGATTATTGGCATCTACTATGATGTAGCTGAGTCTCTGGGCCTATTTATTTCACATTGCAGACAGGTTGGTGGTCTCTCTGTCTTCTGAAAAGTAACACATTTACAAAAGCACAGCCCTGAATAAAAGAAGACGGCACAGCGATGAATTACCGTGATCAAATAGTCTTAACCTGAGTACTTGTCCCCTTCTGCACTCTTACTTAAGAACTATATATAGTAAGGGCATTTTATGAGATATTTCACAAATCTGTTAACTAAATTGTTACCAAAAAATTTCTTCACCAATATGTTTGTAAAGGTGTGTAATAACATGTGTTAAAATGTTGAAGTTCAACTCCCGTGGGAAACCCAGAAAAAAACCTGTTGAATTTGGGTACCGAAAAATTATTTTCGAGAATTTTTTTTTTTTTTAATCGGCCCTTAAGTAACTTATGAGGGGTCAAATAAGGGTTTTTCATGATTCTGAGTTGATTGTTAACATTTATATTTTCACTTTTACATTTACACACAAAGTAGCTTTTATTTCACATACATATATAATACTCAAGAGTTATTTCTCATTCACAATGTCAGAAGTTTCAACAGTCGTTGTCTATGTCTTCTTCAGACTCAACAACATCATGACTGCAGTTTCTGCATGTAATGCCATTACAGACTCCACAGGCCGAGATGCACGTGACCCCAACCTTGGAATGACGGGTAGATTTGCCTGCTTTATTATATTCACAGCCTTCAGCCAAATCGGAAGATCAAAGGTCACTATAGCGACCCCAGCGTGCCGTATGCACTCTTTCAGAGTGGTGAAGATGGTGTTGAGGTCATTAGGGTCTCCTTCAATAACTGGGAGGAACTCGATCTGTGTGCTCTGCTTTGCATCATTAGCATGGATTCTCTTCATCCAGCCATTCCAGTTGGAGTGTGGGAACTCAGGATCGTTGGCTTTGATCACCCACCCCGCTGCCCAGAGTGTGTCACCTGGAGTGAGGAGTGGCTGATCATGAGCCAGGGAGGAGGAAAGCTCAGCGAGGGGGAGAAACATGATCGCGTTCGTTCCTATCTGTTTCCTGTTCGTAAATGGAATAATCTTTACTTCAGTTCCTCTCAGGATCTTAGCTTTGTCGAGTGCCTTCAACTTCACCCGGGGGAAAGCTGCTGTTGTCTGTGGATCTGGCAAAGGTGGTGCCGGAGAGGTGACTTCGATCCAACCCATTGAGTGAAAGGGAGTGTTTCCGTGAATAGAGACAATGTTTAAATCTATATTGTCTCCAACAAACTGAGTGACTGCATTGTTTGTTTCCCCAACCTCCATAAAGACCACCTGATCATTACTTGACAATTCACTTTCACTGGCTGGCACTTTGGCTGTCATCACTGATTGATCCTCAAGCGCAGCATCAACCGCAACCTCATCATTGATCTGTTCATCGGTTTCCTCCACAATGGTGTCAAGAGTGCCAGAAGTATCTGGAACATCATCTCCACTCCTACTATTAAGGAAGCAGTATTTGTAGTTTTGTGTCTCCGTGTAAGACTCAGTGTATCCCAGCCGGTGGAACTTGTTGAGCATCCATTTTGACCCAAATCTATGATCAAGTTGTGTGGCAAGCCCCATTTGGTGTGGCAATACTCCAGACCGAGGTCGACAGGCCTTAATAAAATTCTGCCCCCAAACGGCAACTCTTTCGTCTGTCTTGACAATCGGTCTCAAGAACATCTGAAGGCTTGCAGGAACAAGTGTCAGCTGACTATCGATGTCAGTCATACTGTGTGTGGTGGGGTATGACTTTGGACCTAAATCAATCAAGGCAATATCATTGGATATGAACTTGAGTGCCGTCTTTATGATCTGAGTCTTCTCATCTCCATGGTCAAGATTAGCATGATGCGCTCGCAGAATATTGTCGGTGCCATCTTTGAGACAGAGTACATCTGCCCTTCTTTCCTGTGTTGTGAAATACAAGGTGTCTTCGTATTTCTCTAGAAGTTTTATCTTTAGCCAATGCTTTGAATAAGAAAGGCTCTTCTCTGGTGACTGATCAAACTCCTGCAGCTTTTCATGGACTTGGTCCATGTTCATTACCCCATGCTCTAATTCTGAGTCTAACCATTCGCAGAATTCAATAAAAACTGCCTCTCGCTCCTCATCAATACTCCTCTGTCCTCTCTTCCTTTTTCCTTCCTCATCAGTCTTGGACAAACTGTCACCTCTCGCAAACATAAGTTTGCATCGCAAATGGTACAGTTTCTTCTGCTACCAAGTCGTTGATCCCTTCCATGCGTCCAGTGACTTCAGTGCCCCAGTCATCCCCGCGACTCCGTGCTGTCTTCAGCAAGCTTGCCTTCAGTGTATCTGCAGTCAAATTATCTGGCACTCTGTATTTCTTTCCAGCTTGTGCTGGATTATTTTTGTAGAGCTGGGCTGGTTGGTTGCAAAGAATGCATACATCCTTATACAGGAGGTCAACTGACTGTGATCTTCTAGAACTGCAGCCAGTTGATGAACTGAACTCACAAGTAGTGCGTCTTCTCTTCAACTTTGATGACTCTTTCTCTGCCTTTGATGCTTGAGCTGACTTATTGGTGGTTGCAACAAAGTTGTTGTACAGATCATTTTTACACTTCTGGTGGTACCTCAGTTTTCCTTCCTTTTGAGCCTCCTTCATACGTTCCACAACAGTAACATTTTCGACAGTTTCTGCTTGTTTCAATAAAGTTGAGTATCCCTTTGGAGTTGCCTGTATGAGCCTTTCAGCTGGTGTATCCGAGCGTGCACAGATGAAGCAATTGAGCACAGGTGGAGTAACGTCTTCATCCATATTGCTAGACTCCATGTCCTGCAAAGTAGAAAATGAGATATATTTAGAAATTATTTTTCCACAAAGGAGTGTCTGTGGTGAAATATAAATGTTAACAATCAACTCAGAATCATGAAAAACCCTTATTTGACCCCTCATAAGTTACTTAAGGGCCGATTTAAAAAAATAAAAATTCTGGAAAATAATTTTTCGGTACCCGAATTCAACAGCTTTTTTTCTGGGTTTCCCACGGGAGTTGACCTTCAACATTTTAACACATGTTATTACACACCTTTACAAACATATTGGTGAAGAAAATTTTTGGTAACAATTTAGTTAACAGATTTTCATATGTTTCCCTTACTAATACACGTGACATGGGCCCAGCTGAATCATTCCGAGGAAGGTAGAGAAGAAGAGAAGAAGATGGTAGAGTTCAGATTAGGGCATGTTGAGGACCCTTCACTTACTGGGAGCACCGTCAACGGATGGGTAACTTCCTTTTTTGTGTTGCACCCTCTGCTCTACCTGTGCTCTGATCTGCCCCTCGCCTAACCAGATTTTTGCATTGAACACACAGTCTGCTAGTAACTCCCTCGTAGTGAAACTCCCAAAAGACAGAATCACTGCTCACCTCCACTCATTCACTCCTCTTCTTTTTCCCACCTGTGGAACCAACTTCCTCAGTCTCTTCAATCTCATCCTCCCCTCCCCTGCCCCCAGGGTTGCAAAACAGCTCTTCATCACCATCTCAGGTCATGTCCCATCCACAACTATGATCTTTTCTACCCCCATTAACCCCCCCCTAAACCCACCTCTTTCTGAGTTTCCAGTTTTTCCCCTTCGCTTCTGTTATTGAGAGTTTGTAGCTCTATCCATCTTGTTCATCCCCTGTGTCCTCTCTTACCCCTTATTCTTCCCGACATCCCTTCCCCACATCCCTTATCAATGGTTTTGTGCTATTATCTCCTGATCCGTTCTGTGCTCTGGCTCCTCAATGAGAACCCAGATACTGTATATGAAGAACTCATTTAATTTACTAGTACACCCGCAGACTCCGGGAGGGGCAGGTAGGGTCATTCATCTTTGTCTTTGGGGTATATAGATTACAGTCTCTCTATGGGCGGGTCTCAAGAACATTGGGTGTGTGTTCATTTACCAAGTTTCTTGTGGAGAGATCGCCAAGTGGTTTAAGCATTCGAGCAAGCACTCCATTCAAAACCGTTAAGGAACGACCGGCTTGGCAAGCGCTAGCTAGCTGCTTGGTAAAGGAGCACAACCCGAGCTTCTCCCTTTCAGTTTCGTATGAAACAGCAGGAGCGAGTTTCAAAAGTTCGCTACGAAAAATGCCACGGTGGCGGCAGAAAGGGCCATGTTATTAACCCAACATTTGTGGGTTATATAGAGTACAGTAGATCTTCGCTCAGTTCTGTAAGTAAACCTTACTTCACGGATGTTGGGATTCCTCCAAATTTCTTAATTTCGAGTTATAAAGAGCATTAGCGGCTGTTTAAAAAAGCTAAGCATACGTGTTTGTGGTTTATAATATTTTTATTTCCTGTAGCAGCCGTTGCTCCCACAGAAACGCCATTATAACTACTAGGGCCGTATATAGGGCCGTACTAGGGCCGTAACCCGTACTATATATATATCTAAAATTATATCCCCCCCCCTCTATTTACATGAAATGGTTTGGTCCGGTGGCAATCCCCCCCCTCTATTTACATGAAATGGTTTGGTCCATTCGCAAAGCCAAAGCGAACGGCTTGCGAGTACGGTGACAATCCCCCCCCTCTATTTACATGAAATGGTTTGGTCCAAAGCGAACGGCTTGCGAGTACGGTGACAATCCCCCCCCTCTATTTACATGAAATGGTTTGGTCCAAAGCGAACGGCTTGCGGAGTTTGGTAAAGAAATCGCCATAGCTCGGTAACTACTTCTCCGATTAATATGAAACCTTGAAAAGGCACATCCTCGGGTCCCCAGCAATATACCTGGCAAGTTTCAAGTATATCGGACCCGTGGTTGTCGAGAAACAGCGGTCACAGACAAACATACATACACACAGAGATTACTGGAATTATAGATAGATAAGCTATTTATACATGTTAGCACTGCAGGAAAAACGCCTTGGGGAAGTGGGACATTATTAGTATTAATATTGTTTTGTAATAACATTAACAATACACGATTATCATTCATTTTGTTATTAAAAGCGTCTTTGGAAAAACGCCACGATAAAGCCTCTTCTTTGGGAAAACGCCACGATAAAGCTAACTTAACGTGGATATACACCTCAACACGCAACCCATTGACGGCAATGGCGGGGAAAAACCGCTCGGGGGAGAAAACCCTCTTGGGGAGGGGGGCAAATGAATGCGCTACAACCTTCATTGTGTAACCCTTGGTCATCCTGTCAAGTTTGGTTGAGATTGGATAAGTAACGACGGAATGTATTGGCGTCAAAAATTCATCAGACAGACAGACAGACAGACACAAATGGCGTATTTTAGTATGATAGTTTGAGGGGAAACTCTCTGATTGAGGGGTTATTTAATCGACGATTAGAGGGCTATGTGCATTGCATGTTGTCACCTTGTTCTACCCCCAGGGTATGCTGAATCCATGCAAACAGCCATTTCCTAAGTTTCCTGTTTCATGTGTCCATGTGAAATTATTTTCTCTCCACATATCTAGGCAAGCTATGACCATACTTACAGAAATAGATTAGAACCATATAACAAGCTTAAGTGGTTCAAATCTCCTCCTGCAAGCGCGGTGATAGCTTGGCCCACACAGTGTTGGATGGATCATGGCAGGAAGACGTTCGCTGTGAACGGGAAAGTTTACTCGTTGGATTTGAAAAATAGGTTCGATTTTTTGTGTAGTCAACTGAAGGCTGGGAGGTAAGTCTTTCTGATATTCTTCCGAGAATATAATTCATGAGTGGTGTAGAAGAGCCGGGCTCTTGCTTGAGACGGACGAAGTGACGGGCAAGACACAAACTCGTCCGAGAAGATGTTTATTGTAAAAACCAACTCGGGAACTCTGAAAAGCCCGTTTATCGGGCTGCATATAGTATATCCAAAACCAGAAAGCATAACCGAAACCGAAAGCCACGCCTCTCAGGCGAGGCGTGTTTCGGTGGTCACGTGACCGACAGGTGCAAAGGATTATAACCGCACGGCCGGCACGCTTTGGTGGTCACGTGACCAGCCACCCCGGCGCCGAGGTTGTCCGCTGGTGACGTCATCGGCTGGAGCAAGGAGATTCTGCTGCTGGTCTCGCTTGGGGGACCCATGGGTCGCTACACACGCCCCCCCAGAATGGACTTGATCCAGGAAGGTCAACCTGAGGGGGGTCCGGATGACCCGACCGAAACGACCCCTGGCCAGTTGCGGGGGGGAGGGGGGGGAGGGTACGGTGTGGTGGCGGGTGGTCGGACGGGGGGTGCAGTGGACGGGGGGCGGCCGCGCCGCGGTGGGAGAGCCAGCCGTGGCGGCTGGCCGACGTCCATGTGGGCCGGTTTGAGGCGGTCCAGCGAAATCCGGTCCGCCCGGCCGCCGATGAAGGACTTGTTGTCCCGTCGTAGGACCCGGAAGCGTCTGTCGTATGGTGGTCGGAGCAGCCCCCGGTGCGCGTCGTGGCGCACGAAGACGTACTCCGCCGAGCGGAGTGCTGGGGGGACGTAGGATTGGGGGTCGCCATGGCGGGACGTGGGCACCGGGGCAAAACGTCGGGCAGCCTCCTGGAAGTCCGTGCACTGGCGTGCGGCGGACCAGGGGCTGGTGGCGTCGGGCATGAACTCGCCCGGTACGCGGAGGGCCTGGCCGTACACCAGCTCGGCGGTGGACGCCTGGAGGTCCTCTTTGTGGGCCGTGCGTAGGCCCAAAAGGACCCACGGGAGCCGGTCGGCCCAGCCGTCGTCCTGGAGGCCGGCCATGAGTGCGGCCTTCATGGAGCGGTGGAACCGCTCGCACAACCGGTTGGCCTGGGAGATGTCGCACAGCAGGACTGTGTCCGCGAAGGGGACGTCAGCCAAGCGGAGGCCCGTGTCCGCCACCCGGAGCGCCTGCACCGTGCCGTCGGTGGCCTGGTCCGCTGCCATGAGGGTGAAGTCGACGCCGAGGTTGACGGCATTGGCGCCGGCTCGAGAAAGGCAGTCGGCCACGGCGTTGTCCTTCCCGGCGACGTGCCGGATGTCCGTGGTGTACTCCGACACGGCGGAGAGGTGGCGCTGCTGGCGGGCCGACCACGGCTCCGTGACCTTGGCCATGGCGAAAACCAACGGCTTGTGGTCGACAAAAGCCGTGAACGGGCGGCCCTCCAGGAGGTGGCGAAAATGGCGGACGGCCAGGTACAGCCCGAGGAGCTCGCGGTCGAAGGTGCTGTACTTTAACTCGTTGGGCAGGAGTTGCCGGCTGAAGAATGCGAGCGGCTGCCAGGCCCCGTTTACCCATTGTTCATGGACCGCGCCCACGGCGTAGTCGGAGGCGTCCGTGGTGAGGGCGTTGGGAGCCTGGGGTACCGGGTGGGCCAGCAGCGTGGCGTTGGCGAGGGCCCGTTTCGCGCCGGTGAAAGCAGCGTCCATGTCCGTGGACCAGACGACGTCGCGCTTCGCCGGCTGGCCGCGGAGGGCGGCGTACAAGGGCCGCATGAGTTGCGCAGCTCGGGGCACGAAGCGGTGATAAAAGTTCACCATCCCGAGGAACTCCTGCAGCGCCTTGACAGAGCGGGAGCGCGGGAAAGCGGCGATGGCTTCGACTTTGGCCGGCAGCGGCACGGCGCCGGTCCGGGTGATGCGGTGGCCCAAAAAGTCGATCGTCGCCGCACCGAAGTGACATTTGGTCGGGTTGACGATCAATCCGTGCTCGCTGAGGCGGCCGAACAGCGTCCGGAGGTGGAGGAGGTGCTCGGCTCTGGGCGGGGGGTGCAGGACGGGGGGTGGCCGAGGGGCCGGGCAAGTCCTCGGGGGAGGCTGCCGAGGTTCCTCGCGGGCCTCCCGAGGTTGCAGTTCACGGGTGCAGTGCCGAGAAGGCTCGAGCGGTGCACGCGAAAAGCGGGTGAGCCAACCAAGGGGCTGGTCAAGGCCTCGGGGGAGGCTGCCGAGGTTCCTCGCGGGCCTCCCGAGGATGCGGGGCTGGTCAAGGCCTCGGGGGATGCAGTGGACGGGGGGCGGCCGAGGGGCCGGGCAAGTCCTCGGGGGAGGCTGCCGAGGTTCCTCGCGGGCCTCCCTAGGTTGCAGTTCGCGGGTGCAGTGCCGAGAAGGCTCGAGCGGTGCATGCGAAAAGCGGGTGAGCCAACTGGGGGGCTGGTCAAGGCCTCGGGGGAGGCTGCCGAGGTTCCTCGCGGGCCTCCCGAGGATGCAGGGTCGGAGAAGTAGTTGCGGTTGTAGTTGTAGGTGCGCGAGGGTGACGAAGCAGCCGTGCCGCGAACGTCAGTGCGCGCGAAGGTGACGAAGCAGCCGTTCCGCCAACGTCAGTGCGCGCGAAGGTGACGAAGCAGCCGTGCCTTCGGAGGGTCTTGGAATAGGTTCGCCCCTCCAGTCGTAGAGGAGGAGCCAAGCGCGGTGCGTGAACCTCATAGTCATGGCCGTCGTCGTTCCCGAAACTCCGGCATGTCGAAACCGCGGTCAAAACTGCGCCCGAAGCCGTGCGGGAGAAGCCGGCGTCACCAGCCTAGGTGGCTTCCCCGGCTAGGGCATGCTTGCCGTGTCCGTTCGCAGCCCCCGCATCCGTGCGGGGGCAGTCGGGGTTGCGTGTTCAGATCACGTCGGGGTCACCAGTGACGAGCCGGGCTCTTGCTTGAGACGGACGAAGTGACGGGCAAGACACAAACTCGTCCGAGAAGATGTTTATTGTAAAAACCAACTCGGGAACTCTGAAAAGCCCATTTATCGGGCTGCATATATATCCAAAACCAGAAAGCATAACCGAAACCGAAAGCCACGCCTCTCAGGCGAGGCGTGTTTCGGTGGTCACGTGACCGACATGTGCAAAGGATTATAACCGCACGCGCGGCACGCTTTGGTGGTCACGTGACCAGCCACCCCGGCGCCGAGGTTGTCCGCCGGTGACGTCACCGGCTGGAGCAAGGAGATTCTGCTGCTGGTCTCGCTTGGGGGACCCATGGGTCGCTACAGTGTGATGGATGTTAACCTATGGTTGAAAGAGTGGTGCAAGCTGAAAGGTTTTGGGTTTAGGAGGCAATGGGAATCATTTTGGGGGTAAAGGGAGTGTTTCCAGAATGATGGATAAAGACTAAAGCAAGATTGTCAGTGGGAATTCAGACTTTTTAAGCTAGAGGAGGGTGGAGAGGCTATAAATGAAGCAACTGATACTGATAACATGATTGATAAGGGCAGACAGGAAAAAAAATAATTACAGGAAGGGAAAAGGTTAATCAAAAAAACTGCAATGCCAGGTGTTTAAACAACAAGATCCTTAATAAAGACCTTGTAGGAGCTGTGCTCCCACGTCAATCGGAAGAATGGACGCGACAAAAAGCTGGAATTCGTCCGA
>NC_136263.1:30163494-30378494 GCF_964187855.1 Myxine glutinosa | reverse complement strand
CCAGTACCAATACCACCAAAGCACCCAAAAGCACCACCAGCACCACTCGGTGCGCAGTCACCATGGTTCATAATAAACTCAACAAAACAACTGGTGGTGGTCTTCTCCTTGTCTGCTGGGCCGATGTTCTTCCCGACGTCTTCTGGCTTCATGCGGCCTATTTGGACATACTAAAAAAAGCACAACTTGTGTCCATTTTTATTTAGGGCCTCAGGGGCCAACTAAGGGTGGTCCACCTGTCTGGCATAGGTGCCACCTTACCGAGGTCCGCAAGCAAGATTCCCTGGCCACTATGGCCGGTCTCCAACAGAGGTGCTCTGCCCCAGAACCTGGGGTCCATCAAGTGGTACTTGGCCGCCGAACAGCGGTCCATAAAGTGGTACATCAACGCAATGCGTGCTGGTTCTGGGAATCTCGGGCGCACAATGGCCACCTCACGCACGCTCCCCTCGGCACCCAATGGCGCACAGGTCATGTGGGAGACAAAAGAAAGACAATTGAGCGAGGGGTAAGGTCACAAGGGTACACGTCAATAAGGCAATGCAAGGTGAAATGCGTACGGAGGCCGAAGTGAGAAAGCTCGTCCCTACCGTACGTCACCCCCCTGTCACCTACCCTACCCTTGTTCCCACCCCATATGTACAAAAATCTACACATTTACAAATTCGTCACTACTGTCACGTCTTCCCCATATTTCCCCTATACCAAATTCGTCTCCACAATCCCGTTACTTCAAAATTTGCCATCATCAAATTCATCATCAATCCTCATAAGGAGGCAGAGATGGAACATCAAAGCACAATGTCACACCCACGTCATGATGCGTCTCACAATCCAAACATTTGCATCATAAAAAATAATCAAAACATGGCATGGTGTGGAGTACCTGTCACCTCAGGTGAGTGGATGCAGATGGTGCGAGGAGATCCTTCATCCTAACTATCCTCTAAATGACTTTAACACACTTTACACTACCCGGGGTCTTTCCCTGCCAATCCATTGGCAATCTTACTCTATGTGGTTCTAAAAACCAATTCCCATTGACCAAACTGTGGTGCTTCTCAATTTGGGGTCTCACTCCCCCGATTCATCTCCCGGTGCTCTAGCACAATTTCTGGGCTGCGACGTGTACCTCTCCCAACAGGTCTACCCACCTGCACACCTCCACCACTGTAGTTGCCACCCGAGCTTACCTAGCTCCTCACCCTAACCTAACTAACTGGGGACAGCCCCTCTCCTGGCTCTGTCACCCCTTGGTGCCCTCTGGCACTGGGCTACCCGGGTCCGTCCTCCGGATCCTCGGGCCCCATCCACACAACTACTACCGGCTCCCAGAGCCCACCTGCGGCCTCACCTGGCCGACATCCTTACAGTGGTGTAGTGCCCAAACCAACTACACACACTAACAGGCTACACGCCCAGCCATTTCCACAACACCAACGCACCCATCCACATACCATTCTGTCACCCGCACCACAGATGCCAATATCCAACTACAATTTACCTATACCCTCTACCTAACACTTACACTACCCGCCCCGGGTATCCGTGATGGGGGTCCACTCTTCCCCCATTCACACCTTCGCACCATCCACTCCACTCCACAATTTCCACCATACTCACTCCACGACCATCCATTCCAATACTCCATACCATTTATTCCATACACCTGCCCTCCATTCACCTGTCGTTGCACACCTGTGCAATCTCACCTGGTGCCACCTGCACCCTCCTTTCTTCCTGGACCACTTGGTCATCACAATACACAATCACCATCACTCACTCATACACTGCTCCATCCACCTGTTCAGTTGCACACCTGTGCAATCACACCTGTTCAATCACTCCCACACACGGCATCATCTCAGCTAACTCCTCCCCTCTGAAACTTGCGCTTCCCAGTCGTCCCTTTAAACTATTGCGCTCCCACGTCATTATCAACCACACTAACCTACCTGCGTCCCCACTACAGGTATCAGTCACTAACTAACCTTATCGTTACCTAAGGTCATCTTCGCTAGATCCCTATCATTATCCAAGCCCTCCCTGGCTCGTTTTCACTGCCATAAACCCCATAATCTATAGCGCATTTGCCCCCACCTGTGAGGGATGGTGGATTTGCCATCCCACCACATCGGGGGTCTCTCACTACCAATTTCGCTCGTCCAAATCCAACAATTCAAAAATTTTCCATTTACTGCCAATTCTATTCACTTTTCTAAATTTCGTTTCAAATCACTACTATCACTATCACCATCACCCGTCTACTTATTACATCCTCTCGGTGCGCCAATTCACATCACCCGTCTACTTATTACATCCTCTCGGTGCGCCAATTCACATCTACAGCCTGGCTTCGTACAGCCGAGCAATGAACGCGGGTCGTTTTTTTTTTTTTTTTTTTTTTGCCAGCGGCTGGATACGTCCCGCATTCGGGGCAGGGACGGAGGCTTACCCGGGCCGAGATCCCATGCACCACTTCGGCGTGGAGCCATCCAATGTCCCGATCTCGACCTGCCGGCACGTCTCAATAGAAAGTGGTCGCCATGACGACCCTTCCTATCGAGCTGCCCGCTCCGCCTTGTGGAGCCCGGACGCGGCCGCTCCACGCGAGGCCCAGCGTGGATCGCGCACAGCGGTCCTTTCGAACCCGCCGTGGCTCGGATCTCCGCTGGTTCTCGCGGCACGCGAAGCCTGGCACGCACCGAGGGCCCGATCCGGCTAAAAGTCGACCTAACCTTTAACCCGGTTACCGTCGACGCTTCACCTGCAGGCTTACATGCATACGCTACCTCTTTCTTGCTCATACATGCAGCCGTTCCCATTCTCCTCGTACCTTTTCTTTCACACCTCGGTACACTCACTCCGCTCACCGACTTGGTCACACACCTGACCACCGAACACTTTGGCACACATTCGTTGCTCGCACACCTCACCAATACACCGCTTCGCGCCCCCTCCTCGGTCACCTCCTTTGTGACAATCACAGGTGTGCTCTCCCCCGCACACCCAACCACGTGTCTCACTACCAATTCCAGCGTGCATTCCCACTCACGCTCTACCATTCCAGGTGTGCATCCTTCCATCCCAGGTGTACATCCTCGCTCACCTATCACAACCAGCTCACGCTCCGTTTCACTCTCACTACTCTCACCTCCACTCTCAGTCGCGCACTCACCCTTACTCTTGACAGCATGCGCTTTCCCCATGCACCCGTCCGTTACACACCTTTCTCGCGCATCCTCCCGCGCACACTTCTTCGTTACTTCCTCCGTAACACTCACCACAGGCATGCATTCTCCCTTACTCTTGACAGCATGCGCTTTCCCCATGCACCCGTCCGTTACACACCTTTCTCGCGCGTCCTCCCGCGCACACTTTTTCGTTACTTCCTCCGTAACACTCACCACACCGCGCTTCCCTGTGCTCCCTCGCACACGCGCTTTGACCAATTCACTCTTGACGGCACACTCACTCCTCGGCGTGCACTTTTTCCTCACACACCCCATGGTCGGACATTCTCGCACACCCCTTTTTTCGCACACCTGTCCTGTCACACACCTCACCAACGGCCTTTCACGAACACCCGGATCCAAACCAATCCCCAAGCCGACTGAATCTCCCCTCACATCATGTACATTGCCACTCACCTCCGTACCTCGTCGCACCTTCTCTGCCACCTGCAAACTTTTTATTTGGTCAGTGAGCACCGCATCATGATTTGAACACAGACCTTGTACACATTCCATCACCTCCTCCCGGATTTCTCTCTTAGTTTCTGTCCGTCCCTTCTTAATTTCACTCACCTCTTCTCCCACTTCCTCTAATTTTTGTTTAACCTCTTTTATTTCCCGGTGCGTCTCCTCAAGTTCGTCCTCTAAGGCTACCGTGACCGTTTCTACGTGCGTCCTTACCTCCCGGTCCTTCGTCTCCATTGCTTCTGTCACCTCTTCCACCCTCATTGTCAGTTCCTCCCGTACCATCTGACATTGCCTCTGCGTCGCTATTAATTCGTTTTTAATTTCTTTTTGTGTCGCCTTTAACCCTCCTAGTACCGCCGTGTTCTTTTGAACCTGCTCCACTAACTTAGTTTGTCCCTCTGTCAGCTGCTCCACCTCCTCCGTCAGATCTTCTATTCCCCCTTGTAACTTTGCCGTATTATTTCTCACCTCTTTCTCGATACGCTTTTCGCCTCGCTTTACCTCCTCGCGTAGCCCAGAGACCTCCTCACTTACACCTCGTCGTATTTCCTCCATCTGGTTCCCCATCTGTTCGATTTCCCGGGCGGATTGTTCCCCCATTTCCCGCAATTTGTCCTCCATCCTATTTTCTAACCCCATTAACCCATTTTTCACCCCCTCTAACTGATTCTCTTGAGCGGCCATTCTGTTTTCTACCCCCATTAACCCATTTTTCACCCCTTCTATCCCATTGTCTAATCCCTCAAATTTCTTGTCTAACTCCTTAAAATTATTGTCTAACCCCTCAAATTTCTTGTCTAACTCCTTACCGGTACCCCTCGCTTCGTCCCTCATTACCCCCATTTGGTTTCCCATTACCCCCATTTGGCCCTCCAATCGCTCACCCTGAGCATCCATCCGGTTCCCCATTTGTCCCATTTTGGCTTCTAGCCTGTCCATAAGGGCCCCCATTTTTCTGCTTTCCATTTTCTCACTATCGTTATTTTTCTGCATTTCCACCATGAATTGGGTCATGAAGGCTTGCATTTGGGTCGCGCTCATTGGTTCCGCGACCGTGGCCTCCTCAACCACGTGCGCGAGGGCGCCATTTTGTGCGTCTGAAACCTCCGCAACCACATTGCCATTTTTCTCCTCCTCCCTTTCCTCCACATACATTTCCCCGAGGTCCTGGGTCGATTCCACCCTGTCTATCTCTCCCACCGACATCCGATCGCCTTGATTGTCCATGGCGCGATCTCCAACTTCGGGTTTTGCTTTATAAAACAAAATAAATTTCGGCAGCTTGTAATTTTGAGCGCGTTAAGCGCGCTTCGGGTCCGATCTCCCTCCTCGACACCAATTGTTACTCTAATAGTACAATTGGTGTTCCAAAATTTGGGCCTAACAAATTTAGTCCCAGGTTCGAATCCAACTCCTCGACACCAATTGTTACGGTACTAACACAATTGGTGTCCAAAATTTGGGCTAAATAAATTTAGTCCCAGGTTCGAATCCCATCTCCTGACTACCAATTGTTACAGACGCGGCTTTTAGATGTTATATTGACCGAGCGGTGGTGTATTTAACCGCGTCCGAACAGTTACTCCCCGATTAAAACCCGATTTCACCCGACGTTGACCAGATCGCCCCACGGATATTCAATCGGGAAATCTCTAAAGCGATCGCAAGAGAATGAAAAAGAAGAAGAAGAATACGGAGGAAGAACAGATTTATTATACACACACAAGCAATATTTTAGAGCGACCAATATTATTTACAGCAATAGATGGAAAAGAGCAGTCACACAGTGCATTGTTAACTTATTCTATTTCATTTACTTAATCCCCAAGACAAACGAGTAGGACAGGACGTTCACACTCACACGGTGGATATTGCAGGCAGGTAATGGCTCGAGGAGTCGATTGCTTGAGAGGAAGGCAAGGTCGGAGGCCGCAGCACCCCTCGCGGTTTTGGCGGGAAAACCTCCGTCGCGTATCCGCGGCCGTCACGCGCTGGCTCGGCACACCTGCTCCTCTTCCTGGGGTGGAGCCGTCTCCCTCCGTTCAGCGCGTCTCTCCAACGACAGGGGGGTATTGCAGGCAGGCAGGTAGGTAGGTAGGTAGGTAGGGCTTGCGGTGGATTGCGCTCCTCTTCCAGGTCATCCCCCAGCGTATCTCTCAAGGCCTCTCTTTGGTGCAGCCTCGTTGCTCCTCTCCAGCTCATCTCCAGTCATCTCTCATCTCCGTAAAGCAGTCCCCTGCAGTCGCTTTTATCACCTCCGGCGGAATTAAGCCGCCGGCTCCGAGGGCACGCCTACCGGGTCACTCACCGCGGTGTTGATTGGCTGTTAGGGCCGGTTCACTCCTGCCCTCTTCTGACGAGGTGGAGACACGCCTTTCTTCTCCAACCTTACCTCGTGGTCAATGGTGGTTTGAAGAAAACCAGCCAAAATGCGGAAGGCAATTGGAAGGGAGGTTTTGGGGAAATTGGAAGGGCCTACGCTTATTTTGTTTGATACAATGCAAAGTCAATCTAGTGGAAAACACATACTTAGCCTACATGGAATAAGGAAATACACTATTTAAAAGATATATCGTGACCTGCGTGTATGTTCTATGAAATTAATTAGGAGGACGGCTGCGACCATTATTTACATTACCAGGATGTTACCATACCAAAACCATACTCTTCACATCCGTTACCCTTCCTCCAAAATTGTTACACTCCTCAAAACCCGTTACACTTCTCAAAACCCGTTACACTTCTCAAAATCGTTACAATATATATATATATATATATATATATATATATATATATATATATATATATATATATATATATATATATATACACACACACACACACACACACACACACACACACACACACACACACACACACACACAGGGTGTGAATATGGTTATTTTCAACACTCGTGTAAAGATAATAAAAAGTTGTATTTCAAAACAAATTCTTACAAGAAAGGGAAGTACATAACATGCCATTCATTTGTGGAAAAGAACATCTCGGAGATGCGCACCATTTAGTCTGACACATTCCTCCAATCTTTGACGCCAATTAATTCATGACGTTCCGCAACATGGCCACGTCAATATCATTGATTTTGTGCCTGTTTTCCTTAAGTTCATGAAGAGTTTGTGGACGGTTAACAGACACTTTGTCCATGTTGCTGAACAAGACATGTTTAGATATGACCACAAGAAATAATCACATGCAGTCAAATCGGGTGACCTTGCTGGCCATGGAATATCACAGTGTCTGGAAATGACATGTTTTGGAAAGAGCGCCATTAAAGAAGTCATGGACACTGTGGTGGTGTGGGAGGTTGCTCCATCTTGCGGAAACCACATCATTGGGTTCACTTCTGCAAATCTGTTTAAGTCTCTGGAGAGGAAGTTAGAAACCATATCAGTATATTGAGCTGCAGTAACAGTTACGGCATTTCCGTTGTCGTTCTCAAATAAGTAAGGCAGTATGATGCCGAACGACGATAGTGCACACCACACTGTGACTTGGGGACTGTGTAACGGATCCGTGTGCCTTTCTATTGGGTTCTCGGCTGCCCCAAAACGAGTGTTTTGCTTGTTGATATAGACACACATGAAAATGTGCTTCATCAGACATGAACAAATTGTTAGCAATGTTTTGGTTTTCATTTCCGTCCAAGCATTCCCTCACAAAATTTATTGCGGGCAATCTCATCATCTTGGTTTAATTCCTGGACAGTTTGAATTTTATAGGAATAAAAGTTTAAATCCTTATGCAATATGTAGTGTAGTGACGTGTGAGAAATTCTTCAGGCTGATGCATGCTTTCGGCTGGAGCGATGCGGACTTCTCAAAACTGACTCCCTTACACGCTCAATGTTTTGTGTTTTTGTGCAATGTTTGTTTGTGTAATGTTTTGTGTTTTGTTCTTACTGATTTGGGTGCTCCCAGCGGTTTCTCTTTTAAAGTTGAACTGGTCCTCTCAAACGTTGAGAGGTACGCACCTGAATGCTTAACCCCGCTATTCGCTTTGCGAGTGCAGGGTAACTAGCAGTCATACAAACA
Organism: Myxine glutinosa; assembly: GCF_964187855.1. NCBI lineage: Eukaryota > Metazoa > Chordata > Myxini > Myxiniformes > Myxinidae > Myxine > Myxine glutinosa. The sequence goes on along the minus strand of NC_136263.1, from coordinate 30,370,741 downwards.
AACGTCTCCCTTGTAGTTTTAGATAATGTGTACAGTTTTGGTCACCACATCTCAGGAAGGATATAGTTGCCATAGGGAGGGTTCAGTGTAGAACTACTAGATTTATTCCGGGTCTAGCTTGACTTAGCTATGAGGAGTGACTAAAGGAGGTAGGACTTTATTACCCTGCGCTCACGAAGCGAATAGCGGGGTTAAGCATTCATGTGCGTACGTGTGCCGTACGTGTGCCGTGTGCCAAACGTGTCTTCATTTTAAAAAGTCATTTTCTCGGCAACCGTTGGTCCGATTGACACGAAATGTTACCATAGAAGCGCCTCCACCTGTAGAATTTTTTTTATTCATAATTATGACGTCATAGGTCATGTGGTATGGACGCCATCTTGGAAAAATGTTACACCTGTATATCTCCCAAACCACTCAATGGGAAACATTGAAACATGGCTCATTGTCAAGTACTCACCATGGGAAATAAGATATGTTGATGGTGATGTCATTGGTGCCTTAATTATGACGTCATAAATTGACAGGGACAACGCTTAGTCTGATCATTTTGAAATTTATTGAGCGTGATCTATGCAACAATTATATTAGAGAATATATATTTATGTCACGTAGTCTGGCAGCCATATTGGATCAAAGAAAAAAAAACTTCAAAAACAAAAGAGTTCACTCACACCAAGTTGACTGCGCAGGGTAAGTATTCTATGAATACCATCTAGTTAATGCATGGAATGGTCTCCCTGGAAAAGGTTGTGGCAGCAGAAACATTATAGAGGCTTAAATTTGAGTTATAAAAATGTTGCTGTTAACTCCAACTCAAAACTAGCAGTGTGTGTTGGCCACACAAGAGAATAAAAGCATAAGAATAAAATGGTTGGAGTTATCCTCCTTGAAGGATTACAAGGCGCTGATGTTTTGGGTTTTACCTCTCATTTGCTCCACTAAAGGTTGACATGTTACAGTGAATGTAAGTTGATAACCTGTTCGATTGAATTGATATGGTGTATATGTAGCGTGCAGGCTTGATAGGCCCAACGGCCTCCAAGTGTATCCTTCCAAAATCTCGAGTTGTTGCTCCCCTCTGCTACTTTGTCTCCCTCTTTAGTCTTTGAAACATCAATAACTCTGTCTGGTCATGTCTTTCCATTTTGAGACCCACCACCGTCTCTTTCTGTCTTCATTCTCCATTTCTGAGCTGTTCTATTTGTTGACATATGTTCACATTTTGTTTCCACCCCTCATAACACTCCATCCCTTGCCTACCTCCCTCTCCCCCTTCATTACCTCCACCACCAAAGGTGGATGGAGGTTATGTTTTCACCCCTGTCTGTTTGTCTGTTTGTGAACAAAATATCTCAAAATGTTGTGGACGGATTCGGATGAAATTTGGCAGGGATGTAGCATATGCCACAAGGACGAAATGATTAGATTTTGGTGAAGATCCGGATTCGGATCCGGCTACTAGAATTATTTAAGTCATTCTTCACCATTGGGAGATGGGGCCAAAAACGATACATAGCAGGATATCTCAAAAAGTTGTGGATGGATTTGGACGAAACTTGTTGGACAAGGTGTGTGTGTGTGTGACAGGTAGAATCGATTCAATTTTGGTGAAGATCTGTATCCCGATCCAACTGGTATAATTTTTTTAGGTGATTCTTCACCCTTGAGTGGTATGGCCAACCAAGCGGAGGTATGCTCTCTACTGAGTGCTGTTCTAGTTTACTTTCTGCTTTCAGAATTTTTTTTCCCATTTGCCTGTTTTGTCTTTTTCGTCCTTTTCTAACATTTTCTGTCTCTTTATAACTGTCTCTCGACCCCCATCGTTTGGTTCTTCCATGTATCTCAAAACTTGCCGATAATAAAAAATTGGATAGAGGAGAGTGGTTGACCAGGTCGTGATTTTGAAAGAAGTACTGGTATTTTATTTTCGAGTCCAATCTTATTACGACAATCATCTTTAATCAGATTATTGGATGGATGGCTTCGAGCTGTTCTACCTCTGGGATCAAACAAAGTGCCTGCCAAGAAAGAAGCTTTTTCAGTGGAAGTGTGATGGAGGCAGGCCTTTACCTCATAAGATTGGCCTGCACTGCCTCAAATTATTTCCTAGTCTCAACAGTTTTGTAGTTGCTTGAACGATAATTTATAAACACACGAAAATATTTGTGGATAATCATCGCAATCTATGGGTCAGTAAGTTCTGTTCCCAGTCCTCTCCTGCGTGCTTTCTATGAAATTTCCCTTGCTGGCCAACAATGTTTTCATTTAATTCTCAATGGAAAGAGATTTGAGCATATTAATCAACAAAATCTTACCAACCGACTCAAAAGCCGTCTGCAGGCTAATGAGCTCTAAAAACAACCATCTATAATAATAAAAGGCAATGTGTGTTTGTTTGTCAGTCAGTAAGCCTGGTGTTGGCTTAACGGTTAAGGTGGCTGACTTAAGATCCAAGGGTCGTGAGTTCAAGCCCCTGCTCGTGCCATTCAATTAGCACCAGGCAGGTTGAATCAGCCTGTCATCCTTCTGAGGTTGGCAAAATGAGTACCAGCCAGCTGGTAAGGGGTCACTGCATGAGCGGCATAGCCACCCCCCCCCCCCCCCCCCCCCCACAATATGATGCAGCTGGTGTTGGCGAGAGGCTGCATACAAATAAAAATAAGTCAGTCAGTCATTGTGTCAGTCCGTAACTCCAAATAAAAACTATAACTGCGAGCAGTGATAATGGGCTTCCAGGCAAAATGGCCGCCATACCACACGACTGATGATGTCATCATTTTCAATTAATTTTCCACATGGGTAGTCGATCATATCTGTAAAATTTGGTTTAGATCGGTTAAGCGGTTCTGGAGATATGGATTTTCAAATATTTTATCCTTAAATACAAGATGGCCACCATACCACGTGACTGATTAGATCATAGTTTACGAATATTTCCCCACATTAGTAGTTGATCATATGTATGACATTTCACATTGATCTGTTGAGCGGTATTCCGGAAAAGGTTGTTTAATTATTTTGCTTAAATTCAAGATGGCGGCCAAACCACATGACTGATGATGTAATCGTTTGTAAATATTTTCCCCCATGTAAACTGTAAACATGTATTCCAAGTTTCATATCGATCGGATAAGCGGTTTCGGAGAAGTGGGTTTTTTATTTTTATTTTTAAATCAAATATGGCCACCAAACCACGTGACCGATGACGTATCTTTTCGCAAACTTCTAATGGCTAAGCGATCATATTTGTAAAATTTCGCATTGATCCATTCAGCGGTTCTGGAGAGGAAGATGTTTAAAGTTTATGACATCATATGCAATGGCAGCCAATGCAAGTCAAAATTGCAAAAACAAAATTAATGATGCACTAAGTTACATTGGTATCTACTGTATAATGAGTTTACGTTTCGTTGAGCTAGCTATTACGGTTTTCCTGGAATCGTCTTCACAAAATGTGTGAGAATAATAATAATCCTACAGGAACAATATGCTTCCAGTGTGAACCTCACTGGAAATGGAAGCCTAATATGTCAGTCCTCCATAACTCCAAAACCAAGAACCCAAGCAGCCCCAAACTTTGCATGCACATTCAAGGAACTTCAAAAGAGTGCATGAATGAAAACCGGATGTTTGGTTTTGTTTAAGCACCCTTTTTGAAGACAATTTAGGGGTACTCGTCACAAAAAAGAAGCCTTACCAAAATGGCGGTGCACCACCTTGGTCAACCCTCTGTCATATCGCTAGGTTCAGAAGCTGCCATTTTGTTTCGACCTATTCAAACCTGGTTGTTGCCTGGTGTTGGCTTAGTGGTTAGGGTGCCGGCTTGGGATCCTAGGATCCTGGGTTCGAATCCCGGTCGATCGCTGAATTAACGCCAGGGGGGTTGACTCAGCCTGTCATCCTTCCGAGGTCGGCAAATTGAGTACCAGCTTGCTGGGATGAATGATCCCGGTGTGTACCCCGGTTTAGAATAGGCGTATCCCTGCGCATCGTAAGAGGCGACCAAGGGTTGGCGTTAGGAAGGGCATCCGGCCATAAAAACATTGCCTCAAACAGGGCACCATGATTGTCATGGGGCCCGCAAGGCTAACCCCTGCTCTAGCGGGGAAAAATGGCCTTAAAACGATCATTCATTCATTCATTCATTCTATTCAAACGTCAAACGTGCTTTGGGACCATGATAACCTCTCATCATTAATAAATTATAGGTCAACCTTTAAAAACAACCATCATTAATAAATTATAGGTTATTAGGGAGATACCCGTGCTACGCACGGGTGGGACGCCAGAAGCAAACAGGCAATGCAGATACGGCGAATGCTAAAGCATGAAACCAATAAATTCCACATTCCTGTAGCACCTTCAGTCGCACGTCAGACATGGACAGCAAGTTCGTGAAGGACTTACATGAAAAACATACCCGTTCGCAAACAAACGGGTACGTTCACATATAGAAACATCGATCGTGGGACCGTGGCGAATCTGCATATGGCGATCCGCGAAGTTCACGTTCAGAAAGTAGAAACCATCACGGCATGTCGTCATTCACTTGAACTCGATATATCTTTTTTAATTCCAAACAACATATCTCCAATCACAAATTAATCACAAAATAAACTTTTAACAACATTGTTAATGTTTCCTTCATTGTAAAAACTACCAAATCAACAGTTAAAAGGATTTTGAGCCGATAGCTGTTACGGCCTTGGCAAGGTCAATGGAGACAGCGATCTGTTAGCATATTCACCGCCCAAATAGCTATTTGGAATTCTCTCATGTAGAGATTAAATGTCGTTTGAACTTTGGCCGAGGTCATTATTTACTTTTAATGATGTTTATATACGAATGATGTTTAATGATGTTTATATTGGTTTTTGGGTCGTCCTTTCCGCATATCTCGTGGGATTGTAAGTTGGAGAGGCGGCCGTGATGGCGGCGAGGAGGTTGGAATTCTCTCAAGCAGGAATTCAACCCGTGTCCTTATAAAAGATCTTTGTCCGAGGTCACCGAGTCTGATCGGTGCAGCTGTGCAGCGATCAGTGCAGCCGTTTGTGCGGCACCCGGGAAAACAACATCGTCACAATGAAAACATCGTCACAATGAACGTTATGCGAACGCGAATATTACGCGGGAGTCCAAACCTGAGAATGCTGGAGACTAAAGCTGAAATTGGGAAAACTAAATAGCCTATTTTACTCCTGGAGATCCCAGGATTATCCACCCAAAATATCGTTGCGATCGGTTCAGCAGTTTTTACGGTACCTTCGAACGGACAGACAGACAGACAGACGGACAGACATTTGGTGAATTATAGTAAGAATATTCCTTTAAAAACAACCATCATTAATAAATTTATAGGTTAACCTTTAAAAACAACCATCATTAATAAATTATAGGTTAACCCTTAAAAACAACCATCATTAATAAATTATAGTTATGACCTTTAAAAACATTGATCATTAATAAATTAGAGGTTAACCTTTAAAAACAACCATCATTAATAAATTATAGGTTAACCTTTAAAAACAACCACCATTAATAAATTATAGGTTAACCCTTAAAAACAACCATCATTAATAAATTATAGGTTAACCCTTAAAAACAACCATCATTAATAAATTATAGGTTAACCTTTAAAAACAACCATCATTAATAAATTATAGGTTAACCTTTAAAAACAACCATCATTAATAAATTATAGGTTAACCCTTAAAAACAACCATCATTAATAAATTATAGTTATGACCTTTAAAAACATTTATCATTAATAAATTATAGGTTAACCTTTAAAAACAAACAACATTAATAAATTATAGGTTATCCTTCAGAAACAACCATCATTAATAAATTATGGGTTTACCTTTACAAACAACCATCATTAATAAATTGTAGGTTAACCTTTACAAACAACCATCATTAATGAATTGTAGGTTAACCTTTACAAACAACCATCATTCATAAAGTATTTTTAATTACTAATTATACAGCCGTATCTGCATGGTACCTGTAGGTTTGCACAGCATATAAAAGAAGAAGAATATTATTATCAATAATTTAATGGAGACAAAACTAAAGGTGCGTTGGGGACATTCCTTCCAGCAGTTATTCTTGGTCAATGATATTAAGTGCCAACGTGTTGGTGCCAATTTGTTGGCATTTAATATCTCTCTCTCTCTCTCGCTCTCACTCTCTCTCTCTCTCTCTCTCTCTCTCTCTCTCTCTCTCTCTGATGTACTTTACTCTTCACAGAGTGTCAGTGCCACCCAAGCGGCTTCCCGAGCAAGGGTTGTCTTGGTTGGTTTGCCATTGCCTTCCCAGTTGTGGTTAGGGTAGGAAATTGTAATTTGTTCAGGGTGCTGGTAATAGCTCGACTGCTCTTCGTGAAGGACACCATGGGGTCTTGAACGTCCACCATCTAATGGCAGCAGACTGTATGCCCATTTAACGACGATCTGAGAGATTCCACACATCTGAGAGATGGCACACGTCCAAGAGATGGCACACGTCTGAGAGATGGCACACATCTGAGAGATGGCACACGTCCAAGAGATGGCACACATCTGAGAGATGGCACACGTCTGAGAGATGGCACATGTCCAAGAGATGGCACACATCTGAGAGATGGCACACGTCTGAGAGATGGCACACGTCTGAGAGATGGCACACATCTGAGAGATGGCACGCGTCCAAGAGATGGCACACGTCCAAGAGATGGCACACATATGAGAGATGGCACACGTCTGAGAGATGGCACACATCTGAGAGATGGCACACATCTGAGAGATGGCACACGTCCAAGAGATGGCACACGTCCAAGAGATGGCACACATCCGAGAGATTGCACATGTCTGAGAGATGGCACACATCTGAGAGATGGCACACGTCTGAGAGATGGCACACGTCTGAGAGATGGCACACATCTGAGAGATGGCACACATCTGAGAGATGGCACGCATCCAAGAGATGGCACACGTCCAAGAGATGGCACACATATGAGAGATGGCACACGTCTGAGAGATGGCACACATCTGAGAGATGTGTTACGTGGTCCTCCCGGTGACTACCTGGTCTCGGTGACCCCCGGACCGTGAGAGGAACTCCGCCAGAAAGATCTATTATTTATGCGCTTTCGTAACGCAATCAATATGAATTCCAATCAATAAGAAACCCCACACCAAGGATCCGGAATAATCAATGATATATTCCCCGAGCAATCAACAACCATCAACAATCAGCAATCAATATTACAAAGATGTAAACTCATCTACAATAACTCTAAGATGGCCATCTTATACATTCCTCACGTGAGCCCCACTCCCGACTCCCTCCATGGTCAATGTCTCTCACAATGTCTCCGTACTCCTGTAGTTCGATCTCCGCATGTGGGCGGTTGAACGGACCCTTCCTGACGTGCTTCCACCGGGCACGTCCCGTACCGGGAACAGCTGCTGCCGCGGACACCTCCTCGGCAGCCCACCGAGGTCGGTGCTCGTGATCGCGGCTTCGGGGCTCGCAAAGCGTGCGAGGCCCAAGGCGCCTGCCGTGCGCGTCCTTGTAGACGGTGAGGCGAACTGTGTCGGACGCTTGGTTCCATGCACGAACCCACGGCGACTTGACGTGTAAAAGGGTAGTTACACGTCCCGGTAACTCCTCTCGCCAGATGGGCTTTTAAACGCAGCTTTCCCCACGCTGCTCAATATCGATACCGCTCTTCTCGGTGCTGGGCGAGGAAGAAGAAGATCGCCGCTTCTCCCGGACCTCGTGTCTTTTCTTCTTCCGTTTCCGGTCTCCTTTTCCCCAGAAGGGCTCCTGACCCTTTAATCACAACAACCTTTAATCGACTACACATTAATAAGCAAAGACCTGAATAGTAATTCACATAAATCCACATAAATCCATAACACTCCCCCCCTTCAAGAAAGAAAGTTTGAACCCAGCGAAAACTTTCTTTGCCGGCCAACTTTGATAAACCAATCAGATAACTCCCACCCCCACATCATCAGTTCCCCCCGGGCACAGTTATCACTTAAAAATAAAGCAACAAAATTTCACAAAAACCCCCAGATTAATTCACTCTGGACAAAGCGTCCGCCACGACATTGTCCCGGCCCCGTACATGTTCAATTTCCAAGTTGAACCCCTGCAAAGCCAAACTCCATCTCATCAACCTCTGATTTTTATTTTTCATTCTTTGAATGAAGGTTAAGGGGTTGTGATCCGTAAAGACCTTTATGGGAAAGGACGTGATTCCTAAATACACCTCATAATGTTGAAGCCCTAGCAGGAGAGCCAGGGTCTCTTTCTCCACGGTGGCATAATTTGCCTGATGTTTATTGAACTTTTTGGAGTAGTAGCACACGGGGTGGTCCACCCCATCCTCATCTTCCTGCAACAAGACTGCTCCAGCCCCCACATCGCTTGCATCTACGGCCAACTTGAAAGGTGCTTGAAAGTCCGGAGCGGTTAGGACCGGAGAGCTCATTAGTATCGCTTTGACGTGGGCAAAGGCCGCCTGACATTTGCCATCCCAAACGAATGGGGTCTCCTTTCTCAACAAACTCGTTAAAGGGGCTACCACATCCGAAAAATTCTTACAGAACCGCCGGTACCACCCCGCCATACCTAAGAATCTCATCAGCTCTTTCTTCCCCTTTGGGTCTTGGAAGCGATCGATAGCTTCCACCTTGGCGGTCACTGGTTGTACCTGACCCTGCCCTACTACATGGCCGAGGAACACTACCTGTGCTCTTACAAACTCACTCTTGGCTAAGTTGATGGTCAGCCCTGCCTCGGACATCGTCTGAAAAAATGCATGGATTTGCTTAATGTGGTCTTCCATGGTCATGGTGTGGATGATTACATCATCCAGATATGCCTCCACCCCCTCCAGGTCTGCAATGAGCCTATTAATCAGTCGTTGAAATGTAGCCGGCCCATTCTTCAATCCAAAGGGGAGGACCTTGTACTGATATAACCCATTCGGAGTGACCAAAGCTGAGATTTATTTGGCTCTATCGGTAAGAGGAATCTGCCAATACCCTTTCAGCAAGTCAAATTTGGTAACAAATTTAGCTGGGCCTATTCGATCAATACAGTCGTCAATCCTCGGGAGGGGATAGGAGTCGGTCTTGGTCACTGCATTCACCCGTTTTAAATCTGTACAACACCGAAAGCTGCCATCGGGTTTCGGAACCAACACACATGGGGAGCTCCATTCACTGTTGCTTGGTTCGATGATGTCATTGTCCGACATATATTGCATCTCCTTCCGAAGATACTCCATCTTCACCGGGTTCATCCGATAGGAGTGTTGTTTCACCGGAGTGGCCTCCCCCACCTCGATATCATGATATACTAAGTCCGTACGACCAGGTACATCTGTGAACAAATGTTTAAATTCGGAAATTAGGCTGGACAGTTGTCCTTGCTGTTCCCTCGTTAAATGACCTAACTTCTCATTCAAATGACTCAACACTTCGGTGTTCGTCAATTTGGGGCAGGCCTGGTCATCCAAGTTATCAAACTTCACACCGGCGTCTGTCCATTTTCACCGGTACGACAGGTGAGACAGGAACTATGTCTTCCACCGGTTCCCTCTCATGATATTTCTTCAGTCGGTTGACATGACACAACTGTCGCTTTTTCCGTCGGTCGGGAGTGGTCACCACGTAGTCTGTCTCATTCACCCTCTCCTCCACTGCATAAAGACCGAAATATCTAGCCTGGAGGGGCTGACCTGGAACGGGAAGCAATACTAGCACCCGGTCCTGAGGACTGAAATTCCTTATCTGCGAGGTCTTGTCATGTCTCTCCTTCATTTTCCCCTGGGCCATTCTCAAGTTCCGTCGTGCCACGTCACAAGCCTTTGCCAATCGGTGTTTCACTGTGGACACATACTCCACCATCGGTGTCCGGGACTCCTGTAGTAGCCACTGTTCTTTCACCAATTTCAACGGTCCTCGCACTGCGTGTCCAAACACAAGTTCAAACGGACTGAATCCTAAGGAATCCTGCACGGACTCCCTCGCAGCAAACAACAATAGGGGTATCCCTTCATCCCAATCCTTGGCACATTCAAAACAATACGTTCGGATCATATTCTTTAAAGTCTGGTGAAACCTTTCCAGGGCCCCTTGGCTCTCGGGATGGTATGCGCTGGATCTTACTTGTTCCACCCCCAACAGGTGTACCACTTGCTGGAAAAGCGTGGACATGAAATTGGAACCCTGATCAGATTGGATGACCTTAGGTAGACCAACCAAAGTGAAAAATTTAATCAAGGCCTTTGCAATAACTGCCGCCGTGATTTTCCTCAGAGGCACTGCCTCTGGGAACCTGGTGGATGCGCACATGATGGTCAGTAAGTATTGATGTCCAGCTTTGGTTTTGGGTAAAGGGCCCACACAGTCCACAATGACTCGGCTGAATGGCTCTTCAAAAGCTGGAATTGGCTTTAACGGGGCGGATGGGATTTTTTGATTCGGCTTTCCCACCAGCTGACAAGAATGGCAGGACTTGCAGAACTCCGCCACATCCCGTCGCAATCCCGGCCAGAAAAAATGTACCAATATCCGGTCACAGGTCTTGTTCACTCCCAGGTGCCCGGCCCAAGGGGTCTCATGTGCCAAACTCAATATCTCCTTCCGGTACAGCGGTGGCACCACAATCTGATAGTGAACTTTCCACTCATCGTCTGCGGGCACCTCCGGTGGCCTCCATTTCCTCATTAGGGTTTCCCCCTTCATGAAATATCCCACAGGTATCTTCGTAGCCTCTTCTTCCGTAACGGCTTTCTCAATTAAACTCTGGATCTCCGAGTCTTCGTGTTGCTCTTCCATCAGTCTCCTTCGGACCAGCGCGGTTTGCTCCACTTCGTTCCCCGCGGTCTCCGACGGACACTCCACGTCCCCCTTTCGTTCCAGACGCTACCATTTCTCGAAATTCCTGGGAATCCCTCCCCTGGTTATTTCCCTTTTCCGAGTTGTCTTCCCGTACCTCTAAGGGTTCCAACTCCCCCTCTCTTTCTTCCTCCTTCTCTTCCGCGTGCTTTCTACCCATAGCCCGAGTCACTGCACAGGATGGAAAGATACCCGGAATCTCCATCTCTAACCGAGTGGTGTTATTTTCCTAACTGGGCTTTTCCACCAACATTGGATTACCAGAAACTCGCCCCCCGGCCAAATCATTCCCGATAATAAAAGAGATTCCCTCCACAGGAAGGGTGGCTTGTAAGCCTACGGCGACCGGCCCTGATACCAACTCAGAACTCAACTGGATGACATGAAGCGGAGCTTTAACATAGCCCCCGACCCCCTGTAAAAGCACACTAACCCCAGTTGCCGTCTTCTCCGACAATGGCAAAATGCCCTCCAGCATCAACGATTGGTGGGCTCCTGTGTCCCTCAATACCCTAACTGGCTTCTGGTTACTCGGGTCGCCATCCAGCGACACGAACCCCTCTGAAATGAAAGGTTTGTAGCCCTCATGAACAAGGTTCCCCCAGGACGCCATACCTTTGACAGGGGAATCTTCCCCAAGCTCTGCTCTCCAAGAATGATTTCTCACACTTGCCAGTGCATTCGGAGTCACACTAGACTGATTCCGTTCCGGGTTCTCCCTTTTCCGGAGGTAACATTGGGACATCAAGTGTCCAGTTTTGTGGCAAAAAGCACAAGTAGGCCCGGAGGAGAACCTCGGGGTCAGCCTTGAGCCCCCCGAAAAATAAGTTTGTCTTGGGCCCGTAGCCCTCTGATTTCTAACAGTTGGGGTATCAGAGTTGTCCCCATAATCATCTCGAGGCCGCCGCCATGTATGGTCGTTCTCCGCACCGGGTGTTCCATAACTCCCCTGCTGAAGTCTAGGCGAGGAGTTAGGTTTGTGGACCCCTATCCGGTGTGTTAAGGCATAATCATCTGCCATGGTGGCTGCGTCCCACAACTTTGGTACTTTCTTTTCCTGCAGGTACACTTTGATGTCCTCGTGGACACACTGTTGAAATTCCTCCACCAGGATCAAGTCACGCAATGTTTCGAAGTCTTTCCCGACTCCTTTTGACTCACACCACCGATCAAACATGTTTTCTTTCACTCTGGCAAACTCCACATGGGTCTCACTCTCCCTCTTCCTGGCATTCCTGAATTTTTGCCGGTAAGCTTCCGGAACCAACTCATAGGCTTTGAGGATGTGCTTCTTCAATACCTCATAATCTGCACATTGGTCCATTGGTAGCGCCGAATAAATCTCTTGAGCTTTTCCCACCAGCACACTTTGCACTAGTATAGTCCAGGCCTCCTCCGGCCAGTTTAACTGTCGAGCCACTTTCTCAAAGTGTGGAAAAAATTTAGCGACTTCCTTTTCACTGAAGGGTGGAACCAGCCTCACATGTCTGCCCACATCCCAGGTGTTCTGGCTAGGTGTCGACCCCGTCAGCAAGGGTGGTACCTCTCCCCGTTCTCTCATTAACTCCAGCTCCTTGAATTTAATTTCTTGCTGAAGCGCCATGTCACGTTCCTTTAATTCCCTTTCCGCTTTTCTCTCCTCTGCTTCGAGTTCCCTTGCAGCTCTCCCCTCCTCTGCTTCTGCTTTCCTTTCCTCTGTTTTCATCCTTTCTAACCTTTCCTGGAGTTCTCGTTCCACTCTCCTTTCTTCTTCTGCTCTTTCCTTTTCTGCTTTCCTTTCTTCTTCTGCTCTTTCCTTTTCTGCTTTCCTTTCTTCTTCTGCTCTTTCCTTTTCTGCTTTCCTTTCTTCTTCTGCTAACCTTTCCTGGAGTTCTCGTTCCACTCTCCTTTCCTCTGCTTGTTTCTCTTCTCTCCTCTCTTCTGCTTTCCTTTCCTCTTCTTTTAACCTTTCCTGGAGTTCTCGTTCCACTCTCCTTTCCTCTGCTTGTTTCTCTTCTCTCCTCTCTTCTGCTTTCCTTTCTTCTTCTTTGATCCGTTCCTGGCTCCGTAATTGCAACTCCAGTTTCCGGAGCTCAACGTCTTCTGGTTCTTCGGGTAGCCACTCCCAGGCTAACTCGTCCCATGTTCCTAATCCCACCATAGACTGTATCACCGTGGTCTGCAACTCTGCCTTCCTCAAATTAGTTCGGACCTCCAAGTTAAAATGTTTGGCCAATTTCAAGAGGTCCGACTTTAGTAACGCTCGGAACTGTGCCTCACTCGGGGTTACCGCAAAGTTCTGTGCCACAAACGCCATGGTGCCTATCGTTAACACTTGTTAACCTTCACCCAAGACTTTACCCCCAATTTCCCCAAAAATTTACCAATTAATACTTAATTAATAAATTTTAATTAATAAAAATATTATTTTATTATTTTATACAATTTTAGATCCCAGACGTAGACCCAATTGCGAATCCGCAAATCGTAATTTGGACGAGCCCCCAATTCTGTTACGTGGTCCTCCCGGTGAATACCTGGTCTCGGTGACCCCCGGACCGTGAGAGGAACTCCGCCAGAAGGATCTATTATTTATGCGCTTTCGTAACGCAATCAATATGAATTCCAATCAATAAGAAACCCCACACCAAGGATCCGGAATAATCAATGATATATTCCCCGAGCAATCAACAACCATCAACAATCAGCAATCAATATTACAAAGATGTAAACTCATCTACAATAACTCTAAGATGGCCATCTTATACATTCCTCACGTGAGCCCCACTCCCGACTCCCTCCATGGTCAATGTCTCTCACAATGTCTCCGTACTCCTGTAGTTCGATCTCCGCACGTGGGCGGTTGAACGGACCCTTCCTGACGTGCTTCCACCGGGCATGTCCCGTACCGGGAACAGCTGCTGCCGCGGACACCTCCTCGGCAGCCCACCGAGGTCGGTGCTCGTGATCGCGGCTTCGGGGCTCGCAAAGCGTGTGAGGCCCAAGGCGCCTGCCGTGCGCGTCCTTGTAGACGGTGAGGCGAACTGTGCCGGACGCTTGGTTCCGTGCACGAACCCACGGCAACTTGACGTGTAAAATGGTAGTTACACGTCCCGGTAACTCCTCTCGCCAGACGGGCTTTCAAACGCAGCTTTCCCCACGCTGCTCAATATCGATACCGCTCTTCTCGGCACTGGGCGAGGAAGAAGAAGATCGCCGCCTCTCCCGGACCTCGTGTCTTTTCTTCTTCCGTTTCCGGTCTCCTTTTCCCCAGAAGGGCTCCTGACCCTTTAATCACAACAACCTTTAATCGACTACACATTAATAAGCAAAGCTGAATAGTAATTCACATAAATCCACATAAATCCGTAACAGATGGCACACGTCTGAGAGATGGCACACATCTGAGAGATGGCACACGTCCGAGAGATGGCACACGTCCGAGAGATGGCGCACATCTGAGAGATTGCACATGTCTGAGAGATGGCACACATCTGAGAGATGGCACACGTCTGAGAGATGGCACACGTCTGAGAGATGGCACACGTCTGAGAGATGGCACACATCTGAGAGATGGCACACGTCCAAAAGATGGGACACACCACCACCACCCCCCAGTGGAATCGACTTCCACATCATCTTTTTCATTCTTCCCACCAAGTCTTCAAGACAGCTGTTCACCACCATCTCAGATCATCCCCCATCCAAAACCATGATCTTTTCTACTCCCGTTAACCTCCACCCCCTAAGCCCCCAAGCCCACCTCCTTCCAAATTTCCAGTTTTTTCCTTCCTGAAAGTTTGAGTATCCATCTTGTCCAGCCCATACATCCTCGCTTTCCCCTCATTCCTCCCTACGCCCAATGTTTGCTCAAGTTTTCCTCTATATTACCCTTCAACCCTGCGGTTATCCTTCAACCCCCCCCCCACCCCCCCGCCGCGTGAGCCCTCCCCGTGATCCAAAGTCAAATATCGATTCCCCCTGTACTGCCATGTTGTTTCCGCAGTTCCCCCCTGTAGGTTCACTACAGGAATTTCTGCAATTGTTTAAGGGTACTGTTACATATTTATGTGAATGTATGTGAATTACCATTCAGGTCTTTGCTTATCCGTGTGTAGTATATTAAGTTGTTGTGTAGTTGTTGTGGTTGGAGGGTCAGGAGCCCTTCTGAGGGAGTGGCCGGAAACGGAAGTGACCGGAAACGGAAGGGAAAAAGACACGAGGAAAAGGCCGGGGATTATTCTTCCTCGCCCCGCACCGACAAAAGGTGGGATCGACCTTGCGCTGCGTGGAAAAGCGGCGTTCCGATCCGAAGCCTGTCTGGCGAGAGGAATTACCGGGACGTGTACCTGCCCGGTGGAAACGGCAAGTTGACGTGGGGCCGTGCATCGACCCGCGTCTGGCCTCGTTCGCGGCACCGTCCAAACAGACGCGTGCGGGTCGCACGTTGGGGCCTACCGCGCCTTGCAAGCGGCGTGGGGTTTGGCGTGCTTTACCGTATCCGCTTCGCGTGGCCACGAGGGGCTGCAGCCACGGTGCCTGGTACGATACCTGCCCGGTGGAAAAACGTCCACCCGGGGTTCGTTCAACCGCCCGAGTGCGGTGACGGCGACCATCATCTTGGTCAGGAGGGGCCCAGAGACATTGTGCGGGACCGAGACCAAAAGGGTGTCGTGAGTACTCACCGGGACACACGTATATAAGATGGCCATCTTACTCATAGGAAAGTGCTTGTTAATTGGGAATTGTTGATGGTTGTATATGGTTGATTGCTCGGGGAAAATCTCCGTGGTTGTGTCATTGCAATTGTATGGTCATTCCCATTGAAATATATCCTTGAACGTCAGTTGTCTCTTGGGTGAAATTCATATGGATTGCGTGGCGAAAGCGCATATATAATACAGCTTTCTGGCGAAGTTCCTCTCACAGTCCGGGGGTCACCGAGACCAGGTATTCACCGAGGGGACCACGTAACAGAATTGGGGGCTCGTCCAAATTACGATTTGCGGTTTCGCAATTGGGTCTACGTCCGGGATTTAAAATTGTATAAAATAATAAAATAATAATTTTTTATTAATTAAAAATTATTAATTAATTATTAATTGGTAATTTTTTTTTTTTGAGAAATTGGGGTAAAGTCTTGGGTGAAGGTTAACAGGTGTTAACGATAGGCACCATGGCGTTTGTGGCACAGAACTTTGGGGTAACCCCGAGTGAGGCACAGTTCCGAGCGTTGCTAAAGTCGGACCTCTTGAAATTGGCCAAACATTTTAACTTGGAGGTCCGAACTAATTTGAGGAAGGCAGAGTTGCAGGCCACGGTGATACAATCTATGGTGGGATTAGGAACATGGGACGAGTTAGCCTGGGAGTGGCTACCCGAAGAACCAGAAGACGTTGAGCTCCGGAAACTGGAGTTGCAATTACGGAGCCAGGAACGGATTAAAGAAGAAGAAAGGAAAGCAGAAAAGGAAAGAGCAGAAGAAGAAAGGAAAGCAGAAGAGAGGAGGGAAGAGAAACAAGCGGAGGAAAGGAGAGTGGAACGAGAACTCCCGGAAAGGTTAAAAGAAGAAGAAAGGAAAGCAGAAGCGAGGAGAGAAGAGAAACAAGCAGAGGAAAGGAGAGTGGAACGAGAACTCCAGGAAAGGTTAGAAGACAAAAAAGCAGAGGAAAGGAGCGTGGAACGAGAACTCCAGGAAAGGTTGGAAGAGAAAACAGCACAAGAAAGAACCGAGGAAAGGAGAGTGGAAAGAGAACTCCAGGAAAGAAGAGAAAAGGAACAAGCAGAGGAAAGGAGAGCTGCAAGGGACCTCGAAGCAGAGGAGAGAAAAGCGGAAAGGGAATTAAAGGAACGTGACATGGAGCTTCAGCAAGAAATCAAATTCAAGGAGCTGGAGTTAATGAGAGAACGGGGAGAGGCACCACCCTTGCTGACGGGGTCGACACCTAACCAGAAAACCTGGGATGTGGGCAGACATGTGAGGCTGGTTCCACCGTTCAGTGAAAAAGAAGTCGCGAAATTTTTTCCACACTTTGAGAAAGTGGCTCGACAATTAAACTGGCCGGAGGAGGCATGGACCATACTCGTGCAAAGTGTGCTGGTGGGGAAAGCTCAGGAAATTTATTCGGCGCTACCAATGGACCAATGTGCAGATTATGAGGTACTGAAGAAGCACATCCTCAAAGCCTATGAGTTGGTTCCGGAAGCTTACAGGCAAAAATTCAGGAATGCCAGGAAGAGGGAGAGTGAGACCCATGTGGAGTTTGCCAGAGTGAAAGAAAACATGTTTGATCGGTGGTGTGAGTCAAAAGGAGTCGGGAAAGACTTCGAAACATTGCGGGACTTGATCCTGGTGGAGGAATTCCAGCAGTGTGTCCACGAGGACATCAAAGTGTACCTGCAGGAAAAGAAAGTACCGAAGTTGTGGGACGCAGCCACCATGGCAGATGATTATGCCTTAACCCACCGAATAGGGGTCCACGAACCTAACTCCTCGCCTAGATCTCCGCAGGGGAGGTGGGGAACAGCAGGTGCGGAGAACGACCATACATGGCGGCGGCCTCGAGATGATTATGGGGACAACTATGATACCCCACCGGTTCGAAATCAGAGGGATGCGGGCCCAAGACAAACTTATAGTTCGGGGGGCCCGAGGCAGACCCCGAGTTTTTCCTCCGGGCCTACTTGCGCGTTTTGCAAGAAACCTGGACACTTGATGTCCAGTTGTTACCTCATGAAAAGGGACAACCCAGAGCGGAGTCCGACTATTACAACTCCGAATGCGATGGCTAGCGTAAGAAATCGCCATCAAAAGGGTTACCAACCATTTATTTCAGAGGGGTTTGTGTCACTGGATGGAGCCTCGACTAACCGGAGACCGGTTAGGATATTGAGGGACACAGGGGCCCATCAATCTTTAATGCTTGAAGGCATTTTGCCATGGTCCGAGGAGACGGCAACGGGGGATAGTGTGCGTTTACAGGGGATCGGGGGCGGTGTTAGTGCTCCCCTTCAGGTCATCCAGTTGGAGTCCGATTTGGTGTCAGGACCGGTCACCGTCGGTTTACAAGCCACGCTTCCTGTAGAGGGTGTATCTGTGGTTATCGGGAATGATTTGGCCGGGGGTCAAGTTTATGGTAACCAGAGGGTTGGTAAAGAGCCCAGCAGGGAAAATAACACCACACCAGCTCGGGATGGCGACAAAAGTGCCAAGTTATTTGTAGGGGGACTGAACTTCAAAACAGAGGAAGAAGTTCTGACCTCTGTCTTCAACAGATATGGGCCGCTGGTGGAAGTGCGGTTGGTAAGAGACTGGGAAACGCAACAGTCAAGAGGGTTCGGCTTTGTCACGTTTGCCAGCACAAAAGACGCCAGAGAGGCAGAGAAGAATTGGAATGGCAAGGATTTGGAGGGTCGGACCATAACAGTAGGGAAGGCATTTCGTAGGCGTCGAGAGGTCTACAGGAGAGGACAACTGGGCGGTAGTTTTGGTGGTGGCCGCAATCAATATTATTATGGAGGCTCCCTGAGTTACAGCAGCTCCCGAAGGAAGGATTGTCAAAGTAGTGGCCGAGAAGGAGACCGCTATTCAGGGGACTACAGGGACAAGTGGTCCCACCATAAGTATTAGGGAAGTTCTGAGAAGTTGAAGCACTGAAGGCGGCGGAGCCGCCGAGCCAAGATTCCTACACGAATTAACCGTGAACGCCGTTCCTAAAGGCGTCCATGTAGTGAATTTTCATGCACGGACTAACCGTGAACTCCACGTTCCTCAAGGCGCCCATGTAGAGAACTTTCCTGCACGGACTAACCGTGAACTCCGCGTTCCTAAAGGCATCCATGTAGTGAATACTCGGCTTGGCCTCCCGGAAAAAGTGCTATCGAGTTGCCAAACTTTGGATCTTTGATCAACCCCTTAACCTTCATTCCCAAGAAACTGACGGTCAAAGTCAGAGGGTTGAGTTATCTGGTTTGTTTCTCCAAATTGGCCGGCAACGAAAGTTTTCGCTGGGTTCAAACTTTCTTTCTTGAAGGGGGGGAGTGTTACATATTTATGTGAATGTATGTGAATTACCATTCAGGTCTTTGCTTATCCGTGTGTAGTATATTAAGTTGTTGTGTAGTTGTTGTGGTTGGAGGGTCAGGAGCCCTTCTGAGGGAGTGGCCGGAAACGGAAGTGACCGGAAACGGAAGGGAAAAAGACACGAGGAAAAGGCCGGGGATTATTCTTCCTCGCCCCGCACCGACAAAAGGTGGGATCGACCTTGCGCTGCGTGGAAAAGCGGCGTTCCGATCCGAAGCCTGTCTGGCGAGAGTAATTACCGGGACGTGTACCTGCCCGGTGGAAACGGCAAGTTGACGTGGGGCCGTGCATCGACCCGCGTCTGGCCTCGTTCGCGGCACCGTCCAAACAGACGCGTGCGGGTCGCACGTTGGGGCCTACCGCGCCTTGCAAGCGGCGTGGGGTTTGGCGTGCTTTACCGTATCCGCTTCGCGTGGCCACGAGGGGCTGCAGCCACGGTGCCTGGTACGATACCTGCCCGGTGGAAAAACGTCCACCCGGGGTTCGTTCAACCGCCCGAGTGCGGTGACGGCGACCATCATCTTGGTCAGGAGGGGCCCAGAGACATTGTGCGGGACCGAGACCAAAAGGGTGTCGTGAGTACTCACCGGGACACACGTATATAAGATGGCCATCTTACTCATAGGAAAGTGCTTGTGAATTGGGAATTGTTGATGGTTGTATATGGTTGATTGCTCGGGGAAAATCTCCGTGGTTGTGTCATTGCAATTGTATGGTCATTCCCATTGAAATATATCCTTGAACGTCAGTTGTCTCTTGGGTGAAATTCATATGGATTGCGTGGCGAAAGCGCATATATAATACAGCTTTCTGGCGAAGTTCCTCTCACGGTCCGGGGGTCACCGAGACCAGGTATTCACCGAGGGGACCACGTAACAGTACGATGATAACTCATCCACTTTTCTTCGAAAGACACCATGGGATATTCAATGCTCAGTTGCAGCAACCAATGCTGGACATCATTAACGTGAAGAAGTGGTTTTTTTTGCATACAAGATCGAGGCTCGTGAAAGAGCTAACATTAATCACACAAAAAGTCAAACCGACGCATAAAACACAAAATAAGGGGAGCGGTAGACAAGATGGGGAGAGAGGGGGAAGGACACAAACACAACATTTGAGAGCAGGGACATCGAGAGAACTGTGGGAGGGAGAGGGCTTGGGGGGAGGTGGGAAAGGTATAAAACATATGGACACTGCAAGGACTTCCAGGAAAGAAGTTTGAATTTCAAAAACGTGTATCTGGGGTGAATTAGCGGGGGGTAGAAAAGATCTAGGTTTTGGATGGGGGAAGATAAGAGATGGTGGTGAACAGCTGTTTTAAAGACATGGAGGCAGGAGTGGGATTGAAGGGAGTGGGGGAGTTTGTTCCAGAGGCGGGAGAAAAGGGGAATGAAAGAGTGAAGGTGAGCAGAGAGCCTAGATTTTGGCAGTGGGGGAACAGTATTCCATTGAGCTGTGGATGAAAGCCTTGTAAGTGGTGAGGAGCTCAGGTGTGCCAAGGAACGTCTTCGCACGATGGAGGATGCCCAGTCGCCGACTGGCTTTGGAGGCCAGCTTGGAAATGTGGTTTTCCCAAGAAAGATCATGGCAGATAGTGAGACCCAAAAGCTTGAGCGACAGAACTTCTTGGAGAGGATTGTTGAAAAAGTAGATGGGAGGGTTTTCCAGTCGGTCCTTTCGGAGAGACATTGTAAGTGTGTGAGATTTGTCAGGATTGAAAGACATGTTCCACTTGTTTGACCAGTCTGTGATTTTGTCCAGGTCTGCAGAGAGTGGGGAGGCTGCAGACTGCCGATCTGAGGGATGAGGAATGGAGCGGCAGAGAGTGGAGTCATCAGCAAAGAGATAGGGAGGATTTTCCAGAGAGTCAGAGAGATCATTGATGAAGACCAGAAATAGCACAGGGCCCAGAACACTAACTTGGGGAACTCCAGCCAGAACAGGAAGGGGCGATGAGAGAAATCCATTCAGGGCCACACGTTGACTACGACCAGATAGGAAGTCCGCAAGCCAAGCGTGGAGATTTCCGTGGATACAATAGGAGGAGAGCTTGGTGAGCAGAGCAGGGTGCCAGACCGTATCGAAGGCACATGATATGTCAAGCGAGACAGCTCTGATTTCCTGTTTGGCATTGAGGACCTCCATCCATTGTTGAGACAGCAGAAGCAACATGTCCAGAGTAGAATGACCTGGTCTGAATCCAAATTGATGATCGGAGATGAAGCCATTGGAGAAGAGGACGGATTTGATGTCCGAAGCAATGATGGATTCCATGACTTTGCTGATAATTGGGAGCAGGCTGATTGGTCTGTAGTTGCAAGGATCTGTTTTTGCACCTCTATTGTGTAAAGCGGTAATGTTTGCTGGTTTGCTGATTTATTGATGATGGTTTGCTGACAAACACTTCTTTTTTTTGGATGCAAAGTCAAGCATCATGGAAGTGCTAGAACACAGAATGGATCATGACGCAACATAGCTAAAGGAACAGCAGAAGGGGGAAACGCCAGAAACAGGGTGAAGGGATAAGAGGAACAAGTATGGGAGAATGCAAGGGGTGACAAAATGGATACAGAGGACAATTTTTCTGGCAAAAAAAAAATGGAACATGTCTTCCAATTCTGACAAATCTCACACTCTCACCTCGTTTCTCCGAAAAGACCGACTGGACAACCCTTCCATCTACTTTCTCAACAATCCTGTTGAAGAAGTTCTGTCACTCAAGCTTTTGGGTCACACTATCTGCCATGATCTTTCCTGGGAAAACCACATTTCCAAGCTGGCCTCCAAAGCCAGTCACATCCTCCGCCGTGCGAAGTCCTTCCTTGGCACACCCGAGCTCCTCACCATATACAAAGCTTTCATCCACAGCTCAATGGAATACTGCTCTCCCCTCTGGGCTGGTGCTCCTGCCTCACACCTAGCTCGGCTTCACGCTGAAGAAACCAAAGCTTTCAGAATCATTGGAATCTCCCGCGATGAAGCTGATTGTGAGGGCCTTTCACTCACTCACCGCAGGCAGGTAGGTGGTCTTTCTGTCTTCGACCGACTAATCTCCGGCCTTGCTCCCCCAGCTCTCTCTGTGCTCTGTCCCCCAAATATTTCTCCAGGACGCACAAGATCTGCCAGCAACCCTCTTCTGGTGAAACTGCCAAAATCAAGACTCTCTGCTCACCTTCACTCTTTCATTGACCTGAGATGGTGGTGAACATCTTAACCTTATGTGCGATGGGGTTCAGTGATGCAATCGTTACCTGCTTTCCAAACATCGTCTAATGCTAGCAGACGTGACATTCGGCCAGACGTCCGCCGAGGACACTCCGGGATGCAACTGCCTGTCTTGGGACGAATCCGGCAGATTTATAGTCGAGTCAGGAATCCAACCCCGAGCAGACACCCCAAAGCTAAGTGCGCTACCTCTGAGCCAGTCTGACAAGTCAATACATGATTCATATAACCATCATATTGTAATATGCGATACAACCCCAAAACTTGCAATTGTCTTGTCAAAATTTGGCTCAAAGACTATTCATTTTCAAGGAAATGTCTTCTATTATGTCTTAATAAGCTGTCCAAGTCTATCATCGTTTCCAAGGTATGGTAAGACTTATTTTCTTTGTTAATGTAATGCTTGTTGTGAAAATATTACCTTTTAAATATGAATGAATGTTAGAAACAGCAAGCGAAAGCTCTAACCTTTCGTGCCAAAGAGCAAATAAAAGTCAAAGTAAAAATTTGATGCTCCTGAGTTTTAAACATCTCACAACCTTTAAATAATGCTGTTTCTTTGTCCCTTTCTAATGAAAATGCATTGCATGGCCTCGGAGAGTAAACATACAATTCCTATGAAACAATCCACAAGGCTTACTGGTCATGATGTTATGCACTGCGGGCTAAATGCTCTACGTATCGATTCTAGATTAGAACATTCATCATTAACCTTATCGAAGAGAAGAGGTTATTTTGGGTCTTTTCGACCTTTCGGGTCTTCAAGGATCTTTGGGATATTTTGGGTCTTTGGGGTCTTTTGGATCTTCGGGGTCTTTAAGGATCTTTGGGGTATTTTGGTTCTTTGGGGTATTTTGCGTCTTTAAGGGTCTTTGGAGTATTTTGGGTCTTTAGAGTATTTTGGGTTTTCGGGGTCTTTTGGGTCTTCAGGGTCTTTTGGTTCTATGGGGTATTTTGGGTCTTCAGGGTCTTTTGGTTCTCTTGGGTATTCAAGGTCTTTAAGGGTCTTTGGGGTATTTTGGGTCTTCGGCATTGTTAATGGTCTTTGTAATATGTTCAATCTTTGGGGTATTTTAGGTCTTCAGGGTCTTTTCAGTCTTTGGGGTCCATTGGGTCTATTCAGTCTTTTAGATCTTCAGGGTCTTTTAGGTCTTCAGGGTATTTTAGTTCTTTGGGGCCTTTTAGGGTCTTCGGTGCCTTTTAGGTATTTGGGGTATTTTAGGTCTTTGGGGTATTTTGGGTCTTTAAGGGTCTTTGGAGTGTTTTGGATATTTTGGGTCCTCTGGGTATTTTGGGTCTTTGGGGGTTTTAAGGGTCTTCAAAGTCTTTAATGGTCCTCAGGGTCTTTTGGGTCATCAGGGTTGTTAAGGGTCCTTGGAATATTTTCAGTCTTTGGGGTCTTTTAGATGTTTTGGGTCTTCAGGGTCATTTGGGTCTTGGGGGTAGTTTGGGTCTTTGGAGTTCATTGGGTCTTTTTAGTGTTTTAGGTTTTTGTGGTCTTTTGGGTCTTTAGGCCTATTGGGTCTTCAAGGTCTTTTCAGTCTTTTGGGTCTTTTTGTTCCTCTGGGTCCTTTGGGGCCTTGGGGTCTTTTGGGTCCCCAGGGTATTTTGGGTCCTCTGGGCCTTCTCAGTCTTGTACATCCTCGGGATGTTGAATGGGGAGGGGAGGGTCTTTTGGGTCCTCTGGGTACTTTGGGTTAAGTATTTCAGGTTACATTTGTGGGTGGAGTCAGGTCAGCTGTCCAACTAATGGGTGAAGAGCAGACATGTATGCATACATACATACATACATACATACATACATACATACATACATACAAACACTTGCCCAATTATATATAGATTGCGCAATTATATATAGATAGATATGGAGAGGGCAAATTAATAATTTGGTCAAAAGGTCAAAGGTCAGCATCACGTAAAATCGTCAATTTTCATCCAATTGGCCTGAAATTTTAAGAATTTGCATCTTGGGTCACTGATTTGGTTCACCAATGAAAATCAACAAGCTGATTATTTTATTTTTTTTAGCTCTAAAGCTCAAAGGACAAGGCTGCATAAAATTATCACTTTTCATTTTGTATTTTTACCCTCACCTGAGGACAGGGTATTGCATTTGAGACCGCTTGTTTGTCTGGTTGTTTGTTTGTTTGTCTGTCTGTTTGTTTGTCCGCACAGAATAAATATGATTTTCTCTGCAACCGTTGGCCCGATTGACAGGAAATTTTAAACATCGGTGCAATTCCACCTGTATAATTTTTAATGATAATTATGATGTCATATATCACGTGGTATGGCCGCCATCTTGGAAAAATCGAAAAGTTTTGCACCTCTATATCTCTGAAAGTGCTGCATAGAAAAAATTGAAGCATGGGTCATTGTAAAGAAATCTCCATGGGGAATAAAATATGTTAATGATGATGTCATAGGTCCCTCCATTATGACGTCATAATTCGACAAGTACAAAACTTCATCCGATCAAGATGAAATTTCTTGAGCGTCATCTATGGATAAATTGGTGGAGAAAATAAATGATGACGTCATCGGTCACGTGGTTCGCCCGCCATCTTGGAAAAACCGAAAATTTTTGCACCTCAATATCTCTGAAAGTGCTGAATAGAAAAAATTTGAGACATGGCTCATTGTAAAGAACTCTCCATGTGGAATAACATATGTTAATGATGATGTCATAGGTGCCTCCATTATGACGTCATAATTCGACAAGTACAAAACTTCATCCGTTCAAGATGAAATGTATCATCATTTTCGGGGTCCGAGCAGGACATCATCTCGGGGTAAATTGGTAGAGAGAAAAAATAATGATATCATTGGTCACGTATCTCGGCCGCCGTATTTTTTTTAACACAAATGCCGTAAAAAAAACTCTGAAAACACGTCCTGGCGAGGGTCTGCAATCTGATTGCTCTTTCTAGTTTTAAAAACTGTTTTCGTTATTTTGAGCATACATACAGAAGGATTAGAAGATGACTGAATACAAACGGACTTGCACGAGCTTTGCATCTTCACACGCTTCACAGTTGATATTGTATCGGATTTTCATGCCATTATTATGAACCCATAAAAGGTGAAAGCAAGTGCACAAAAGGCAGAATTACTTCTTGTTTCTCCAGACTATAAATCATTAATATCGCAAAGGTTGTAGATATTTAATGATAAATTCCATGGCTCGGTACAAATCTCAATCCAACCAAATGCCTAACCTTGGTAAATGTTATTCAGAGTTTATAAACTGAACGACTCACAGTTGTCTTCAATCACCTTCTCAGTTTTCCAGAACCAAAGACTTTGGGAACAAATTGATTTCCTTCAAACCACGGCTTGTTTTATTTATTTATTTATTTCTTTGTTTGTTTTAATCAATAATTCAGCATGTTGTTTTCCATTGAACGGAATGCTTTGTTATGGCTCTTTGCTTTGGGATCGCAAAATATGACCTGAGAGGCGATGCTCATGCCAAGTTAAAGGACAGGTAATGCATGGCTCATGGGCCTGTTGTGTCAATTTCCCAATGCTATACTATTAGTAGGCCTACTGTACTCGATGGAATTGGAAATAACAACTTCATGTATGTTTTCCTGTCTAATCGTTGCAGGTTTTGAGTCTGTTCCTTAGATTTGGTTCAGCTTGTCTAGGTCACGTGGGTGTAACTGAAGGCCGTTGGTTGAAACTTGGCGGTTTTGCCATTTCCTTCAGGTATATTCATCATGATTTGGAAATGAATGGAGTGAGTGAACAAACAACTCTGAGCCAGGAATTATTTTCTGCCTCGGCCGAATTTCCACGTTCAATTCAATCTCTGGCTTAACATATTGACCATCACATCAACTTCACATAATTTAATACAAGTTCACATCAACCAGACTTGCGAGCATTGCTGTAGAATGAGCAAACCCCATAACCAAGGTACCAATGAATCATTTTGTTTACTGTGGCAGAGTGGAACCCCTTCATGCCTTCACAGGTATCCCAGCCAAACCAGCAGCACACATTCACAGCTTCAAACTTGGAAATCTGCTAGAAATTATCTATCTATAATTCCAGTAATCTCTGTGTGTATGTGTGTGTGTATGTGTGTGTGTATGTGTGTGTGTATGTGTGTGTGTCGTTTGTCTGTGACCGCTGTTTCTCGACAACCACGGGTCCGATATACTTGAAACTTGCCAGGTATATTGCTGGGGACCTGAGGATGTGCCTTTTCAAGGTTTCATATTAATCGGAGAAGTAGTTACCGAGCTATGGCGATTTATTTACCCGTACTCGCAAGCCGTTCGCTTTGGCTTTGCGAATGGACCAAACCATTTCATGTAAATAGAGGGGGGGGGATTGTCACCGTACTCGCAAGCCGTTCGCTTTGGCTTTGCGAATGGACCAAACCATTTCATGTAAATAGAGGGGGGGGATATAATTTTAGATATATATATAGTACGGGCATGCCCTAGTGTGAATAAATGGAGGAGTGGTGACGTGTAACGTATATCGACGGGTTAGGGAAACAAACCTAACCCTAACCCTAACCCTAACTGATGTCTCCCGTCGCGCCGAGTGGTCTTCTGACCCACGTGGATGACCCAAAGGTCTCTGAACTTACCGAATTCACACTGCGTTCTTTTCAAAAATTTACACTGTCTTCAAGAAAATCAAACTGGGAACCCCTCGGGCAGCATCTGCCTAGCAGGACATGGGATCAAGGTCTAAACACTGGAGAGCCTGACATAGATAGCTTCTAACAACATAAAGACAATCATCAAGTCAGGTATGGAGAAATTCATTCCTCAGAGATGTTACCACTCTAATAACCAATATTCGATGGTTTACTGAGGCCGAGGCCTGCAGAATGGCTGACAAAGCTGGCTGGCGTATAGCAATTGGAGCAAGAGGCCTTTTGCTGTTTCCCATGACGTTCCCATAGGGGCAAGGCAGAACTATCAGAAAGCGGAGAAGGAGGCTAAAAGACAACACTTCCAGAGGACAAAAGATCGTCTGACGACTGTAGTAATCAAATCCCCTGATTGGTGGTGGGCAGTAAGGAGGATCCAAGGGAAAGCGTGACATTCTAGTCTCCAAACCTTGCAAAAGGATGGTCAGACCTTCACCTCCTCTCAGGTAAAATAAATATCTTCAGCGATCATTTTCATTAAAGTGTACAACCGATTATGCTGAAAATGACCCTCCTGATCTCACAGCTCGCACCAACACTCACCTCGAGACTGTGAAGTTCCGGCCTTGTGACATTAGATGGATCTTGCAGAAGCTAGACATGAATAACGCATCCCCGGACCTGATGGAATTGGAAATAGGGTTCTCAAAGAGTGCGCATTCGGTCTTGGCTACCGACGCCTCTTGCCAAACTGTTCCATTTCTGCTTCTCTTTCTCCTGGATAGTCAACGTAGTGCCAGTGCATAAGAAGAACTCACGATACTTCCCAGATAATTACAGGCCTGCCAGTGTTCCAAGCTGCATTGGCAAGGTTATGGAGAGAGTTTATCAACACTGCACTGACAAACCATCTCATTTGAAATGATCTCATCAGCGACAATCAGTTTGGTTTCCTTCCTGATCATTCACCACCAGACCTACTTGCATACCTGAGAGTAGAGTGGATGTCTTGTCTCAACAGAGGTCAGAACTCAGGAGGGTACAATTGTGGCACTTGGCATAAAAACAAATAATACTACAACCGCACTCGGTAGAGCGCATTCCTCCACCAGCTTGAACAGTTTGTTTTGTATCCCACTGATTTGTATCCCTGAACCGTTTGTTTTGTATCCCATCGGACCTGAACCAAAATCTAATCGGCTTGTTCTTGTCACTCAACCAACTCATCCATCAAGTTTATTCATAACTCGTCCACAACTTTTTTCAATATCATGTTATATATCGCTTTTCGCCCAATTGCTCAATGGTGAAGAATCACTTAAAAATTAAATAATTATTGTATGCGAATCCATATTCAGATCTTCACCAAAATCGAATCGATTAGTCGATGTCACACACACAACCTGTCCAACAAGTTTCGTCCAAATCCGTCCATAACTTTTTGAGATATCCTGCTATGTATCGTTTTTAGCCCTGTCATTCAATAATGAAGAATCACTTTAAAAACTCTAGAAGCCGGAACCGACTCCGGATATTCACAAAAATCTAAAAATTTTGTCCGCATCACATATGCTATATCCCAGCCAAATTTCGTCTGAATCCGTCCACAACTTTTTGAGATATCTTATTCACAGACAGACAAACAAACAGACAGACAGCGGTGAAAACATAACCTCCATCCACCTTCGGTGGTGAAGGTAACAACAAGTACAGATACATTCAAAGTACACCGCCCCCATGCGAAATAAATAAATAACATCCTGCAGCACGTGGCATTACCGGGCACCTCAGACGCCCAGCGGTGCCGCGGTACAGCACAGACATGGTATTGAGTGGGAGAGGTGTACAATAATTGATTTATCAATTGCGTAATTAAAATAAATAAATAATGATCGTAAAATATTAATTTATTTATCAATTTGACCGTTTGCCCTTCACGTGACTCGTGGTGGTCCCTCTCGGCTCTCCCCCCGTTGGTATTTTTGTGCACATAAGATTGTTCACGGTTCTGTTTAAATATTATTTAAATATGTATAACCTTTCCCCTTCAGTGTTTTACTCAGTGGTATTTTACAACACGCTGTTTTTCTTCCTATTTAAAAGGCTTTTCTCAATTTCCTCTCCAACTCATTCCACCTCAAAAAAAAGAAATTCAATATCTTATACGTCTCCCTCACTACATGGTCTAAATTCACATTCATTCCATCCCTCCTCCATCATTCTGAACCGGATTGCTAACTTGAAAATCACAACAAACCCAATTTGTTTTCAATGTTCGTCTTTCATTAATCATCCACTTTCTAAACTCCCCTCTTGCCCCTCCCATCCAAATCCCTCCCCTTGCACCTACACTCCTAAACTCCCCCCTTGCCCCGCCACTCTTAAACTCCCCCCCCTGCCCCTCCACTCCTGAACTCCCCCCTTGCCCTTCCACTCCTGAACTCCCCCTTGCCCTTCCCCTCCTAAACTCCCCCCTCACTCCTCCCCTTCAAAACTCCCCCCCAACCCCTCCCATTCAAATCTCCCCCCATACCATTCCTCTCCAATTCTCCCTCCTCCCCCCTCCTCCTCAAAGCTGCCTCCTCCCCACATCGTCTCCCTTCTATCTCATACCTCCACCCCCCCCCAACCTTCTTCTTTCCTCTGCCCCCCCTCAAACAACCCCTCACTGTGCCTCATCCCTTCACCTTCAAACCTTTCATCCTCCTCATCCTTCCCTTTCTTGGAACTCTTCTGCAATCGCTGACACACTAACAACTGCTCTCCCTACCTCCCCCTCTCATCCTTCATCTTACCCTACTCCTCCCCTCCCCTGTCCTGTACCCGATGCTCCTCCTCTCTCTTCATTAACGGTATGGACCTCAAACATCCGGGGCCTTCGCTCAAACCTGACTGATCTCTCCATACAGGTTGCTTCTGACAATCCAGACTTGATCTGCTTAACAGAGACTTTCCTCCTTCAAGATGTCTCTGATTCCTTAATATCTCTGCCTGGTTACTCCCTCCTCTGGTATGATAGACCTGAGCCTCGGCCTGGTGGTGGGGTGGCTATCTTTATCAAAAACTCTCTTCCTCACTCTCCTTGCACTGCCCTCTCTCCTCCTCACCCCCAGGAGTACCTCTGGCTACGGCTTCCTCTCCGCTCCCACCTTTTGTTCATATGTGTTCTGTACCGTCCCCCAAACAGTGATGACTCCATCTACATTTCACTGTCTGACAACATGGACCAACTTCTATCCACTCATCCCAACTCTCTCTTCCTCATATGTGGTGACTTCAATTGTCATCATGCCACCTGGTTGGGTGTGGGTTCCTCTCTCACCAGTCATGGCACCTCAGCAAAGGACTTCTGTGACTCACTGGGATTGACACAATCTGTCAATTTCCCGACCCGGATCTCAGCCAATGGAGTATCTTCTCTTCTAGACTTGGTTATGACTAACTTCCCTGCTAATGTCTGCTGCTCTTCTTCTGCTCCAATCGGTTCTTCTGATCATGTGCTTGTCAAAGTGGACATCTCTCTGGCCATTCTCAGAGAGCCTCCTCAGCGTCGACGAGTCTGGCATTTCACTCAGGCCAACTGGGACGGTCTTCAAGCAGCCATCAATCGTCTGGATTGGTCTCCCATCTCCACTGCCTCTGACATCAATTCTTCCTGGGAATTCTTCCAAAGCAAACTGATCTCTCTCATGCACAGATTTATCCCATCTCGCCTTCAGTTGTCTTACCCTTCCTCCCATCCATGGTACACTGAATCTTGTGGTGAGGCAGTTGCCCTGAAACAACTTGCCTTTGCCTCTTGGAAGGCTAATCCAACTGAAGGAAATCTCAGTTCCTTCCACCAAGCTCGGAACAAGTGTGTGTCTACCCTCAGGAGTGCCAGGAAGCACTATCTCTCCTCACTCAAGAATGAACTCTCAAACCTGTCTCCTTCCTCCAAATCCTGGTGGCGTCTGGTAAAATCCGTTTCTGGTGTTTGTTCCCCCTCCACCCCCTCCCTTACCTCAAATGGCCACACAGTTGACATCGCACGTGACAAAGCCGAATGCCTCAACTCTGTGTTTGCCTCAAAATCCTTAGTCCCAAACCCATCTCTCTCTGTTCCCACCTTTCCCAGTCGAACCAAACTGCTCCTGGACTCTGTGACCTTCTCTCCTGACAAGGTGGAGGAGTTTTTGTCAAACCTCGACTCTGATTCTGCAACTGGACCAGATGGCATCAGCCCACGGGTCCTAAAATCCTGCTCTGCCGCTCTATCTCACCCTCTCTGTGTTCTTTTCACCCTATCTTTTGCTCAAGGTCATCTGCCAGCATCCTGGAAATCAGCAAACATTACCGCTTTACACAAAAAAGGTGCAAAAACAGATCCTTGCAATTACAGACCAATCAGCCTGCTCCCAATTATCAGCAAAGTCATGGAATCCATCATTGCTTCGGATATGAAATCTTTCCTCTTCTCCAATGGCTTGATCTCTGATCATCAATTTGGTTTCAGACCAGGTCACTCTACTCTGGACATGCTGCTTCTGCTGTCTCAACAATGGATGGAGGTCCTCAATGCCAAACAGGAAATCAGAGCTGTCTCCCTTGACATATCACGTGCCTTCGATACGGTCTGGCACCCAGCTCTGCTCACCAAACTCTCCTCCTATGGTATCCATGGAAATCTCCATGCATGGCTTGCGGACTTCCTCTCTGGTCGTAGTCAACGTGTGGCCCTGAATGGATTTCTCTCATCTCCCCTTCCCGTTCAGGCTGGAGTTCCCCAAGGCAGTGTGCTGGGCCCTGTGCTTTTTCTGGTCTTTATCAATGATCTCTCCGACTCTCTGGAAAATCCTCTGTATCTCTTTGCTGATGACTCCACTCTCTGCCGCTCCATTCCTCTTCCCTCAGATCGGCAGTCTGCAGCCTCCTCACTCTCTGAAGACCTGGACAAAATCACAGACTGGTCAAACATGTGGAACATGTCTTTCAATCCTGACAAATCTCACTCTCTTACGATGTCTCTCCGAAAAGATCGACTGGACAACCCTCCCATCTACTTTCTCAACAATCCTCTCCAAGAAGTTCTGTCGCTCAAGCTTTTGGGTCTCACCATCTGCCATGATCTTTCTTGGGAAAACCACATTTCCAAGCTGGCCTCCAAAGCCAGTCGCCGATTGGGCATCCTCCGTCGTGCGAAGTCCTTCCTAGGCACACCTGAGCTCCTCACCACATACAAGGCTTTCATCCGCAGCTCAATGGAATACTGTTCTCCCCTATGGGCTGGTGCTCCTGCCTCACACCTGGCTCGGCTTCACGCTGTTGAAACCAAAGTTTTCAGAATTATTGG
The DNA here is from genome assembly GCF_964187855.1 of Myxine glutinosa. Taxonomy (NCBI): domain Eukaryota; kingdom Metazoa; phylum Chordata; class Myxini; order Myxiniformes; family Myxinidae; genus Myxine; species Myxine glutinosa. The sequence goes on along the minus strand of NC_136263.1, from coordinate 30,338,600 downwards.
AATCTCCCGCGATGAAGCTATCTCTGAGGGCCTTTCACTCACTCACCGCAGGCAGGTAGGTGGTCTTTCTGTCTTCTACCGACTCCTCTCCGGCCTTGCACCCCCAGCTCTCTCTGTGCTCTGTCCCCCAAATATTCCTACAGGTCGCACAAGATCTGCCAGCAACCCTCTGATGGTTAAACTGCCGAAATCTCGGCTCTCTGCTCACCTTCACTCTTTCATTCCTCTTTTCTCCCGCCTCTGGAACAAACTCCCTCACTCCCTTCAATCCCACTCCTCCCTCCACGTCTTTAAAACAGCTGTTCACCACCATCTCTTATCTTCCCCCATCCAAAACCTTGATCTTTTCTACCCCCGCTAATTCACCCCAGATCCACCTTGTTTGAAATTCCAACTTCTTTCCTGGAAGTCCTGGCAGTGTCCATATGTTTTATACCTCTCCCACCGCCCCCTTCCCATGCCCCCCCCCCCCCCCAAAGCCCTCGCCCTCTCTCAGATCTCTCGATGTCTCCATGTCTCTCGGTCCCTGCTCTCAAATGTTGTGTTTGTGTCCTTCCCCCTCTCTCCCCATCTTGTCTACCGCTCCCGATGTTATATGTTTTATGTGTCGGTTTGTCTTTCTGTGTGATTAATGTTCGCTCTTTCACGAGCCTCGATCTTGTATACAAAAAAAAAAAAAAAAAAAAAAGTGACGATTTTTCCGATGAAAAATGATGATTTTGTAAGGTTGACCTTGAGTTGACCTTTGACCTTTTGACCTCAAAAATAGTTAGTTTCCCTATTTAGTGACTCAATGTGCAAATGCTGTTCAATTTTAAAGTCAATCGGATGAAAATTGAGGATTTTATAAACTTGGCCTATGATGACCTCAAAAATAGTTGGTGGTTGAATTCAGTGACCATATATGTAAATCCTCTTAGAATGTCAAGTCAATCAAATGAAAATTGGTGATTTTAGAAATTTGGCCTATGTTGACCTTTTGGCCTATGTTCACCTAAAATATAATTTGTGGTTCAATTCAGTGACCAGATATGCAAGTCATCTTCAAATTTCAAGTCAATTGGATGAAAATTGAGGATTTTAGAAATTTGGCCTATGTTGACCTTTTGGCCTATGTTGACCTCAAAAATACTTGGTGGTGGAATTCAGTGACCAGATATGCAAGTCCTCTTCAAATTTCAAGTCAATTGGATGAAAATTGAGGATTTTAGAAATTTGGTCTATGTTGACCTTTTGGCCTATGTTGACCTCAAAGGTACTTGGTGGTTGAATTCAGTGACCAGATATGCAAGTCGTCTTCAAATTTCAAGTCAATTGGATGAAAATTGAGGATTTTAGAAATTTGGCCTATGTTGACCTTTTGGCCTATGTTCACCGAAAATATAATTTGTGGTTGAATTCAGTGACGAGATATGCACGTCCTTTTCAAATTTCAAGTCAATTGGATGAAATTTGAGGATTTTAGAAATTTGGCCTATGTTGACCATTTGGCCTATGTTGACCTCAATAATCGTTGGTGGTTGAATTCAGTGATCAGATGTGCAAGTCCTCTCCAAATTTCAAGTCAATTGGATGAAAATTGAGGATTTTAGAAATTTGGCCTATGTTGACCATTTGGCCAATGTTGACTTCAAAAATTCTTGGTGGTTGAATTCAATGACCAGATATGCAAGTGGTCTTCAAATTTCAAGTCAATCGGATGAAAATTGAGGATTTTAGAAATTCAGCAAAGTTGGTGACCTTTGGCCTATGTTGACCTTTTGACCTATTGACCCCAAAAACAATAGGCTTCTGGCATTTGACCAACTCTACCACTTGGTGAAGTTTGGTTGAAAATTGTGACCTGTAGGCCGGTGACAAACTAACAGTCACAAACACAACCGACCAATATACTTGAAAAATCTTCGATTTTGCAAGTAACAAGAAAACGTCATGCGTAGCACGATACTTGCAAAATCCACCCTCCCCCAAAAGTTTTCCAATGATACATGATGGCCTATGTTGACCTTTTGGCCTATGGTGACCTCAAAAATACTTGGTGGTTGAATTCAGTAACCAGATATGCAAGTCCTCTTCAAATTACAAGTCAATCGGATGAAAATTGAGGATTTTAGAAATTTGGCCTGTGTTGACTTTTTGGCCTATGTTCACCTAAAATATAATTTGTGGTTGAATTCAATGACGAGATATGCAAGTCCTTTTCAAATTTCAAGTCAATTGGATGAAATTTGAGGATTTTAGAAATTTGGCCTATGTTGACCATTTGGCCTATGTTGACCTCAAGAATACTTGGTGGTTGAATTCAGTGACCAGATGTGCAAGTCCTCTCCAAATTTCAAGTCAATTGGATGAAAATTGAGGATTTTAGAAATTTGGCCTATGTTGACCATTTGGCCTATGTTGACCTCAAAAATTATTGGTGGTTGAATTCAATGACCAGATATGCAAGTGGTCTTCAAATTTCAAGTCAATCTGATGAAAATTGAGGATTTTAGAAATTTAGCAAAGTTGGTGACCTTTGGCCTATGTTGACCTTTTGACCTATTGACCCCAAAACAATAGGCTTCTGGAATTTGACCAACTCTACCACTTGGTGAACTTTGGTGAAGATCGGTTGAAAATTGTGACCTGTAGGCCGGTGACAAACTAACAAACAGAGTCACAAACACAACCGACCAATATACTTGAAAAATCTTCGATTTTGCAAGTAACAAACAGACAGACAGACAGAACCACGAACACAACCTACCAATATACTTGAAAAATATTCGATTTTGCAAGTAATAAGTACTTAATAAATCGATAATAATTAAGTGATGTCATCATTGACGTGCTGTGGGCGAAGAACGCCGATTGGCCAGATGTGTACGCATCATATATGATATTTTGCCCAGGGTAAAATGCCAAGTGACAAGTTGATGGAGGCAGAATAAGAGGAGGAGAAAGAGGAAAGGAAATAAGGAAAGAGGCATGAGAAGTAAAATAAAGAAAAGAAAATAAAAGGGAGGGGAGAGGGAGGAAAGGGTGTGAAACGGGAAGGAAAAAGAGGAAGTGGAACATGAGGAGGAAGGAAGTATAAGGAGAAAAAATAATGAATAAATAAAATGGGGAGGGGGTAAGGGAGGAGTGGAGAATGAGCATTTAAAAGAATGATAATTGAGAGAAATAATTTTCATGCCGTAGCCCATAGGGCAAAGCCGTCTAGAACAGTGTTTGTCCGTCTGTACTGTATGTATGTCCCCTCAAACGTATACCGATCAGAGCTGAGGATCTGGTCACTTGATAGGGTGATGTGATTACGTCTGATGTCATTACGGCGGTATGGCGGCTGACCCTCCACACACCGCCATTTTGATTCCAATTTCGTTCAGGCCGAACATGTCGTCGAACCTGTCATATATCACAATCGCCATGCTCTACCTTTACGTTTTTCATTCAATGTGAAACACTAACAAACTGATTGTTAAAATGATCATCAAATATTGAAAGCATAGGTGTTACGTCTCTTCCAACAAAACGGTATGTATAGGCCTTAGGCTTCATGCCTCACCTTTGGGCCACTTTGGACAAATTAAGCCCAGGTTTCTTAATACAGTCGTGTACCGGTATCGTTTCAGTAGTATCGTTTTCGTTATCGTAATAATAATAATAATAATAATAATAATAATATCGTAAATATGACCATAACACTTTAATCCCAATGTCGTGAATACAAAGTTAATGGATTGAAGCGGTGTTTGAAGGGGTTCATGATTCCATGATAAGCGGTGTACGAAACTAACAACCGCGGAAGTAAGGAATGCGCCTCGGTTTTTTGATAGCTTTATTAACCCAACTCTTGTGGGGTATATAGATTACAGTAGATCTTCCCTCAGTTCTGGAAGTAAAACTTACCTCATGGATGTCTGGATTCCTCCAAATTTCTTTGTTTAATGTTATAAACAGCATTAGTGACTGTTTAAAAAGTTAATCATACGTGTTTGTGGTTTATGATATTTTACAAGCTCCCCATGACTCCCCCACTTCCCCCCACGATCCCCAATCCACCAACACCGCCACTAACCCCCACCCACCATTCCCACACTTGCCCCTACGATCCCCAATCCACCAACACCACCACTTGCCCCCATGATCCCCAATCCACCAACACCACCATTATCCCCCACCCACCATTCCCCCACTTTCCCTCACGATTCTCAATCCACCAACACTACCACTAACCCCCACCCACCATTCCCCCACTTCCCCCATGATCCCCAATGCACCAACACCACCACTAACCCCCACCCACCATTCCCACACTTCCCCCCACGATCCCCAATCCACCAACGCCACCACTAACGGGGGTTAGTTTCCACCATTCCCACACTTCCCTCCACGATCCCCAATCCACCAACACCACCACTAACCGCCACCCACCATTCCCCCACTTCCCCCATGATCCCCAATGCACCAACACCACCACTAACCCCCACCCACCATTCCCACACTTCCCCACACGATCCCAAATCCACCAACGCCACCACTAACGGGGGTTAGTTTCCACCATTCCCACACTTCCCTCCACGATCCCCAATCCACCAACACCACCACTAACCGCCACCCACCATTCCCCCACTTCCCCCATGATCCCCAATGCACCAACACCACCACTAACCCCCACCCACCATTCCCACACTTCCCCACACGATCCCAAATCCACTAACGGGGGTTAGTTTCCACCATTCCCACACTTCCCTCCACGATCCCCAATCCACCAACACCACCACTAACCGCCACCCACCATTCCCCCACTTCCCCCACGATCCCCAATCCACCAACACCACCACTAACCGCCACCCACCATTCCCACACTTCCGCCCCCCCCCCCCCCACGATCCCCAATCCACCAACACCACCACTAACCCCCACCCACCATTCCCACACTTCCCCCCACGATCCCCAATCCACCAACGCCACCACTAACGGGGGTTAGTTTCCACCATTCCCACACTTCCCTCCACGATCCCCAATCCACCAACACCACCACTAACCGCCACCCACCATTCCCCCACTTCCCCCATGATCCCCAATGCACCAACACCACCACTAACCCCCACCCACCATTCCCACACTTCCCCACACGATCCCAAATCCACCAACGCCACCACTAACGGGGGTTAGTTTCCACCATTCCCACACTTCCCTCCACGATCCCCAATCCACCAACACCACCACTAACCGCCACCCACCATTCCCCCATTTCCCCCATGATCCCCAATGCACCAACACCACCACTAACCCCCACCCACCATTCCCACACTTCCCCACACGATCCCAAATCCACTAACGGGGGTTAGTTTCCACCATTCCCACACTTCCCTCCACGATCCCCAATCCACCAACACCACCACTAACCGCCACCCACCATTCCCCCACTTCCCCCACGATCCCCAATCCACCAACACCACCACTAACCGCCACCCACCCATTCCCACACTTCCGCCCCCCCCCCCCCACGATCCCCAATCCACCAACACCACCACTAACCGCCACCCACCATTCCCACACCCCCCCCCCCCCTCACGATTCTCAATCCACCAACACCACTACTAACCCCCACCCACCATTCCCACACTTCCCCCCACGATCCCCAATGCACCAACACCACCACTAACCCCCACCCACCATCCCTCACCTCCTGAGAAAGCAGACATCGTCAGAGATGCCTAACCCTCCGAAACGACGTGTGGCGAGGCGCGCTAGTAGTTGTAGTTGTAATCCTAGAGTTGTGTTAAAGGCCGTTATCATCTCACACTCTGTACAAATGAATCCCAGCTATTCACATTTATGTCGAGTTTGAAAGTCTTATTGGAGAAAGAGGAGACTTCAGAGTTCATTACACAGATTAATAATCTCACATCGACTTATTTTATGATAAATTAGATTCAGTACTTCCTTTTTTATGTCATGGATAAATGATTTCTAATTGTACTTCACATGCCGAAGGGCGGAAGGATGGATGGAAGAAACATGCCGAAGGGCATGTGAAGTATTGTAGGAGCTGTGCTCCCACGTAATCGGAAGAATGGACGCGACAAAAAGCTGGAATTCGTCCGAGTTTCTTTATTGAAACAAAACAACTCGGGTACTCTGAAAAGCCCGTTTATCGGGCAGCAATATATATACACATTATCCCGGAGCGTTTGCCCGGGAAAGGCGAGAGGGGGCGTGGCCGGGCGTCCTGGACGCGGCCTGGCAAGTCGAGGGCGGGCATGCCCGGGCATGCCCAGGCGTCCCGGACGTGGCCTGGCAAGTCGAGAGCGGGCATGCCCAGGCATGCCCGGACGTCCCGGACGAGGCCTGGCAAGTTGAGAGCGGGCCTGCCCGGGCGTCCTGGACGAGCCCGGCATGGTGATCGCTCCGCGTCCTTGGTAGGTGGAAGGCGATTGTGTAAACCCAGCGGTAGCCGCTACACACGTCCCCCCAGAATCGACTTGCACCGGCAGGGTCAATTTAAGGGGGGTCCTGATGACCCGGCCGAAGCGACCCCTAGCGGGTCGTGGGGGGGGGGGGGTGCGGTGTGGTGGTGGGCGGTCGAGTGGGGGGCACCGTGGACGGGGGGCGGCCTCGCCGCGGCGGAAGGGCCAACCGTGGCGGTTGGTCGATGTCCACGTGCGCCGGCTTGAGGCGGTCCACCGCAATCCGGTCCGACCTGCCGCCGATGTCGATGACGAACGACTTGTCGTCCCGTCGCAGGACCCGGAAGGGCCCGTCGTACGGCGGCCGGAGTGGCCCCCGATCTGCGTCATGAGGCACAAAAACGTACTCCGCTTTGCAAAGCGCTGGGGGGACGTAGGACTGGGGGTCACCGTGGTGGGACGTTGGCACGGGGGCAAACCGTCGGGCGGCCTCCTGGAGGTCCGAGCGCTGGTGAGCTGCGGAACAGGGACTGGTAGCATCGGGCACGAATTCGCCCGGGACGCGTAGCGCCTGGCCGTAGACAAGCTCGGCGGTGGCTGCCCGGAGGTCCTCCTTGGGGGCCGTGCGGAGGCCCAAAAGGACCCACGGCAGCCGGTCGGCCCAACCGCCGTCCTGAAGGCCGGCCATGAGCGCGGCCTTCATGGAGCGGTGGAATCGCTCGCACAACCCGTTGGCTTGGGGGTGGTAGGCCATAGTACGGTGGAGGTTGACCCCCAGGTTGCGGGCGACCGCGCCCCACAGCTCGGAGGTGAACTGCGGTCCGCGGTCCGACGAGATGTCCGCCGGTGCGCCAAAGCGGGCAACCCAGGTGGCGATGAAAGCCTGCGCCACGTCGCCGGTGGTGGTGGAGACGAGGGGAACGGCCTCCGGCCACCTGGTGGTCCTGTCCACCATGGTGAGCAGGTGTGTGAACCCCCGTGATGGGGGGAGGGGGCCCACCAGGTCCACGTTGACGTGGTCGAAACGTCGTTCGGGCACGGTGAAAGGTGCCAGCGGGGCCTGGGTGTGTCGGTGGACCTTGGCCTGTTGGCAGGCCGTGCAGGTGCTGGTCCAATCGCGGACGTCCCGTCGAAGGCCGTGCCAGACGAATCGCGCCGACACCAGCTTCTGGGAAGCTTTCCGGCCCGGGTGGGAAAGGCCGTGGAGGGAGGCGAAGATGCGGCGTTGCCAGGTAACGGGCACGATGGGGCGAGGCTGGCCTTGGGAGACGTCGCAGAGCAGGACAGTGTCCGCGAAGGGGATGTCGGCCAGGCGGAGGCCCGTGTCCGCCGCCCGGAGGGCTTGTACCATGGTGTCGGTGGTTTGGTCCGCCGCCATAAGCGCGAAGTCCACGCCAAGGTGGACCGCGTTTGCGCTGGCCCGAGAAAGACAGTCGGCCACGGCGTTGTCTTTGCCGGTGACGGGCCGGATGTCCGTGGTAAACTCCGACACGGCGGAGAGGTGGCGCTGTTGGCGGGCCGACCACGGCTCCGTGACCTTGGCCATTGCGTAAACCAACGGCTTGTGGTCGACGAACACCGTGAAGGGTCGGCCCTCCAGGAGGTGGCGGAAATGGTGAATGGCCAGGTGTAGACCGAGTAGCTCACGGTCAAACGTGCTATATTTGAGCTCGTTCGGCCGGAGCTGCCGGCTGAAAAAAGCGAGTGGCTGCCAAATCCCGTTCACCCATTGCTCATGTACGGCGCCCATCGCGTAGTCGGAGGCATCCGTGGTGAGGGCGATGGGAGCGTTGAGCACCGGGTGAGCGAGCAGTGTTGCGTCGGCGAGGGCCCGCTTTGAGCTTTTGAAGGCCGCGTCCATTGCTGCAGACCAGACGATGTCGTGCTTGGCCGGCTTGCCCCGGAGGGCTACGTAGAGGGGCCGCATGAGTTGAGCAGAGCGGGGCACGAAGCGGTGATAGAAATTCACCATTCCCAGGAATTCCTGCAGGGCCTTTATGGAGCGGGGATGCGGAAACGTGGTGATGGCCTCGACCTTGGTTGGCAGCGGCACGGCCCCGTTCTTGGTGATGTGGTGGCCCAAAAAATCAACGGCCGTCGTGCCGAAGTGGCATTTGGCCGGGTTGACGATGAGGCCGTGCTCGCTGAGGCGCCCGAACAGTGTTCGGAGGTGGAGGAGGTGCTCGGCCCGGGACGTGCTGGCGACGAGGATGTCGTCCAGGTAAACGAAGAGGAACGGCAGGTCACGCAGCACGCCGTCCATCAAGCGCTGGAACGCCTGAGCCGCGTTCTTGAGGCCAAACGGTATCCGCAGGAATTCGAACAAGCCGAACGGCGTGATGACGGCCGTTTTAGGGACGTCAGCCGCCGTGACAGGTACATGGTGATATCCCCGTATGAGATCGATTTTTGAAAAAATGACCCATCCTGCCAGACAGGCGGGGAGGTCTTGGATGTGCGGGATCGGATACCTGTCGGGGGTGGTAGTGTCGTTAAGGCGGCGGTAGTCGCCACATGGGCACCATCCGCCCCCTGGTTTTGGGACGATGTGTAGTGGCGAAGCCCACGCGCTTTCGGAGCGCCGCACGATGCCGAGGTGTTCCAAAGCGTCGAACTCGGCTTTGGCCATGGCGAGCTTGGCTGGGTCGAGGTGGCGGGCTCTGGTGTAGACCGGCAGGCCCGTGGTTGGTATGTGGTGCTCGATCCCATGTCGTACTGCGACGGCCGAAAACGTCGGCCGCGTGAGGGCCGGGAACTCCGTGAGCAGGCGAGCAAACTCGTTCGCCGCCGGGAGGGCGCATGCCAACTCGGTCGGAGCGGAGCTGCTCAATGTGCATACCAGGGAGCTGAAGGTCTCGGCGTTGATGAGGCGACGCCGTTGGACGTCCAGCAGCAGTCCGTGTGCGCAGAGGAAGTCGGCGCCTAGCAGAGCCATGGGCACGCTTGCGGTTACAAAAGTCCAAGTAAAGCGTTGGCCGCCGAAGCAGAGGGTGACGTTGCGCGGGCCGAAGGTGCGGATGGCCGATCCGTTGGCCGCAACCAAGGAGGGGCCGCAAACCGCGGACTGCCTGTCCTGATCGGAGGTCGGTATGACGCTCAGTTGGGCGCCGGTGTCGCACAGGAAGCGCCGTCCGGACGCTTTGTCTGTGATGAAAAGTAAGTTGCCCATGTGGCCAGCACTCATGGCTGGTAATGAACGCTGGCCCGGCCGTTTCCCGGCCTGCCGAAGGTGCACGGGGGTCGGCATGTCCGGGCCTTCTGTCCGAACCTGGCATGATAGTAACACCACGCTTGGTCTGGTGGAGGCCCCGGTCGTCGTGCTGGAGGTGGTCGGCTTGGCGTAGCGGCCGCCAATTGCGTCGGCAGTTCGGTCGTCGACCGTGCCGGGTGCTCGGGCGCCATGGGCGTTGCGTCGGACGGCGGTGGGCCCCAGGTCACTGCTGCAATGCGTTGGCCTGCCACGGAGATCTTGTCGGCTTCCCTGGCGAGGGCGCGGGGATCCGTGATCGTCGTGCTCGTCAGGGCGAGGCGTACCGGGCTAGGCAGCTGACGTAGGAACAGCTCCCGGAACAGGATGCCGGAGAGTGCTCGCCGAGCAGCGAAAGCATGTAGTCCATTCGCTCGGACGGGCGCATGTCGCCGAGCTCGGGCAGGTCGAGCAGGCGCCGTGCGCGTTCCACCGATGAGAGGGCGAAAGCGTCGAGGAGGAGCTTTTTAATCACGCCGTATTTGTCAGTGGCTGGCGGGCTCTCGAGGAGGCTCAGGGCGCGGGCCGCGGTGGCTGAGCCGAGCGCTGCTACCACATGGTGGAAGCGGGTGTCGTCGGCCGTGATGCCTTGCAGGGCGAACAGGGAGTCCGCCTGGGCGAACCAAACCGCCGCGTGAGCCTCCCAGAAGGTAGGCAGTTTGAGGGCAACTGCCGTGTCCATGTCGGTAGGTCACCAATGTAGGAGTTGTGCTCCCACGTAATCGGAAGAATGGACGCGAAAAAAAGCTGGAATTCGTCCGAGTTTCTTTATTGAAACAAAACAACTCGGGTACTCTGAAAAGCCCGTTTATCGGGCAGCAATATATTTACACACATTATCCCGGAGCGTTTGCCCGGGAAAGGCGAGAGGGGGCATGCCCGGGTGTCCCGGACGAGGCCTGGCAAGTTGAGAGCGGGCCTGCCCGGGCGTCCTGGACGAGCCCGGCATGGTGATCGCTCCGCGTCCTTGGTAGGTGCAAGGCGATTGTGTAAACCAAGCGGTAGCCGCTACAGTATAATCATTTTTCCCTGATAAAGGTAAGAATGACCCCAAATTTACAGATAATGTCGTCTCTTCATCTTACAGCGATTTTGAATCACACGCATCAAACGGAACTTCATGAAATTCAACATACATCACTCCATATGATATTTTACTTTATTGCAGTACAAGTACTGTGGGGGAGGGGGGAGAGGAAGGAGAGGGAGGAGTGAGGCAGGGAGTGAGGGTAGGGGAGGGGAGAGGAAGAGGAAAAAAAAACTGCACATACATCTTTTTTTGGGGGGAGGAGGAGGGTGGGTAAAGGGGTTGGAGGAGAGCCGGAGAGGAAGAGGTTGGAGGGGAGGGGGAGGGAGGGGGGAGGGAGGAGGGGGGGAAGAGGAAGGGAGGAGGGGGGAAGGGAAGGGGGGCAGGTGGGGAGGGGAGGGGGGGGGGGGAGGTTAAGTGTGTTGCCGATCAGGAAGAAGAAGAAGCCGTACTACCAACCGTACACTTCCGGAATTGTTTGATTTATTTGTATTCAAATGTCTGGTGATGGTCTTGTATTTATTTATGCGAATATGTACTTGTATATAACTCATTAATTAAAAAAGGCTTCGGCACTATCGAGCGATTATTAATTTTTATTCTATTTTTTAACCCCCAAAAAAACGAACTTTTTTTTTTACAATTTTTTTTTGTCTTTTCCTAAAACACTCCCAGGCACTCACTGATGAACCTCTGAAAGTTTGATGAAGATCCGTTCAGCCATCTCTGAATAAAACGCGGACACACACAGACAACTCGCGTTTATACAGTGCATTCAGAAAGTATTCAGACCCCTTCACTTTTTTCACATTTTGTTATGTTGCAGCCTTATGCTGAAATCGTTTAAATTCATTTTTTCCCTCATCAATCTACACTCAATACCCCATAATGACAAAAAGAAAAGAGGATTTTAGAAAGTTTTGCAAATTTATTAAAAAGAAAAAACCAGAACAGTTCAATCTTGGTTTCATGAGACCACAGAATGTTGTTTCTCACAGTCTGAGAGTCCTTTAGGTGTTTTTTTGCAAACTCCAAGTTGGCTTTCATGTGTCTTTCACTGAGGAGAGGCTTCCGTCTGGCCACTCTGCCATAAAGATCAGATCGGTGGAGTGTTGCAGTGATGGTTGTCCTTCTGGAAGTTTCTACCATCTCCACACAGGATCTCTGGAGCTCAGCCAGAGTGACCATCGGGTTCTTGGTCACCTCTCTTACCAAGGCCCTTCTCCCCCGATTACTCAGTTTGGCCGGGTGGCCAGCTCTAGGAAGAGTCCTGGTTGTTCCAAACTTCTTCCATTTAAGAATTATGGAGGCCACTGTGCTCTTGGGAACCTTCAATACAGCAGAATTTTTTTTTTGTAGGCTTCCCCAGATCTGTGCCTCGACACAATCCTGTCTCTGAGCTCTGCAGGCAGTTCCTTCGACCTCATGGCTTGGTTTTTGCTCTGAGATGCATTGTCAGCTGTGAGACCTTATATAGACAGGTGTGTGCCTTTCCAAATCATGTCCAATCAATTGAATTTACCACAGGTGGACTCCAATCAAGGTGTAGAAACATCTCAAATATGATCAAGAGAAATGGGAGGCACCTGGGCTAAATTTCAAGTGTCATAGCAAAGGGTCTGAATACTTATTTAAATGTGATATTTCAGTTTTTTCTTTTTTAATAAATTTGCAAAACTTTCTAAAATCCTGTTTTCTCTTTGTCATTATGGGGTATTGAGTGTAGATCGATGAGGGAAAAATGAATTTAAACGATTTCAGCATAAGGCTGCAACATAACAAAATGTGAAAAAAGTGAAGGGGTCTGAATACTTTCTGAATGCACTGTAAAAGGTTCATTTAAAAATGTTTTAAAATGCACCCATAATTGCATTTTTCGGTATTTGACCTTTTGGCCAAGGGCGCCAGGCTAGCAGTGACACTGTGCTGACCCTTTCTTGCCATGTGGTGATAATAACGACCAAGTTTTGTGAATTTCTGCCCAACTGTTTAGGAGGAGACAACGTGACGGACAGAAAGACAGACAGACACAGCTAATTACAATATCTAGCCTTTTTTTTTTTTTCTTTCAAAAAGCATGGGAGTAGAAAGTAGGAACAGGGGTACTGAAAGGACAACACAGGTCGCTTTCGGAATATTTTCCAGGGATCACAGTGCATTATATCGACATGTGAGTATTCCACTTTCACTTCCGCCACCTAATGTGGGTGAAGGTTCGGTTTTCACCCCTGTCTGTTTGTTTATTTGTGAGCAGGATATCTCAAAAAGTTGATGACGGATTCGGATGAAATTTGGTGGACTGGTTGGGTGTTACACAGACAAATTTATTTGATTTTCATGAACATATGGATCCCGATATGAGGATATTTTATTCCGAAGTGATTCGTCACCATTGAGAGATGAGGCAAAAAATTATATCTCAAAAGGTTGTGTTTGATTCATGACAAAACTTTGGATGATTTGGGTAGGTGACAAGAACAAGGCGAACAGATTTTGGTTCAGTTCCGAATCCAGATCCGGTCTATCAGTGGTCTACAAAATGTAAACTAGTCAGCCTGGCGGAGGTACTCGCTCTACCGAGTGCTGTTCCAGTTGCACATGAGATGCGATTTTATCACAGGGCTTTTTCTTTTATACCGAGTGTTTCTTCTGTTTCCATATTTTTCCGTGTGTGTGTGTGTGTGTGTGTGTGTGTGTGTGTGTGTGTGTGTGTGTGTGTGTGTGTGTGTGTGTGTATGCGCATGTGCACCTCCTTGTTGCATGTTGCTAACCGAAACATTGTCATTTATTTAATTAAAGCTTGGGAAACTCAGCATGGATTTTTGATTTTTACCCCCAACCGCAAGTCTTACCTTGGGATATATATATACATATATATATATATACATATATATATATATACATATACATATATATATATATACATATATATATATATACATATATATATATATACATATATATATATACATACATATATATACATATATATACATACATATATATACATATATATACATATATATACATACATATATATACATACATATACATATATATATACATACATATATATACATATATATACATACATATACATACATACATATATATACATATATATACACATACATATACATACATACATACATATATATACATATATATACACATACATATACATACATACATACATATATATACATATATATACACATACATATATATATATATATATATATATATATATGTATATATATATATATATATATATATATATATGTCAGGTCTCAGATTTGTTACTGCTTAATGCTCAATTATAAATGCCGGTTGACTGACGTATTACCACGTAAGCTATGTTATAAAATGCTGTTCTATAATGTTATTTCATGAGTTAATAAAATGTATTCGAACCTTAGGTAGGCTGCTTGAATCGTAGACATAAATCCTTTGATAAATTGCCAAAAACATTAACTGTTTTGTTTAATGACAGTGACGCCTGAGTTACAATGAGGTTTTTGCTTCGCTTTCATTTAAAATGAGGAAAGGCTCGCTTCAGTCGTGTTGGACAAATTGTATACGTGTGCACTTTCGAGGCTAGATAAGGCCGGTCGTAAAATCCCTATCATGATTCTCAGACGGCGCCTCGAGCCGCGGGCAGGAGAACGCTCACATGCGCGTGATTTTGCGTAACACTAGCAGAATGTTTAGGTTGCAGACATAAAACCTATCGTGAACCATATATATTTTGTATTAATCACAGCGACGCTTGACTCTGTATAAACATGCTCTGAATTACTCATTTTGAACAAACCCATATACTTTATGGGTTTGTCAAAGCCAAGAATGCACCCTCCCTTTAATGAGTTATATTTTCTGCCTCGTCGGAGTTTTGAAATCACATCTGGTCCGAATGATAAGGTGCGTGCTGCACTCCCCCGAATGACAGAGCGGATAACGGTGGGGGCTAGGAATGACGGGGAGGGACTCTCGCCAGTCGCTTTGTTCTCTCGGAGATTTTCTGATAATCGTATTCATATATAAATGAATGAGAATCAATGTGTTTTCAGGAAGGCTTGACTTGGCATGTTCTTGCTGTAGCTTGCTGTAGATGTCTGTCTCCTCCGGATCCGTATAAAGTGTTACTTTAATAAAGGTCTCGTCATTCTCAAGCCTGTTGGTGGAACTCTACTTCGGTCAGAAAAGGTGGTTTCTGACATTTGGTGCCATGACTCGGATGTCAACAGACGCGGAGGACGGGAAACGGAGCCCGATGGACAGGAGGAAGGCTGACCTGAGGCCGGCGCCGGCACGTTGATTTGATTAAAGGTGGGAGTTGTTTTATATCAGAGGGCTATTATTCCAAATTCGTACCTTCCTCCTTCGAGCGGGTTCAGTCTCCTTGTCTTCCGCGCTGTCTGCACTCGAACAGAAATTGTAAGTAGAGGCTCATTTAGGCCTCAGAATGACGTAGCTTTGTTAAAGCCAGGATAAACAAGTAAGGATACAAGTAAGGACTTAACAGTAAGCTTAAAGTTACAGTTAGCACCAGGAGGGGAAAATGAGGTCGGACAGCCATATAGGTTGAAACCGGGTGGCCAAGATTTTTCCAGGAAGGAACAGCCCAGAGACAAGATGGGGTATGCCATTGCATGCCAGGGAAGGAGGGCTGTGGTTAACTTAGACGGCCAAAGGGACATGGCCAGGAAGGGTGAAATGCGTAGGTACCAGGTAGGTTTGACAAGAAGGTAGTGACAACTACGAGGTCAAGCCAGGAAGCTCTAGACTAAGTTCTAGACAAGAGGTCCAGATAAAGCAGGCCAGGATCTGGTGGACAAGAGAAAATAAATAAGCTCACAGGAAATGGGCCAGGTGGCCACAGGGTGAGAAGGACAGGTTAGGTTTTGAAATATTGAAAATTGAAGCAGGAGCTGCATTGTAGGAATTTGAAGCTTCAGAGCCAAAGGAAGCAAGTTCAGGAAGCAAAGTTCAGGACAAAACAATTAAGGAGGTAGTTAAACAAGTAAATCAGCGAGTGATGCCGCTGGACCAGATACCAGACCAAGACCCCCCACCCCCCCAAGACCTGAGCTCAGTCCCAGGGCTCTAGGCAACACCCCAACACCCCGCCCTGCCTTCCCTTTTTTTTCTTTCACCTCAACCAACCCCCGTCCAACCCGTCCCAAAAATCCTTTTCCTTGAATGAGAGACGTAACATGAATGAGCAAAGATTGTTTGGGAGTGGCTGGAGAAAGGCATGATTTGAGTCGATCTGAGTTTCGCGCGAAGAATGGGAGACTCACTCGTATATGAATGAGGAATGAATGTATATTGGGATGTTAATTGACGTGTGTGTCTGGCCAATGTGTTTGTCTGTGTGTCATGTGCAAAGCAGAGGGTTTCGGTGTGAAACTTTGTAAGCGATCTGCTCGACTTGGGGGAAATTCAGGCCGGGAATGTCCATTTTAACGTCTATCCGAGAGAACAGGCGAGGTCCTGAACTGAGTCCGGATTTTCATCTGTTTGGGAGTTGTTTGGGAAGCGAATTGATATAAATCGGGTCAGGAAAGCACCCGGAGTGCCCTTGTCGATCTGCTGTTGATATGAAGCGGTTTCTTGGAGATGGTTGCAGAATTCGAATCAATATGTGTGTTTTACTTGAATTGAAGAGTTCATTCAATGGCAGATATTGTGTATTGTATGTGTGGGATGTATCGCTGAGGCAGCTCACCTTTGGAATTGGTGTCATATAGTGCATTTTGGATCAGAGAGGTCAAGCGTCGGAGATCCTGTTTTTTTGCGATGTAAACCCCGCCGCGAACGCGAATAGAGCGGCGTGCAGGGAGTGTTGGGATTCGTGTGGAGGCACGAGGGTGCGCGCCAAGACGGGGGGGGGGGGGGGCGGCGTGGCGTCGTCGCGTTGAGATGGTTGTGCCAGGTCGATCGGCGATCTCTGAATTTAAATCGGATTTTTGTCATGTGTGTTGTGAAATTAAACGTCTATCCGAGAATCCTGGCAATGGTCGTTTAACTAAAGTGTGGTACAAACCTGTGTTTCCGCCGTGCGGCTCCGTGGAAGTTTGGGTAGAGGGATATTGTGTGTTCAGACAGGAGCCGAGCGAGCCGCGAGTCACGGGTGTGCTGTATGAGATTTGCTCAGAGTGCTGGCGATAACTCGCCCACTCTCAGAGGAGGATGTGTGCCCAAATGCATTGTGGGTCATTTCGACTTTGCTGGATGTCGGACGTTCATGTCAGACGAGCCATGTCGGAATAGTGGCCGGCTGCGACATATATGCCAGGCAATGTCACAGGACGAATACGTTACTTATAAGATGGATTTTTATTTAAGATGGATTTATAAGATGGATAGATGGTTGGGATTGAAGAACAACCTACTGGGATTTCAAACCTGTGTTTGGGTCTGGGGCAACTGGGTGATGGGCAATAGTGTATGAGTGAGTAATTATGATCTGTTTAAGTGTAAGAGGCGGTGGAGAAGAAAGGGGTGATGAAAAGTTATTTGTTTAGTGTGAAGTAGGTTGGTTGCTTATTTGTCACAGTAAGATGAGAGTTGTGTTTTTAAGCTTGGTCTTTAAATGAATTGTTGCTTGGAATGTGTTGATTGGAAAAGTGATTTCTGATCGCTGATCCGATCTGGTTTTGAATTGTTGATTTGATTTTGAATTGATTGGAGGTAATAAGGATTTGTGTTGATTTCCTGATTTGAGTTGATCTGGAAACAAAGACAGATGGGATTAATGTGTATATCAGGAACATTTTGGAAAAGAAATATGGATATATGACATTACTAAAATATAACCAAGCAATTGAGAGTTCTTGGGTTAATGGGATATAAATAAATGCATCTACAAGTTGATGGTTTATAAAAAATTTAGTTCTGGATGATACTTAAACGATGAACAATGTTGGCAATATACAAAGAATGTGACTTGTTTTTTGGGGGGCAAAGTTATGAGTGGTTGTGGGCAAACGAAGATTAATTTAGATTTATCATAGTTAAGTTCGAGGAAGTTGATTTGAAGCCAGAATTTTATTTGGATGCCAGAAAAGAGAAAGGAGATGCTGAAAGCCAGAAAGGAGATGCTGTTGTCTACTCTGAATGACAGGTGGCGGTATCCAGGGCGCTGAGGAGTTTGTTCACGTTGTAAAGTTTGTTTATTTAGTTTGTTTATTGTAGAGAAGAGTGCTTTTGGGATTCCGGAGCCAGAGTGGATAATTTGAGGGTAGTAGGTGGAGTAGAGGACATCTTTGCAGTGCTGTAGGTGGTCCTTGTAGGCTTGGGGGTGAACTAATTTGGGTTTAATAGGCACAAGCTGGTCTAAACAGGGTGAGGAGGATGGTGTGATTGATGATGTCAAAGGAGGCGTCGAGGTGAGGAGGATGAAAATGTTGAGGTTGCCGGCGTCAGAGGAGAGAGAAGGTCGCTGGTGATTTTGAGGAGAGCAGTTTCAGTACTGTGGCTGGAGCAGAATCCGGATTGGGATGTTTCATACAGGTTATTGGCAGAGTGGTGATGTTTGAGTTGAGTGGCCACAGCACGTTCCAAAACTTTTGACAGAAAGGGTAGATTGGAGATGGGTCTGAAGTTATTTAGGGTGTCAGGGTTTAGTCCAGGGTTTTTCCAGAATGGGGGTGAAGTTTCACGAGTTTTTGGGGAAATCGGTATGTGAAGCTGGATTAAGTTGGAACTACTGGATGAGCCATGGAGATGGATTGGGTTTTGTTGTTGGTTGTCTGGGTGTTCGGTTGTTGCATTGCCAAAGGTTTCTGTGTGGTGGACACACTGGTTGGCTGTTGTCTTGTGTGACGTGGGTGGAGATGTATGTGGCTGTGTGTGGCTGCCTGGAGGGGAAGGCGGCTACAGTGGTTGATATTGGTTGTGGGTTGTCCGGGGTGCTTCGATTTGCATAAAGGGTGAAGATTGGGATATTACATTATTTTAAGTAAGTATTGGTATGAGTAATTACATAAGTAATTATGAGTTATTATGAGTAATTAGTGGTATGAGTATTAGTTATGAGTAAGTGATTATTTTAGTAAACTTACATGTTTCGCTGTGTTGTGGATCTGGGGACAAGCTAGTTTGATGGGTACCCTGGGGTCTTCGGCGTGTCTATGTGTTTGGCTGTCTGTCACACCGGACTCTTGAATGGGTTTTCATGAGACGAATTTCAGACATAACAGTGAGAATCTATTTTGAGCGAATCACAGTGGGTGAGGAAAACATTGTGTGTGACCAGACACCAGAACTGACCAGAATTGAAATTGGAAGTAGACCAGGTTATTTCTATTATTTGTTTATTCGTGAAAATAAATAAATAATAGAGGGAGGTTAATGGAGGTTAATGGTGGTTTGTTTGTGTTAATGGAGGTTAATGGTGGTTTGTTTGTGTTAATTCTAGTTGAAACTCTCGCTGAAGTAATTTTCGTTTATTTTTATTTTTTGATTCGATTTGAGAGTTGAGATGATTGATTTTTTATTAATTTTATAATTTTATTTTTATTGATGTTGGAAACAGGTAATGGGATGCTGAGAGAAGGATTGAATTTAATTTGAATTGGACTGGATTAAATGGGATTGAATTTAAAAATTGAATATTGGATAAAATTGGATCCACTTGAAAAAAAGTGGATTAGGAAATTGGAGAAAAGGTGTTCTATGAAACTATGAATTGAATGAATTGAATCTATGAATTGGAGACCTGTAGACCAGGCGCTCCCAGGAGACTTGTGGACCAGGTGTTCCACCAGAGGAAAAAGACCAGGTGTTCGTGGAGCACTTCACCTGCAAGAACGCCTTGGAACCAAGGTGGAAGGGACCAGTCCAGGTGTTGCTGACTACACCAACGGCAGTCTTTTGCGAGGGCAAGACTTTGTGGATCCACGCCACGCACTGTAAGTTGGCCATACAAGCACCAGACACTACACCACAGCAACCACAGTAAGGATGGGCCTAATCATAGGTACGATACTATTGGTAGCGACAGCAGCTAGGGGAAACTCCGATTCCAATAGATGCGAAAACGAAACCCGACACCTCACCGTAACATGGGGACAAAGAGTATCACTACCATGTTTCGAACAGAAAGCCCTGCACACAAATTGGGTGAACATAAATTGGCTAGCACTGTCGGCAGGGCCTGGACGCGTTGGCATGGTACTACAAAAGCAACGAGAGTTCCGGGAAGACGGGCAAGCTAGCATTAAGACCTTGGCCCAACCAGGATACCAATGGGGAACCCCTGATTTTAAGCTACAAACACGCACACGCCTAGGGAAAGACATGACCATGCAGGTCCGGTGCAGCGTCTGGACCCCTGGCGCGGCCGGTGGCGAAAAGAACTACATACCATGCATCGAATACATACTCACGCCACAACCCCAGAATAAGGCCCCAAAGAAGGGTGAAAACACATATTGGAAAGTGGCCAGGGAGGTGGCAACAATTCAAAATAGGACACACTGCTGGTCGTGCATGCACTTTCCCCAAGCAGGCACCACAGGAATACACATGATAGTGCTACCTCTGTCCCTCAATGACCTCTGCTCACAACCTATCGATTCCCCATGTTTAGTCACCACGCTGGAAAGAGAAGGGGTTGACAACGGCAAGAGTTGCAATCGACAATTTAATTATCGCCCGTCAATGATTGCCCATGTGGCCGAGAGGCCTGCCCCCGTCTGGGTCAAACCACAGAAAGGGAAGGTCTGCCTCCAGGGTTCCGGCCACTTGCGTATGGGAGAATCAGAATGCGCCTACACTCTCCCCGGGAAGCTGGGACAAGGGAGCTCGGGGATTACATTACGAATAGTACTGCAAGATAAACACAACCACAACATAACGGCTATAACATTCTCTAGGGGGGTTAGTAGGATTAATGGGGTGGTAAAGGGACTCCAGTGCTTATCCACCCACCTGGTCCCACCCCATGGGACAATGTTTATATGCGGCGACAAGGCTTACCCCTATTTACCAAATAATTGGGGGGGCACATGTTATCTGGGTTCAGTCCTTCCTGACGTTGAGATACTGGATGAGCTAGACCCAAAGTCCTTGGACAGGCGTTATAAGAGGTCAGTCATGAACGAAGATGGAACCACTAAACTACACGGGAGTCTATGGGAAAAGGTGTTTGGTTTCTTCTTCCCAGGAGCGGGCACAGTCATGGATAGTTTCCGGATAGATAAATTGGCTTTGGCCCTAGAAAAGGTGGCAAACGACACCGCTACGGCTCATGACATACTATTGGATACGGTGATTCACATGCGTACAATGGTGATGCAGAATCGGGTGGCTTTGGACATGCTCTTGGCAGAGAAAGGAGGGGTATGCGGAATAATAGAGGGAAAATGTTGCACTTACATACCCGATCCATCTGAAGGAGTGTCAGCCGCAATAGTGAGACTAAGGGAAACTAGCCACGCCCTGACGATCGATCGGATCGCGCGCGAAAATTCTTATACATTTAGCTGGCTCACTGACTGGTTCCAGGGATGGACGGGCACCATAGTGAAGTGGTTATTGACCGCACTGGCTGTGATAATCGGGGTAGTAATTTGGGGGGCACTAATGAAATCTCTAGTCCTCCTCTGTATGAGAAAGTATTTTACAGGATGGAAATTGAAGAAGCCGCCGACAACGACTATGGTTCTGACCACAGAGGCCGTCGACCTGAACGGGTCCTTCAACAAGGCAGACGTGACCGGCGCTCCAGAAAATTGCATTGAATTTTGTAATGACTGTGATACTTATGTTGATCCCATGTGGGAACTGGCTGCTGCCTGTAACGGTGTCTGTGATGACTGTGATACTTGTGCTATAAACCCCTTGCGTGTACTGGCTAACGCCTCTTATGTATTACAAGCTGACAGCTGCACGCCCCCTTCTGACCCAACTATGGATCTGATTGCGACGCTGGGTCTGGCGGTTGAGGGACCCGACGCGGATGTCCTAGACCCGCAAGCCGACCAGGCGCCCATGGGAGACTTTGACATAAAGGAAGTCCCTCTCTTTTCTTCAAATGTTTCGGATCTCTTTGATCCACATGTTGCGGATCTCTTTGCTTCAAGTGATTCGGATTCGGATTTTTACGCTCTGTACCCTGACCAGGAAATTGAGACACAAGATACTGACGACATTTTGTATTCCCCAGAACAGCAACACGTGAGGGACCTCATGGGCATGACCGTTGATTAACTTCGAAGATCTGCAAGGACTGCGTCTGCAAAGGGTGGGGGGAGCCAGTTCCGCAGGGGAAGTGATGCACCCTCTGGCGGAGCAGAACCTCATCTGGACCAGACGTCTTCGTTGTGGATCCGAAACGTTAATGAACTTTCATGTTTTGAGCCCTCAGGCTCCAAGCACGCACCACACGACACGTTCCCCAAATGCACGGGCGAGGCGCTATGGGCGCACGGTATGCCCTTGGGAGATACCCGCATTACACGATGGTCTTTCAATAAAGCCCGATGTGGCACGTTGTCTCTTGAGATACTTTGTCTCGACGAGACAAGAGGAAGGAATGTCAGGTCTCAGATTTGTTACTGCTTAATGCTCAATTATAAATGCCGGTTGACTGACGTATTACCACGTAAGCTATGTTATAAAATGCTGTTCTATAATGTTATTTCATGAGTTAATAAAATGTATTCGAACCTTAGGTAGGCTGCTTGAATCGTAGACATAAATCCTTTGATAAATTGCCAAAAACATTAACTGTTTTGTTTAATGACAGTGACGCCTGAGTTACAATGAGGTTTTTGCTTCGCTTTCATTTAAAATGAGGAAAGGCTCGCTTCAGTCGTGTTGGACAAATTGTATACGTGTGCACTTTCGAGGCTAGATAAGGCCGGTCGTAAAATCCCTATCATGATTCTCAGACGGCGCCTCGAGCCGCGGGCAGGAGAACGCTCACATGCGCGTGATTTTGCGTAACACTAGCAGAATGTTTAGGTTGCAGACATAAAACCTATCGTGAACCATATATATTTTGTATTAATCACAGCGACGCTTGACTCTGTATAAACATGCTCTGAATTACTCATTTTGAACAAACCCATATACTTTATGGGTTTGTCAAAGCCAAGAATGCACCCTCCCTTTAATGAGTTATATTTTCTGCCTCGTCGGAGTTTTGAAATCACATCTGGTCCGAATGATAAGGTGCGTGCTGCACTCCCCCGAATGACAGAGCGGATAACGGTGGGGGCTAGGAATGACGGGGAGGGACTCTCGCCAGTCGCTTTGTTCTCTCGGAGATTTTCTGATAATCGTATTCATATATAAATGAATGAGAATCAATGTGTTTTCAGGAAGGCTTGACTTGGCATGTTCTTGCTGTAGCTTGCTGTAGATGTCTGTCTCCTCCGGATCCGTATAAAGTGTTACTTTAATAAAGGTCTCGTCATTCTCAAGCCTGTTGGTGGAACTCTACTTCGGTCAGAAAAGGTGGTTTCTGACATATATATATATATATATAAACTAGCTTGTTTTAGTCGTTACAAAGGAACGGATGTGTTTTAGTTGAGGATAATGACTGTACCTGAGTTGTTGTTTTGTCCTGATTTACACCAATCATAATACAAACAATTACTTTGCACAAATTTATTTGTCGTGTTTGTGATGTTACACTTTTATAATCAATTTAGGTTCAAGATTTAGGTTGAATAAAAACAAACGAACAAAAAAAAACCCTCAGCACATAGTCACGTGAAAAAGTAAGTACACCCCAGGTAAAGTTTTGACTTTTTCAACATACAGCTATTTGATCTTCATTTCAACAATATTGATAGATAAAGGTGATATAATATTACAAATATCATGAAACATTTACATTTTGTAGTCCATTGTATAATTTAAATAAACATAAATGCAAATTTCGAATGTGAAAAAGTAAGTACACCCCTACATTTATCATGACTTCAAATACCTAAAATTCAGAATCAGGTGCACCAGCTCAGGTGCAAATGATTAGAACATCGTTAGAGAGGATCTTGGAGGAACCTGTCTTATTTAAACCTCACACATTTAGTTTGGTTTCCTCTTTGTTGTTGAAGTGTGTGGCGTCACCATGCCTAGATCAAAAGAGCTCTCTGATGCCTTCAGAAAGAAGGTTATAGATGCCTACGAGTCTGGGAAGGGATTTAAAAAGATCTCCAAACAATTTGAAATCAATCATTCGACTGTCCGGAAGATCATCTACAAGTGGAGAAGATTCCAAAAAACTGCCAACTAGTTCAGGCCAGGCCGCCCCAGCAAGTTCAGCCTGAGAGCAGACCGCAAGATGCTGAAAGAAGTCTCAAAGAACCCCAGAATGTCATCACGGGACCTACATCACGGGACCTACAGCTCTTGCCACTGTTGATGTCAAAGTGCACTAGTCTACCATTAGAAAGAGGCTGCACAAATTTGATCTACATGGGAGGTGTGCCAGGAGGAAACCTTTGCTTTCCAGAAAGAACATCAGGGCAAGACTAAAGTTTGCCAATGAACACCGAGGCAAAGACCAGCACTTCTGGAACAATGTGCTCTGGACAGATGAATCAAAGGTGGAGCTATTTGGCCACAGTACCAGAAGACATGTTTGGTGAAAAACAAAGACAGCATTTGACCACAAGAACCTGATACCAACTGTAAAGCATGGTGGTGGAAATATTATGGTTTGGGGCAGCTTTGCTGCATCAGGGCCTGGGCAGCTCACCATCATAGAATCCACTATGAATTCTTCATTGTACCAGAGGGTGCTTGAGGATAATGTGAGGCCATCTGTCGGAAAGTTGAAGCTCAACCGAAGGTGGACCTTGCAACATGACAATGACCCTAAACATACCAGTAAATCCACCAAGGAATGGCTGAAAATAAAGAAATGGAGGGTTCTGGAATGGCCAAGTCAAAGCCCGGATCTAAATCCCATCGAGATGTTGTGGGGGGATTTGAAACGAGCTGTGCATGCAAGAAACCCCTCAAACATCGCACCGCTGAAATAATTCTGCATGGAGGAGTGGGCAAAATTTTCTCCCAGTCGATGTCAGAGACTGGTAGACTTATAAGAAACGCCTACTTGAGGTTGTTTCTGACAAAGGGGGCAATACCACCTATTGGAGCCAAGGGTGTACTTACTTTTTCCACATGCGAAATTTGCATTTATGTTTATTTAAATTATACAATGGACTACAAAATGTAAATGTTTCATGATATTTGTTGTATTATATCACCTTTATCTATCAATATTGTTGAAATGAAGATCAAATAGCTGTATTTTGAAATATGTTGAAAAAGTCAAAACTTTACATGGGCTGTACTTACTTTTTCACATGACTGTACGTAGTCCAGAAGGTTAGGGTTCTCAATCTCTTTGATGAATCTCTCTTTTACTACTTTTAGAGGGCCCCGAACCTCATGGCCGTACACCAACTCAAATGGGCTGAAACCCGTAGATTCATTCGGGGTATCCCTGGTGGCAAACAACACAAAACAGATTCCTTTATCCCATTCTTCAGGATACTCCATACAATATGCCTTCAACATAGTGTTCATGGTCTGGTGGTATCTCTCAAGGGCTCCCTGGGACTGGGGGTGGTAGGCCGACAACTTTAACTGCCTGATCACCAGCTGATGTATGACTTCTTGAAATGGACCAGCCATAAAATTCGAACCTTGGTCAGACTGCACCTCCTTTGGCAAACCATATCTGGTGAAAAACTGAACCAAGGCATCCACCACCACCTTAGCAGTAATCCTTTTTAAGGGGACAGCCTCAGGGAATCTAGTTGACATGTCCATTATGGTTAATAAATACCGATGCCCCGATTTAGTTCTTAGTAATGGACCAACACAATAAATCAGTACTCTACTGAAAGGCTCCTCAAAAACGGGCAGGGGTACAAGGGGAGCTGGTTTCATCGAGTGCTGGGGTTTCCCTATCCTTTGACAGGTATGGCAGGTCTTACAGTGCGCCACTATGTCCTGGTGCAACTTAGGCCAATAAAAATGTGCCAGGATCCTAGCCTGAGTTTTCCTGATTCCCGCATGTCCGGCCATGGGAATTTCATGGGCCAGCTGTAGAATTTCAAGACGATAACGGGGTGGTACCACTACCTCGTGTACCACAGACCAATCGTCACTAGCGGGAGCACGAGGGGGTCTCCACTTTCTCATTAACACATCAGATTTCACATAGTAACAGTCTGAGACTTCCTTAGCTTCCAACTCCGTCATAGCCTTTTGTCTGAGGTCTCTTAGTACAGGATCTGCCTGCTGGTCCTTAACTAGTGAAGAATGATTCAACACAGGCACACAAGAAGCCCCATTCCCTATCCCTTCATCGCTGGTTAAATCATTGAAAAACGTCGCCGCCAACCACACCTCAGAATCTGGTACAGTTGTCAACTCCATGTCAGTCTGCTTCTCTTTCTGCATTTGGGATCTTGTCACGACACAAGCAGGGAAAATACCGGGGAACTCCTCTTGCAAATCCTCAGTCTCTTGATGAACTATAGGATGTATGGAAACTACTGGGGAAACATCAACCCTATCCCCAGCCAAATCATTTCCCAATAGGAAACGAATACCTTCTATGGGGAGAGTGGGGACTATTCCTACTGTCACGGGTCCTGTGACCAAATCAGACTTCAAGTTCACCCTATGTAAGGGGACTGGGACATAACGACCTGCAATGCCCTGGATTAAGGCACTCGCTTACACCGAACTACTCAAAGTCAATGGTAAAATATTGGACAACATCAACGACTGAGCTGCCCCAGTATCCCTCAAAATAACGACGGACTTGACTTCCCCGCTCCAAAACACTTGGCCCTTGGACACAAAAGGTTTATAACGGTCCTGTCCGGGGCTCGTAAAGTCAGCAGTATCCTCAGCTTTAACTGAAAGGGCACAATCACGGTGACTGTCCACTTTGGTTCGAACCAATGCAATCGGTCTATTGGAGCCTCCCTGCTTCTCCTCCCTTTGCAATTTCCAACAATTGGACTTTAGATGTCCCCTCTGTTTACAGTAATAACACGTTGGGGCCGTTCCCCGGCGAGATGCCTGACTCGACCACTCCAGCTGTCTACTCAGAGACGGCCGCACCAATGGACCCCTATGGTCGGTCCACTCCCCCTCTGACTGGTCCTCACTAACCCCCTTCTGGTTATCCCAGGTAGTACCATAATGAGGAAAACCAAAGCCTCTCTTATGGGTAAGTTCATAATCATCTGCACCAACAGCAGCTTTTTTCAATTAACCAACCTTATGATCTGTAAGGTGTGTCCTAATGTCCAAGGGGATACTGTTCCTAAACTCTTCCATCAAGACAACCTCCCTTAGATTACCATAGGTCCTATCCACTTGTAGAGAACGATACCACCAATCAAAACTCATTTCCTTCCCCCTCGCAAATTCAACAAATGTCTGCCCAGCCTGTCTTTTCAGGGTTCGGAACTTCTGCCGGTACGCTTCCGGAACTTGCTCATAGGCTGACAACACAGCCTTTTTAACAGCCTCACAATTCTCTGACTGATCCTCCGACAGAGCTGAATACACTTCCTGGGCTCTCCCTATGAATCCACTTTGTAGTAGCAGGGTCCAGTATTGTACGGGCCACTGAAGACGTTTTGCTATCTTTTCAAAAGACAGAAAAAACATTTCCACCTCCTCCTTGTTAAACTTGGGAACAAGCCTAATGTTCCGAGCCACATCAAAGGAACGGGGGAGATCATTTTGATCCCCACCTGAATCAATGGACCCCGGTTGGGCCTGTCCCACCTGAATTTCTAATTTTCTTAACTCAAACACTCGTTGCCGTTCTGCTTTTTCTCTTTCAAACTCTCTTTCCCTTTCTTCCTTTTCTCTTTCAAACTCTCTTTGCCGTTCCGTGTCTTCTAACTTTAGTCTGAGCTGTCTTTCTTCTGATTCTATCCGGGCCAATTCCAATGCTTCACTCCTCAATCTTATCCGTGGTTCTAACCCCATGTGACTGACAATAGCCGAAACAATCTCCACATTTTTCATACGAGATGTCCCACTAACCCCAAGATGATCAGCTACAGCTCGTAACTCTACCTTACGTAACAGTTCTACATCTTGCACCAATAGCCCCTTCTTCTCCACAAATTCCTTCACTTCAAAATCCATCTCCTCAGCCATGGTGTACGACTGTAGTAAATATAGAAGTATCAGCACCGTAAACAAAAGTCAAATTATCTGCCAATGAGAAAACTTACTACTGTGAAAAAAAACAAAAATCCAAGACAGGTATCATGTAATCCAGGATCCCGGACGAGCCCCCAATTTGTTACGGCCTGAAGCACACCAAACCAAGCCTTCAATCACACTGTCTTTATTTATTTATTATCACACAAAAATCTCTTCCTACACATAAAACAAAGAAGGGAGAAGAGGGAAAAACCCGAATAGGCCAGTCAAGAGTAGGCCAGTCCAAGAGTAGGCCAGCCCAAGAGTAGGCCAGTCCAAGAGTAGGCCGAACAGTAGGCCCCAGGGCAGGCCCTGTAGTAGGCCCCAAAGCAGGCCCAACAGTAGGCCCCAGGGCAGGCCCAGTAGTAGGCCCCAAGGCAGGCCCAACAGTAGGCCACAGGGCAGCCACAGTGGTAGGCCCCAGTGCAGGCCCAGCACAAGAGGGTAGGAGTAGGCAGGTCCAAGAGTAGGCCCCAAGGCAGGCCCAGCAGTAGGCCCCAGTGCAGGCAGAGTTTAATCCAAGTCCACCGTCAGGTGCAGAGGTGGCCGCAGGGGTTGATCCGGCACAAGTCAACCTTCAGGTACCGAGGTGGCAGCAGGGGTTGATCCGACATCAGTCAACCTTCAGGTACAGAGGTTTCTGCTGAAAACTCAACGAGCACGTGAAAAGGCTCTCCGCCATGAGGTCTCTTCCAAAATGGCCCCCCTCTCCCCTCTGAATCACCTTCCTGGCCCCTCCCCTGCCCCACACCCAATCATAGGCTTTATACCCATGGAGCAAACCACTTGGTCTAACTCACAGGGGGGTGTGGGGGAAGGAAGAAGAAAAAGGTCACAAACCGTAACAAAACAAACATCTCCTCCAACCACGTGTCCTACTACATCTCAACGAGCACGTGAAAAGGCACTCCGCCATGAGGTCTCTTCCAAAATGGCCCCCCTCTCCCCTCTGAATCACCTTCCTGGCCCCTCCCCTGCCCCACACCCAATCATAGGCTTTATACCCATGGAGCAAACCACTTGGTCTAACTCACAGGGGGGTGTGGGGGAAGGAAGAAGAAAAAGGTCACAAACCGTAACAAAACAAACATCTCCTCCAAGTCCAAGCAATTACGTACCTGCTAATCCCGATAGTCTCTTGGCACTAAGGTAACAGAATGCCACGAGATCGAGCGCCTAACAGTCCGGACTTATATAACCTTCCTCGAGGTCGGCCCTCTGACCGAACCTTCTCTTCAAGCTCAAGACATTACATCATATTTCACCACAATGTAAAACTACAGCAATTCTACTGCGTCGCCTATATGCCTCCGCGTAGTCTCTGCCCATGACAGCGGGTAGATGCCCTCGTTGACTGTCCTTAAAATAAACAAGTTTGTTATAAATCCCTTCAGCTGTTCTCAAGTATCACATTTTTACCAGACATGACAGGTTTTACATCGAACGGTGCAGCGGTTTTGGACAAAGGGTTTTTTACTTGCAAAATCGAAGATTTTTCAAGTAAATTGGTCGGTTGTGTTTGTGGTTCTGTTTGTCTGTTTGTTTGTCTGTCTGTTTGTCTGTTTGTCTGTTTGTTTGTCACCGGCCTACAGGTCACAATTTTCAACCGATCTTCACGAAACTTCACCAAATGGTAGAGTTGGTCAAAAGCAAGAAGCCTATTGTTTTTGGGGTCAATAGGTCAAAAGGTCAACATTGGCCAAAGGTCACCAACTTTGCTAAATTTCTAAAATCCTCAATTTTTCATCCGATTGACTTGAAATTTGAAGAGGACTTGCATATCTGGTTACTAAATTCAACCACCAAGTATTTTTGAGGTCAACAGAGGCCAAAAGATCAACATAGGCCAAATTTCTAAAATCCTCAATTTTCATCTAATTGACTTGAAATTTGAAGAGAACTTGCATATCTCATCACTGAATTCAACCGCCAAGTATTTTTGAGGTCAACATAGGCCAAATTTCTAACATCCTCAATTTTCATCTAATTGACTTGAAATTTGAAGAGGACTTGCATATCTGGTCACTGAATTCAACCACCAAGTATATTTGAGGTCAACAGAGGCCAAAAGGTCAACATAGGCCAAATTTCTAAAATCCTCAATTTTCATCCAATTGACTTGAAATTTGAAGAGGACTTGCATATCTGGTCACTAAATAGGGAAACTAACTATTTTTAGGTCAAAAGGTCAAAGGTCAACTCAAGGTCAACCTTCTAAAATCATAATTTTTCATCTGAAAAATCGTCACTTTTCTTCCTATTGATCTGAGCTTTGATCAAGATTTTCAATTTTAATCTTGATGAAATGGACAATTTGCTGTATCAATGGAATTTTTTTTTCTTGGGGAGGGGTTGGGGGGCGTATTTTGCAAGTATCGTGCTCCGCATGACGTCTTCTTGTTTTAATATTGGTTTTCAAGCTAAAATGCTTGAAGAGAAGGTTTCAAGCCAAACCACGTGACATGACATACGTACAAATGTACACTCTGCATATATCTGGGTAGGGGATTACATTTGTGAAGATTTGTGTTGATCAGATAAGGTTCATTTTTCTATCCAAGATGGCTGCCAAACCGCGTGTCCTACTACATCATCATTTTCAAACTACAGATTTGGCATTTAATATGGAATTTTTTTTTTTCTTGACTTGGGTTTACTTTCTTAACTCAGTATATCAATCTGGTGAGTTTCTTTTACATTTTGGTGATTTATTTGTTAATAGAACCATGTCACTGATTGTCTGTCGCAGCAAGAAGTCAACAACAGGATTATATCACAGGTGGCGTGGCAAAATGTACGGACAGGTGCATTTGATGATTTGCTTCACAGTCGGGTATACAAGGGTTGTTGCATTCTGTATTAGTGGAAAACAACTGCTGCACGTCTCCAAAAGTTATTGCCGCTTCCTTTGGAGATGGTCTGTCAACTCGACAATGCTGTTTGTCATGGAGTGGTGGCTTTACGAAATTACGGCATGAAACAGCGTGCTATTGCTCGGCAGTATGGCATCACTTAAGGTCAGGTGTCAAAGATCCTGAAACGAAATGCTCAGAGGGGTGTCCCTACTCCAATACCGAGGCCCCGCAGAACCACAAGGAGGGATGATCGCCAGCTGCACCGGTTAGTCCGCAATGGCCGCACCAAGTCAGCTAATCGGCTTAGGGCTGAGTGGCAGCAACTGACAAATGTGCCTGTATCGAGAAGGCTAGTCAACCAACGACTGGTTCAAGCAGGCTATCGTGCCAGGCGTCCCCTGAGAAAGCCACGCCTGACCAGACAACACCGCCAGCGCCGATTGCAATGGGCCAGAGAGCACCGTCAATGGCAGCCAGGACACTGGAATCACGTGATCTTCAGTGACGAGTCTAGATTTCTGGTCTAGCGTCAAGATGGCCGCGTCCGAATGCGCAGACAAGTGCATGAAGCCTACAACAAAGATTGTATAGTGCCAAGAGTCCAAGCTGGAGGTGGTGGGGTGACCGTTTGGGCTGCTTTTCATGCAGGGGGCAAAACTGACCTGGTTGTTCTGAAAGGAAACCTGAACCAGTTCAAGTACAGGGCCATTCTGGAAGAAACATTGCTTCCATTTGCTCGTGCAGCCTTTCGAGGAAACTTTGTCTTCCAAGATGACAATGGACGGCCTCATCGTGCTCGCATGATCCAACACTTTCTTGCTGACCGTGGTGTAGAGCATATGGAGTGGCCTGCCATGTCCCCGGATATGAATCTGATAGAGAACTTGTGAGCAGAATTAACGCGTCAAATCGACCACTTGGACCAGCAGCCGACCTCTGTGCGTGAATTGCAGCAGGCTATTGTCACTGCATGGCAAGCGATTCCTGTCCAAACCTTGGCAAATCTCGTGAACAGCATGCCTCAACGTGTACGTGCTCTCCTGAATGCTTGTGGGGGTTACACGAAGTACTGAACTGTAATTTTACTGTCTGTAATCCCAGTCGTAATTTAACTTTTGTTTTTGTTAAAAAACTTTTTGGCTAATGTGCAAAATAAGGAGATACTTCTGGAAAACGTACAGAAGTTTAACACAGTACTGTCCATGAGTTGAGTTCGATATCAGTTTACATCACTTTCAAGGATCAATTTATTTGTTTCGAAATGTCAAATGTGGTTTTTGTTTCTTTTAAAGGTCACATTAACAAAATCTAGAATAATTTCAACATAATTCCAATGAACTTTTGGTTCTAAGACATCTTGAAAAGTAAGTTCACCCCCACAAAAAAAATATTCCATATTAAATGCCAAGTCTGTATATGCAGCCATGGTGTTAGACAACACTTGTAAATTTTCGCCTCGATAGGCTAAGCGGTTTCTGAGATATAATTATTCAATATTTTCCTTCAATCCAATATGGCTGCCAGACCATGTGACCGATAACGTTTTCATGATCAACTTTTAATCGCCATGCCTAATCAATGGCACACGTAAAGTTTTGAGTCAATTGCTTCAGTGGTTTGGGAGAATGTTTTTTTAAAGGTATTAGGTTAAATCCAATATGGCTGACAAACCATGTGACCTATGATGTCATACATGTAATATTTCAATACAAATGGGCCATAGATCATGTGCATGCAATTTCAGATTTTTAGGATAAGGCATTCAATGAAAACTTTCACCAAAGATGTCATCATTATCATGCTTTTGTTCCCCAGTGGGAGTACTTGATAAAGTTTACATTTTTTCCATTCAGCGGTTTCGGGGAAATAATATTTTTTATTATTTTCGTTTAATCCAAGGTGGCTGCCATACCATGTGACCTATTCCGTCACAATTATCATAAAAACATTCTACATGGGCGTCGCTCCTACCCTGAAAGTTTCGTCTCAATCGGACATGTGGTTGCTGCAAAAAACTAGATGGTATTCGTAGCATTGCCTGCGCAGTCAACCTGGTGCTAGCCAACTCTTCTGTTTTTAAGGGTTTTAAAAATCCAATATGGCTGCCAGCCCATGTGAGCGATGACATCATAAATTTACATTCTCTAATATAATTGTTGTGGAGATAACACTCGAGAAATTTCAAACTGATGAGACTAAGTGTTGTCCATGTCGAATTATAACGTCATAATTAAGGCACCAATGACGTCATCGTTAACGGCACTTATTCCCCATGCGGCGTTCTTTAGAATGAGCCACGTTTCATTTTTTTCCACGGAGCAGTTTCGGAGATATGGAGGTGCAACGTTTTTCGGTTTTTACAAGATTGCGCTTGTACCACGTGACATATGACGTCATAATTATCATTAAAAATTATTGAGGAGGAGGCACTCATATGGTGAAAAGTTTGTGTCCATCGGACCAACAGTTGCAGAGAAAACAAAATTCATCCTGATCGGATCAAGCGTTATACTTATGGAATTATGACTTCATAATGAAGGCAGCAATGACGTCATCATTAACATATCTTATTCTAATGCCTCCGGCCACCATCGGGAGCGAAGGCATAAGGAGTCATTGTTGCATGAAATGAACGAGGAATAGTACATTTTAGCGTTGTTCGACGCCTCATTGTGTGTGTATTCTCGACCCCCATGCCTGAAATTTATGCAGAATGTGCAGGTTTGATTTGGAGGCTTTGTGTGCGCACACGTGTTGCGATATCGTTTGCAAATGTATTTTGGGGATTTATGGACTTCTTCTTTGGCTGGACTTCTGGAATTTTTTTTTTTTAACCCGACTCCACAGGGAAGGCATGCAGCTACCAGCTAATGCATTCCTTACAGTGAGAACTTCAGCAGCACCTGCTGTCCGGGTGGCAATTGCTAGGGATTGGAGTTCTTCATCCTGTGCCTTGATTTTCCATGTGGGATCCTAAGTTCAGGGGGTCGTACCATGTGGAACAAGAAAGAGCAATCAGAGGTTGCAGACCCTCGCCAGGATGTGCTTTCAGTGGTTTTTAATGCTTTTGTGTTAAAAACAAATATGATGACCGAAGCACGTGACCGATGACGTCGTCATTATTTTTTTCTCCTCCAATTTATCCCAAGATGATGCTCAATGAATTTCATCTTGATCGATGAAGTTTTGTACTTGTCGAATTATGACGTCATAGTGGAAGCACCTATGACATCATCATTAACATATTTTATTCCCCTTGGAGAGTTCTTCACAATGAGCCATGTCTGATTTTTTTCTATGCAGTGCTTTTGGAGATATAGAGGTGCAAAGTTTTTCGGTTTTTCCAAGATGGCGCCCATACCACGTGACCTATGGCGTCATACTTATCATTTAAAAATTAAACAGGTGGAGTTACACCTATGGTGCAAATTTCCTATCAATCGGACCAACGGTTGCCGAGGAAATCATATTTATTCTGTGCGGACAAACAGACAAACAAACAGACAGACAAACAAACAGACAAACGGACCCAAATGCAATACCCTCTCCTCCTGCGAGGGTAATAATGGTGTTTGTCTGATGAGTTAATCACTTGGAATGTTTTAATGTACACACACAGCCACACACAAGGTGGATACATCGAGACCTGGGAGGTCTCCGTTCCCCCCCCCCCTCCCCCACTCCCCCCTTCTGAAACCAGCGCTTGGAGATACCAACCAACGACAAACACACACCCACACTTTAGAGTGAAAAGCTCTTTGGTTAATTCACACACGTCCTCCATAATTTATACAGTGCATTCAGAGAAAGTATTCAGACCCCTTCACTTTATCACATTTTGTTATGTTGCAGCCTTATGCTGAAATCGTTTAAGTTCATTTTTTCCCTCATCAATCTACACTCAATACCCCATAATGACAAAGTGAAAACAGGATTTTAGAAAGTTTTGCAAATTTATTAAAAAGAAAAAACCAAAACAGTTCAAACTTGGTTTCATGAGACCACAGAATGTTGTTTCTCACAGTCTGAGAGTCCTTTAAGTGCTTTTTTGCAAACTCCAAGCGGACTTTCATGTGTCTTTCACTGAGGAGAGGCTTCCGTCTGGCCACTCTGCCATAACGCCCAGATCGGTGGAGTGTTGCAGTGATGGTTGTCCTTCTGGAAGTTTCTACCATCTCCACACAGGATCGCTTCCCCAGATCTGTGCCTCGACACAATCCTGTCTCTGAGCTCTGCAGTCAGTTCCTTCGACCTCATGGCTTGGTTTTTGCCCTGATATGCATCGTCAGCTGTGAGACCTTATATAGACAGGTGTGTGCCTTTCCAAATCATGTCCAATCAATTGAATTTACCACAGGTGGACTCCAATCAAGGTGTAGAAACATCTCAAAGATGATCAAGAGAAATGGGAGGCACCTGGGCTAAATTTCAAGTGTCATAGCAAAGGGTATGAATACTTATGTCAATGTGATATTTCAGTTTTTTCTTTTTAATAAATTTGTAAAACTTTCTAAAATCCCATTTTCTCTTTGTCATTATCGGGTATTGAGTGTAGATTGATGAAGGGAAAAAATGAATTTAAACGATTTCAGCATAAGGCCGCAACATAACAAAATGTGAAAAAAGTGAAGGGGTCTGAATACTTTCTGAATGCACTGTATATATAGCACCACTAAAAATTCCCATTGTTCTGTTTCCAGTAGACAAAGGATGCCTCGCACCGGTTACAGTGACGTTCCACAATCCTCATTTGCCAGGAAGACGATCAATCCGTCGTGGTGGTGCCACTGGTGTTTGTTGCCGACTCCACACGCAATGACAATCAATCTCGGGATCCTTGAGCCAAGTGGGAAAAGATTCCAGAACCTCGTACTGAACTTGTTTCACTTTCACTGGAACGTAAGCTGGGGAAGGGGGGGAAGGGGGGAAGGGGGGGAAGGGGGGAAGGGGGGTGGGAAATTTCAAATCTGTCCACATCCTCTTGGTACCACTGTGGCAACAATTGGCATGGAGGGAAAGCATGGTGGGAATATTGCATTTTTAGTTGGTGTGGGTACATTGTTTACTGACTTGCTGAAAATACAATCACAATATGTCTGTTGAATACCAGTTAATGTTGTTATGAAGCCTCTACCATAACCATGTGACTTCCTCCGTGGAGCCAGACAAATATGAAAACGTTTCCACTCATCCTTTCCTGGCTGTTTTATGATCCTATTTTTGTCCAGCAGATGTGAAGTGACAGTCGCATTCGTATCTTCAAATCCGTACCAGCTTCACATCGTTGTCGATTTCTTTGAAGTTCTCCTCAAACCCACATCGATCAAACCATTTCGGGTTGCGAAGCTCGTGTTTCTGGTGAGGAACTTATGATCGAGTTTATGGGATGGAGCAGAGGGATGTGTTCCCAAACCCGGACAAGGATTTCGCCAGGGATCCCAGCCAGGGTGCTGTTCCAGCCACAGGAATGCCGGCTGGGGGTCTTGTACCAGCCTTAGGTGTACCGGGCAGGGGTTTACCCAGGGGAAATTGTTACCAGCCACAGGTATACATCCAGGGATCTCATACGAGTCACAGAGGTAGCAGCCAGTGGTCAGGTACCAGACACAGGGAGTGACAGCCTGGTATTCTGTATCAGTTACAGGGGTATCAGCCAGGTGTGTTGTACCAGGCAGGAGTGTGTACCAGACAGGGATCTGATACTAGTCCCAGTTGTACAGCCAGGAATCTGATACTGGCCACAGGGTTACCAGACAGGGGTCTGCGACCACCACAGAGGTAACAGCCAGGGTTCTGGTACCAACTGTAGGGGTACCATCCGCTGGTCTACCAGTAAGGGTCTCCACCCTGGAGTTTGGTGTGAGTGATAATGGTACCCTCCAGGGATCTGGTACTAGCCACAGGGGTACCAGACAGGGGTCTGCCACCACCGCAGAGGTAACAGCCAGGGTTCTGGTACCAACTGTAGGGATACCAATCATGGGTGCCTATCCTGGAATTTGGTATGAGCCACAGTGGTACCCGCCAGGGATCTGGTTCTACATGCAGGGGCCTAGCTAGGCGTACCAGCCAGATGGACCAATTCAAATGGAAGTTTTCCAGAATATATTTCTGGATGTTTAATACAACTCTCGAAATATACATATTTTGAACAAAGTAGAAATGAGATGCAGAACAATACTGAGTAATAAACAGCACCATTGCTTTTCCTACCACCGAGTTATAACGTTTCCAACACCCATGTGAACACACAGGGCATGAAAGTTGTTTAATCGGCAGGAAACTACTGAATGTGAACCAGAAAAGAAACGGAAACGTCTTGTGTGATTTTTATATCATTTTATAAATGGAATACATTCTTGACGTTTTTACGCTTACAATTTTACGAGCTATGACATGCATATAAAAGTTGATATAACGCTGAAGCACGATATGTAATTTACGTTCTGCTCATGATTTGAAGTTTTCATGTTTTGCAATGGAAAGACATAACATTTCCATTTAAAGGCTCTTCCATGAGCCTCGATGATGTATACAAAAAAAATAAAAAAATAATTGAACAGCACTTGGTGGAGAGCACACCTCCACTAGGATCAAAGCTTTATGTGTTGTTTCCACTGATAGGTCGGATCTGCATCTGGACCCCCAAATTGAATCGGTTTGTTCTTGTCACCGAACCAACTCATCCACTTGTCACCTAACCAATACAAATTATCGGATCTGGATCCGGATCTTCACCAAAATTGAATCCATTCGTCCTCGTCACACACCCAGCCTGGTCACAAAGTTTTGTCCGAATCCGTCGATAACTTTTTCAGACATATATATATATATATATATATATATATATATATATATATATATATATATATATATATATATATATATATATATATATATATATATATATATATATATATATGTGGTATCTATAATCTGATTCTCCAACCTCATGAGCGAACATCATGACTTCATCGCCATGCATGTCCGCATTGCCTGCAAAGCTCCAGAGGAACCATCTAGCAGTGCGTCATTATGGATTATAAATTCAGATACTTCAGCTAAATTCAGATAAGGGCGAAACCAGGTCGGTAACTGTGAGTTTTGCATGCACTTGTGACAGTATCTGGATTTATAATCCGTAATGACGCACTGCTAGATGGTTCCTCTGGAGCTTTGCAGGCAATGCGGACATGCATGGCGATGACGTCTTGATGTTCGCTCATGAGGTTGGAGAACCAGATTACAGATACCATTATTAGTAACTCCCAACCGCAACCAGGTCGACTCCATATGATCAGTGGATACCAGAGATAACGTTACCGTGTGGCAGGCGGTGCTTATCGCTCCCAGCAAGGTGCAGCAGCAGCTGTATGGGACACCTTGCTGGCGGTTCTCCACTGATGATATGAAGGTCGCATAGTGACTGATATATATATATATTTAATTTATTTATCGGTTTTTGGTCTATCTCGCTATGGTGAAGAATAACTTTTAAATTCTCAGATCAAGATCTGGATCTTCGCCAAAATCTAATAATTTCGTCCTTGCCACACCCAACCTCTCCAACAAATTTCAGTCGAATCCGATTTATTTTAACTTTGCCGCACTTTAAGCAATAAACGTCAAACACATAACTGATGGGCTGCTTTGCTCTTATTATTAGCCAATGTTGGACTCGGTCCGAAACGGAAGCTTTTGGACCGGGTCTCGTCTGTCCGTCCGTTCATGTCGGCGTGCATCCGCAAGCATATTTCGTAGATGTATGGACTGATTTTGTGCAAACTTTGTACAAAGACAATACATGACGGTATACATACGGTATGTACATCATTTTGTTCATGATCAAAGATGGCCGAGTGGCGGCCATTTTAGTTGTAAAAAAAACCCCGATGTTGAACACGTCTTCAACCATTTCTCAGATATGCATTTACCGATGTTATTCAAACTTGGCACACAGCTAATAAATGATGGCTTACACATGCAAGTCATTTCTTTAGAGATCGGATTCAAGATGGCCGACTGGCGGGCATTTCCTTAGTTACCGTGTCCATGTCTTGAAAATGCATGGCCCGATTTTGTTCAAACTTGGCACACGCATGGTACATGATGGCGTACACGTGTACCTCACTCTATTTTGCGATCTGATCAAAGATGGCCGACTGTTAGACTGGCGGCAATTTTAGTTGTA
This sequence comes from Myxine glutinosa, assembly GCF_964187855.1. Taxonomy (NCBI): domain Eukaryota; kingdom Metazoa; phylum Chordata; class Myxini; order Myxiniformes; family Myxinidae; genus Myxine; species Myxine glutinosa. Next base: position 30,299,662 of record NC_136263.1, on the reverse strand, counting down.
AAAAAACAGATATTGAACATGTGCATTTAACCATTTCCTGGACATGCATTTACCGATCTAGTTAAAACTTTGCACAAAGATAACGAATGATGGCTTCCATATGCACATCATTTCATTTTGAGATCAGATCCAAGATGGCGAATCGGCGGCCATTTTGTTACTTAAACATGTCCCTGTAGCGACCCATGGGTCCCCCAAAGCTCGAGACCAGCAACAGAATCTCCTGGCCCAAGCCGGTGACATAACCGGCGGCCAAACCGCGGCGCCGAGGTTATAATCCTTTGCACCTGTCGGTCACATGACCACCAAAGCGTGCCTCGCCTGAGAGGCGTGGCTTTGGTTCTGATGTATGCTTTTTGGTTTGGATATATATATGCGAACCTGATAAACGGGCTTTCAGAGTTCCCGAGATGATTATACAATAAACATCTTCTCGGACGAGTTTGTGTCTTGTCCGTCACTTCGTCCGTCTCAAGCAGGAGCGCTGCTCCTTCACTGGTGACCCCGAGTTTACGACACGCGATGGACATGGCAGTGTCCCTCAAACTGCCCACTTTCTGGGAAGCACATGCCGCCGTCTGGTTCGCTCAGGCGGACTCCCAGTTCGCCCTGCGTGGCATTACGGAGGACACCACGAAATACCATTACGTGGTCGCCGCGCTCGGCTCCGTGACCGCCGCCCGCTGCCTGAGCCTCCTCCAGAGCCCGCCCGCTGAAGGCAATTACGACGCCATCAAGGCACTTCTTCTGGGCGCTTTCGCCCTCTCCCCGGCTGAACGCGCACGACGCCTGCTTGACCTTCCTGAGCTCGGCGATACGCGCCCGTCCGAACGTATGGACTACATGCTCGCGTTGCTCGGCGAGCATCCCTCGGATTTCCTTTTCCAAGAGCTTTTTCTCCGCCAGCTCCCGGCCCAGGTCTGGGTCGCCCTGGCAAGCACGACCATCACGAACCCCCACGACCTCGCCAGGGAGGCCGACAAGATCGATTCGACAAGCCAGCTCATCGGAGCGGCGAGCCAGCTCGTCAGGGTGGCTGCCGGGAGCCCGCCCGCCGCCCAGTTGGCGCCCGTGGCGCAGTTTCCCACCCACCCGCCCACCCGCCCGACGCCCGCGACGCAGCTTCCTTCCCGGAGGCCGCCGGGCCGGCGCGACTGGCAGCGGCGATGCCACATCGCCCGGTCCCGACGCGTCGACCGGAGCCCCCGCCAGACCCGGCCTGGTGTTATTTCCACGCCAGGTTCGGGCGGCGGGCCCGATCATGTCGACCCCCATGCACGTTCGGCAAGTCGGGAAACGGTCGGGCCGGCGCTCACTACCAGCCATGAGCGCCGGCCATTCCGGAAACCTGCTATTCATCGCGGACCAAGCGTCGGGGCGGCGTTTTCTCTGCGACACCGGCGCTCAGCTGAGCGTCATTCCCGCTTCGGCGGAGGACAGGCGGGCCGCCATTTGCGGCCCCTCCTTAATCACGGCCAACGGCTCCGCCATCCGCACCTTCGGCCCACGCACCGTCGCCCTCCGCTTCGGCAGCCAGCTCTTTCGCTGGGAGTTCGTGACGGCGGACATCCCCATGGCTTTGCTCAGGGCCGATTTCCTTTGCGCCCATGGGCTGCTGGTCGACGTTAAACATCGGCATCTCGTCAACGCCGAAACTTTCAGCTCGCTGGCGTGCGCCTTGAGCCGTTCCGCACCCACCGAGCTTTCCTGCGTCCTCCCGTTGGCAGACGACTTCGCATGTCTCCTCGCGGAGTTCCCGGCCCTCACGTGACCGACGTTTTCGGCTGTCGCGGTGCGTCACGGCATCGAGCATCACATTCCCACTACGGGCCCGCCGGTGTACGCCCGAGCTCGCCGTCTTGACCCAGCCAAACTCGCCGTCACCAAGGCCGAGTTCGCCGCGCTGGAGCGCCTCGGCATCGTGCGGTGCTCCGACAGCGCCTGGGCCTCGCCGCTGCACATCGTCCCGAAGCCGGGGCGCGGATGGCGGCCATGCGGCGACTACCGCCGCCTCAACGACGCCACTACCCCCGACAGGTACCCCGTCCTACAAATCCAGGATTTTTCCGCCCGGTTGGCGGGGCGGACCATTTTTTCAAAAGTGGACCTGATTCGGGGGTACCACCAGGTGCCCGTCCGCCCGACCGACATCCCGAAGACGGCCGTTATTACACCTTTCGGCCTCTTCGAATTCCTCCGGATGCCCTTCGGCCTCAAAAACGCGGCACAGGCGTTCCAGCGCCTGATGGACGGCGTGCTGCGCGACTTGCCCTTCCTATTTACCTACCTGGACGACATCCTCGTCGCCAGCACGTCCAGAGCCGAGCACCTCCTCCACCTCCGGACGCTGTTCGGCCACCTCAGCGAGCATGGCTTGATCGTCAACCCGGCCAAATGTCACTTTGGTGCAGCGACGATCGACTTTTTGGGCCACCACATCACCCAGAATGGCGCCGTACCGCTACCGGCCAAAGTCGAGGCCATCGCCGCTTTCCCGCGCCCCCGCTCCGTCAAGGCGCTGCAGGAGTTCCTCGGGATGGTGAACTTTTACCACCGCTTCGTGCCCCGAGCTGCGCAACTCATGCGGCCCTTGTACACCACCCTCCGCGGCCAGCCGGCGAAGCGCGACGTCGTCTGGTCCACGGACATGGACGCTGCTTTCACCGGCGTGAAACGGGCCCTCGCCAACGCCACGCTGCTGGCCCACCCGGTATCCCATGCTCCCATCGCCCTCACCACGGATGCCTCCGACTACGCCATGGGCGCGGTTCATGAGCAATGGGTAAACGGGGCCTGGCAGCCGCTCGCGTTCTTCAGCCGGCAGCTCCTGCCCAACGAGTTGAAGTACAGCACTTTCGACCACGAGCTCCTCGGGCTGCACCTGGCCGTCCGCCATTTTCGCCACCTCCTGGAGGGCCGCCCGTTCACGGCCTTTGTCGACCACAAGCCATTGATTTTCGCCATGGCCAAGGTCACGGAGCCGTGGTCGGCCCGCCAGCAGCGCCACCTCTCCGCCGTGTCGGAATACACCACGGACATCCGGCACGTCGCCGGAAAGGACAATGCCGTGGCCGACTGCCTTTCTCGAGCCGGTGCCAACGCCGTCCACCTCGGCATCGATTTCGCCCTGATGGCGACGGACCAGGCCACCGACGGCACGGTGCAGGCGCTTCGGGTGGTGGACACGGGCCTCCGCTTGGCTGACGTCCCCTTCGCGGACACGGTCCTGCTTTGTGACGTCTCCCAAGGCCGACCTCGCCCCGTTGTGCCGGTCACCTGGCGGCGTCGCATTTTTGCTTCACTCCACGGCCTCTCACACCCGGGCCGGAAGGCGTCCCAGAGGCTGGTGTCGGCACGTTTCGTCTGGCACGGGTTGCGACGGGACGTCCGCGACTGGGCCAATGCCTGCACACCCTGCCAGCGGGCCAAGGTCCACCGTCACACCCAGGCTCCGCTGGCTCCTTTCACCGTGCCCGAGCGATGTTTCGACCACGTCCACGTGGACCTGGTGGGTCCCCTGCCCCCATCGCAGGGGTTCACCCACCTGCTTACCATGGTGGACAGGACCACCAGGTGGGCGGAGGCCGTGCCCCTCGCCTCCACCACCACCGCCGACGTGGCCCAGGCGTTCATCGCCACCTGGGTCACACGCGTTTCGGCGCACCGGCGGACATCTCGTCGGAGCGCGGCCCACAGTTGACGTCCGAACTGTGGGGCGCGGTCGCCCGCACGTTGGGCGTTACCCTGCACCGCACCACGGCCTACCACCCCCAGGCCAATGGGTTGTGTGAGCAGTTCCACCGCTCCATGAAGGCCGCACTCATGGCCGGCCTCCAGGACGACGGCTGGGCCGACCGGCTCCCGTGGGTCCTTTTGGGCCTCCGCACGGCTCCAAAGGAGGACCTCCAGGCGTCCACCGCCGAGCTGGTGTACGGCCAGGCCCTCCGCGTCCCGGGCGAGTTTGTGCCCGACGCCACCAGCCCCTGGTCCGCCGCGCGCCAGCGCATAGACCTCCAGGAGGCCGCCCAACGTTTCGCCCCGGTGCCCACGTCCCGCCACGGCGATCCCCAATCCTACGTCCCCCCAGCACTCCGCACGGCGGAGTACGTCTTTGTGCGCCACGATGCGCACCGGGGACCGCTCCGGCCACCATACGACGGACCCTTCCGGGTCTTACGATGGGACAACAAGTCCTTCGTCGTCAGCATCGGCGGCCGGGCGGACCGGATTTCGGTGGACCGCCTCAAGCCGGCCCACATGGACGTCGGCCAGCCGCCATGGCTGGCTCTTCCACCGCGGCGCGGCCGCCCCCCGTCCACTGCACCCCCCGTCCGGCCACCCGCCACCACACCGGACACCCTCCCCCCCCCCCCCTGCGACCAGCCAGGGGTCGTTTCGGTCGGGTCATCCGGACCCCCCTCAGGTTGACCTTCCTGGACCAAGTCGATTCTGGGGGGGCGTGTGTAGCGCGCCATGGGTCCCCCAAAGCTCGAGACCAGCAACAGAATCTCCTGGCCCAAGCCGGTGACGTAACCGGCGGCCAAACCGCGGCGCCGAGGTTATAATCCTTTGCACCTGTCGGTCACATGACCACCAAAGCGTGCCTCGCCTGAGAGGCGGGGCTTTGGTTCTGATGTATGCTTTTTGGTTTGGATATATATATGCGAACCCGATAAACGGGTTTTCAGAGTTCCCGAGATGATTATACAATAAACATCTTCTCGGACGAGTTTGTGTCTTGTCCGTCACTTCGTCCGTCTCAAGCAGGAGCGCTGCTCCTTCATCCCAACCATTTCTCGGACATGCATGTTGTTCAAACCGATTTTGTTCAAACTTGGCACAAAGACAATACATGAGTATACATATGCAGATTTTGTTTTCCAACCCGACCAAAAATGCCCGACTGGTGGCCTTTAACTCCGTACAGCAGAATTACTAAAACCATGGTGCCCACGATATTTTATATGTTTTTCTTCTTCACTTATGTTCTGTTATTGTATGTGTGGTGGTTAGTGAGTGTGTTTGCTCGTTTTTTTTTTGTGTTTCTGGGCCACGAACATGGCTGGGCTGTTTCCGGTCTGGGTTTAATATGGTGTGACGTGTGTGCTGTGTGATTGGTGGAGTTTCCGTTGGGTGTTGTTTCTGTGTGAACATGGTTTTGGTATCGAGCGTTGGGAGAGGATGAAATTATAAGATTTTAGTGATGATCCGGATACGGATTCGGATATTAGAATTTTTAAAGTGATTTTTCACCATTGTGAGATAGAGCCACAATATCTCAAAAAGTTAAGGACGAATTCGGACAAAACTTGGTGGACAGGTTGGGTGTGTGTTAAGGACAATAAATTAGATTTTGGTGAAGATCCGAATCCGGATACGAGAATTTTTGAATTTTTAAGTGATTCTTCACCATTGGTAGGGTAAAAAACGATATATGTATATAGGATGATATTTCGAAAACTTGTCGACGAGTCGTGACAAAACTATGTGGATGAGTTGGGTAGTTGACAAGAACAAGCAGATTCGATTTTTGTTTCAGGTCCTGATCCAGATCTGGCCTATCAGTGGGATACAAAACGTAAACTACTCAGCCTGGCGGAGGTGTGCGCTCTACTGAGAACCTTTCTATGTTTTAAATGTTTTTTAAAAATACTTGTAATAAGTAAAATAATCTGCAAATAAGAGAGTTTCGAGTAGGGATGGAGCAAAAATGGGAATGTGGGATTAATGGGAGCAAAAATATCTCGAGTAGGGATGGAGGATGACATGTAATGAGATTGTTGTGTATCACTTGTTGAAGCCCTGGAGGAGTAGAGAGAAGAGTGCATTTGAATTGCCTCCTGAAGTTAGTTCCACAAACAGGGGAAGCGAGGAAAAAAGGAGTTGTGGTGTGGGATAGGCTTGGATGTTATGTTCACGGAAGATGGTGTGGGCCTCCTGGAGTAGCTGAGGAGTCTCGGACGGATTATAGAGCAGAGAGAGCGAAACCGGAGGATTGGTGATTGAACAATACAGTAGCACCGACTTCTCTGTGATGTGAGAGCAGTATGCCTTATGTTTAGGCCTCATTGTGGGAGATACCAATAATGTTGCGAGCTTCTGATGTTATATGGGGATCCAATCCATAGTGGAGACCAGTACTCACTTAATCTATGGATAAAGGCCTTGTAAGTTGAATAGTTCTGATTTTTGAACGAATGTACTTCTGCGGCTGTTTTTAGGCCGGCTTTGCTCGATGAGCAACCCAGGACAGATCGAGAGTGATGGTGTAGTATGCAAGCTCAAGAGATTGGAGGTCTTCCAGTGTCTGACCATGGAAATGGATAGATGAGCTTGTCTTATGATAAACAGCGACAATTTAATCAGATTGCAGTCGTGCCAGCCACTTCCGGAGTGAGAATATGAGATTTTCTACTTGTCTGACCTCATCAATTTCAGAGCAGTAGAGAGTGACATAGATGCATTCAGCCAGTTGATGGGACAGAGTCCTGTCTGTACAACACAATGTCGAGTCATTTTCAAAATGGAACAGAGGGTTTTACAGAGCATCAAAGTGATTGATTATGTACATTTTCGTTTTCATTTCATATGCAGTGTGTGGCTGCTGGTTGCATCATTGCTGGGTCAGCCGCAAATGTAGTGCCTCCTGTTTCCTGTAGCTGCTTACTCATCCTCAGAAGAATACCAGGTGTGAGTCAAACCACCTGGTGTTATGTAACTGCACGACAGAAGCTCAAACTCAGGACCTTCATATCTTAAGGCAGCTACCTTAACCGTTAAGCCAACACCAGGCTTGATTATGTAGATATCCAGCTGGCACAGCTACCTTGGACCCATCATGGCGATTTTCTTCGAACGACATGGATTTGATCATCGGTCAAACGTTGGCCTAGCATCACAACTTTGGTGTGTCTTTGGTAGACGAGCGGAAACGGTGTCTGTCTAAGGTAGAAACAGGAAGTGGTGGTAAAAGAATGTACTTTGTGTGTGGGTGGGCTTGTGCGCACAATCATGGCTGGTGTTTATATGCCTAAACTTATGAAATGTGAATGGCCTTATGAAAATTATGGCCTAAACTTAATGAGTTCAAAACTGAGCAATGAAACAATTTCAGAAATGTGTGAGTTGCAGGTTGGAGTTTCAATGAAATATTTCAGAGTGATGTACAGGTGAACCATTGTTCGTCCCTTTGCCTGTTTTGATTAGCTTCCCTCTTCCCATACTGTGCAAACAGTTCTGTGTCTATGGTTTGCATACAGTTTCATGGCTCTGAAAACATAATTGAAAGGAAAATAACTTCTAAAGTTGTCTTCTTGGAAAATCAGCCTCAATGTACTGGTTCGACTCTGGGAGATCGGTGGTTTGAACGCCGGCCAGGTCATACCAAAGACTTTAAAAATGGTATGTGCTGCTTACTTGCTAAACATAAACTGATGGAGCATGGACAAACAACCATATGTTAGTAATGGTGGTGCAGGCTTTGATATAAGGCTGAAAAAATATATATATTGCTGGTCTCTGGTCAGACCAAAGTTCCAGAACTGATGCGGCGTTGCGGGGTTTTTTTTCTTCTTTTTTTCGAAAAGCATGGATTGCACATATAAAGGTGTTGTTTTTTGTGTCCTCATGCCTTGCGGTCCTCATCTGCCGTGGCGCCGTCCAGAGAGAAATTAAAGACAGCCAATGGGACTGGTAGGCCTTTTTGTAAATAATGAACACAAGCTTAAGTTATTTTAAAATGTATTTATTCTGAAAATCATTAAGTTCTTCAAGCATATTATAGACTGCCATTTTGTTCTCGAGATCGCCTCACCGTACCGTCAAACATTCCAATGCGTCGATCGCGTCAACACTGCGTATGCGCAAGTGGTCTAACAGGCCGATGGTCTCCCACAATCTCTTCTCCCAGTCCACCAGATTATCACAGACACTTCCAACTTCATGGCAAACGAGATAGGATCCAGGCCTAACTAAAGAGACCACCCGTAGCTCTCTAGGCCTTTTGGTTGCTTCACACGAACCCGACAAAGAACGTCTTCGTTTCAATAAATAACAATATCCAGCCGATTTGGATTCATGACGGCACGGCACACAAAACTACTCATATCTTTGGAACGGCTGGTTGGATTTGGACAAATCAGTGTGTGGCTGCTGATTGATGGAAATACGCGATCTCGTCTTTCCCAAGATAGCGCGCGGCCCGGCAACAACAGGAGCGCGCTGTTGCAGGTACCGTTGGAAATTAAAAAAATAAAATAAATTGTTGATGCGCAGGGTCAAAATCGATGCACGCGCTTACCAGAGACCGGAAATATATTTTTCTCGGCCTAATATATGATATATATTATAGTATTCTATTTATATATATTGTTGCGCGAATGCCCTCGGTTAAGACCGTGGGATCGCGGACAGCCTGAATGAGCTTTAACTCCGAGGCGACGATCAATTGCGGATTTGACTATGCAAGCACGGGAGGAAGAATAAAGAGGAAGAAGCGGCGAGCTCTTACCTCACGGCCTGTGCGCGCCAGCGTCTTCAACCTGCAAATTAATAACAACAAAAAATAGATGTGAAATGTACAAAAGGAATGATTTATTGAACGGAACTCGAGGACAAAGAAATGCAACGGTAAAAACTAGTACTAAATTGGGACGTCCCCACACAGATTTCAAATGCGAGTTAAAGGGAGAATGAATAAAATAAATATCTCATCATGTATTTGTGAATGCGAGCTTATCTCTGTCTGGCAGTGTCAGGGATCGTCTGGATCGAGCGTGCCGTCCGACGCAGCTCCGGTTGGCGCGAACTGCCTGGTCTTTGGCATGGAGTGGCCCTCGGAGCGCCCGCTTGTCAGCGCTCCAATGCAAGCCTCGCTCATCGTTCATCATTTGCACACCAACGCAAGGAAGAGAATCGACGGCGTTCCTTCTCTCCACCGTCTTCCGAACTGCTCGTTCCTCCACCAGCTCTGAAGCAAGAGAAGGCCCAGCGCGATGGGACAGTCAGGAGCAAGAAGCCAAGGGAAGACAAGAGAGGGAAGAGAGAAAATGCCGGCGAGCGAGTCGTTTTGTCCCTCACGGTGTGACGTCAGCCCTCCTCTCTCCCAACCAGTGCCTCGTTTCTTGGTGGTCTTTCGCACCTTCTGACGTCACCCGTGCTTGTCCTTCAATCAGTGACCTGCTTCTAAGTAGTCGTTTTGCGCCTTCCGCACTGATTGGCCGAATGTTTGCGCCTTCCACACTGAATGGCCGAGGTGTATTGTATTATGTATATTGCATTATATATACATATATATATACAGACTTGGCATTTAATATGGAATATTTTTTTTTCTTGACATGGGTTTACTTTCTGAACTCAGTATATCAATCTGGTGAGTTTCTTTTACTCTTCGGTGATGTCTTTGTTGAAAGAACCATGTCACTGATTGTCTTTCGCAGCAAGAAGTCAATAACACGATTATATCACAGGTGGCGTGACAAAATGTAAGGACAGGTACATTTGACGATTGGCTTCACAATCGGGTATATAAGGGTTGTTGTGTTCTGTATTAGTGGAAAACAACTGCTGCACGTCTACAAAAGTTATTGCCGCTTCCTCTGGAGATGGTCCGTCAACTTGACAATGCTGTTTTTCATGGAGTGGTGGCTTTACGAAATTCTGGCATGAAACAGTGTGCTATTGCTCGGCAGTATGGCATCACTCAAGGTCAGGTGTCAAAGATCCTGAAACGAAATGCTCAGAGGGGTGTCCCTACTCCAATACCGAGGCCAGGACGTCCACACAGAACCACAAGGAGAGATGATCGCCAGCTGCACCGGTTAGTCTGCAATGGCTGTACCAAGTCAGCTAATCGGCTTAGGGCTGAGTGGCAGCAACTGACAAATGTGCCTGTATCCAGAAGGCTAGTCAACCAACGACTGGTTCAAGCAGGCTATCGTGCCAGGTGTCCCCTGAGAAAGCCATGCCTGACCAGACAACACAGCCAGCGCCGATTGCAGTGGGCCAGAGAGCACCGTCAATGGCAGCCAAGACACTGGAATCACGTGACCTTCAGTGACGAGTCTAGATTTCTGGTCTATCGTCAAGATGGCCGTGTCCGAGTGCGCAGACAAGTGTATGAAGCCCACAACGAAGATTGTATAGTGCCAAGAGTCCAAGCTGGAGCTGGTGGGGTGACTGTTTGGGCTGCTTTTCATGCAGGGGGCAAAACTGACCTGGTTGTTCTGAATGGAAACCTGAACCAGTTCAAATACAGGGTCATTCTGAAAGAAACATTGCTTCCATTTGCTCGTGCAGCCTTTCGAGGAAACTTTGTCTTCCAAGATGACAATGCACGGCCTCATCGTGCTCGCATGATCCAACACTTTCTTGCTGACCGTGGTGTAGAGCATATGGAGTGGCCTGCCATGTCCCCAGATATGAATCCGATAGAGAACTTGTGGGCAGAATTAACGCGTCAAATCGACAACTTGGACCAGCAGCCTACCTCTGTGCGTGAATTGCAGAAGACTATTGTCACTGCATGGCAAGCGATTCCTGTCCAAACCGTGGCAAATCTCGTGAACAGCATGCCTCGACGTGTACGTGCTCTCCTGAATGCTCGTGGGGGTTACACGAAGTACTGAACTGTAATTTTACTATCCGTAATCCCAGTCATAATTTAGCTTTTGTTTTTGTTGAATTTTTTTTTGGCTAATGTGCAAAATAAAGGGATACTTCTGGAAAACGTACAGAAGTTTAACACAGTACTGTCCGTGAATTGAGTTCGATATCAGTTTACATCACTTTCAAGGATCAATTTATTTGCTTCGAAATGTCAAATGTGGTTTTTGTTTCTTTTAAAGGTCACATTAACAAAATCTAGAATAACTTCAACATAATTCCAATGAACTTTTGGTTCTAAGTCATCTTGAAAAGTAAGTTCACCCCCACAAAAAAAATATTCCATATTAAATGCCAAGTCTGTATATATATATATATATATATATATATATATATATATATTATTATATTATATATGTATTGTGTTATATATACGAGAAACGGTACCCACCCTACGGGCGGGGCTTCAATTAGGAGGCCCAAATGAAAAAGTAAAATATCAGAAATTGAAGGCTTTTTTATTTTAAACGATTCATATAAACATCCGTTAAATCATATCACACGCATATCATCAAAATCTAAACAGTACATGGCTAAACAGTACATGGACGATCACGTACCACGTATGTCTCGTGTCTCGCTCGCTCTCATGTTGTCCCGATAATGATCCTTCCGCAGGTTCACCGACGGAAACCTTGTTACGACTTTTACTTCCTCTAGACAGTCAAGTTCGCTCATCTTTTCGGTGCACCGGCACGAGCCGAGAACGGCCCGTGCAGGGGCTGATCCAAGGATCTCATCAAACCGTCCGATCGGTAGTAGCGACGGGCGGTGTGTACAAAGGGCAGGGACTTGATCAATGCGAGCTGATGACTCGCACTTACTGGGAATTCCTCGTTCGTGGGACACTGTCTCAAGCCCCAGTCCCCATCACATATGGGGCTCAGCAGTTTACCCGAGCCTGATGGCGAAGGGGAAGGTACACGCTGGCGCGTCCAGTGTAGCGCGCGTGCGGCCCCGGACATCGAAGGGCATTAAACGTTCATTAAACATTAAACGTTCATGAAACATTAAACGTTCATTAAACATTAAACGTTCATTAAAGGATTACGAAACGAAAAACATTACGAAATTACGTTCACACCATCACGTCAAACACTACCGTGAACACATAATCGTCACAACATCGTCACAATGAGAACATCGTCACAATGAACGTTATGCGAACGCGAATGTTATGCGGGAGTCCAAACCTGAGAATGCTGGAGACCAAAGCTGAAATTGGGAAAACTAAATAGCCTATTTTACTCCTGGAGATCCCAGGATTACCCACCAAAAATATCTTTGCGATCGGTTCAGCAGTTTTTACGGTACCTTCAAACAGTCAGACAGACGGACATTTGGTGAATTATAGTAAGATCCTCACAATGCGAACATCGTCACAATGAACGTTATGCGAACGCGAATGTTATGCGTGTGTCCAAACCTGAGAATGCTGGAGACCAAAGCTGAAATTGGGAAAACTAAATAGCCTATTTTACTCCCGGGGGTCCCAGGATTACCCACCCAAAATATTTTTGCGAGCGATTCAGCAGTTTTTACGGTACTTTTGAACAGACAGACGGACATTTGGTGAATTATAGTAAGATTGTATTATATGGATATTGAGTGGGAAAAGTGACATTGATGATGGTGTACCCGAATTGCATGTGTGTTCACCTTCATCCCCTTCTTGAATCCAAGTGTATTTATGTAATATGCACACGGCTTGAAATGAAGCTTTTCGTTTTCCTTTGTGGCCAACAACAACTTTTAGTTATAATAATTCCAGGAGGTGAAATGTTCCCCAAATAGTTAATAGTTTCCATCCTCACTTTCTGTTTGTGGTTAAACCTTCGTGCTAATGCCAGGGCTGCATGAAACTCCGATGAACCCTGTGCAGGATTAAAAGTTTCCAAATATTCCAGGCTTTGCAAAGGATTGCTGTTCAATCAGGAAGAGCTTCAGAAAGAAAGAAAGAAAAAGAAATGACAATGTTGCCTTTTCTGCTTTGGTTCAGGAGCCAAATTTCTGAAAATGCTTTCACAATCCACTTGGTCAGCCTATTATTTAATAACGTTTTCTTTCTGTGCACGCAAAGGCGACATTCGAGATCTTTTCCTAATTAGCCAAATATGGTCACGTCTCAGAGAAATAGTGAGTGCAATCTGGCACATCTCTTCTCTAATTTCTCAATGAATGACCCGGTGATTACCTATAATACAAAACCCAATTACTTTGAAGCATCTGGGGGACAATTAGCCTGGCCATGTTTGTGCATCGCATGTGATGTAACATCACAAGGCGGTGGAATGAACAAGGACTTTCATATGAAGGGAACTGTGCTTGAATTGTGTCCTGGAAATAGCAATCATTGTCCTCCTGTCATGTATATATATTTTTGTGTATATATATATATATATATATATATATATATATATATATATATATATATATATATATATATATATATATATATATATATATACATATATATATATATATATATATATATATATATATATATATATATATATATATATATATATATATATATATATATATATATATATACACACACACACACACATATTAAACGAAGAGAGCACACTGACCCGAGACGTGACATGTCACTGACGTCATGCCCATCAATTATGCAGCCACATCACCTCCAAAATGGAAACTGGGATGGTGTCCATGGGGCATTCAGATGTTCATGCGGACTGAGATTTATTTCGTTATAGTAACAAGTAAATGAAAGCAGAGTTGCCGATCCAGACATATATACAGTCATGTGAAAAAGTAAGTACACCCCATGTAAAGTTTAGACTTTTTCAACATATTTCAACATACAGCTATTTGATCTTCATTTCAACAATATTGGTAGATAAAGGTGATATAATATAACAAATATCATGAAACATTTACATTTTGTAGTCCATTGTATAATTTAAATAAACATAAATGCAAATTTCGCATGTGGAAAAAGTAAGTACACCCTTGGCTCTAATAGGTGGTATCGCCCCCTTTGGCAGAAAACCTCAAGTAGGCATTTCTTATAACTGTCTACCAATCTCTGACATCGACTGGGAGAAATTTTTGCCCACTCCTCCATGCAGAATTCCTTCAGCTGTGCGATGTTTGAGGGGTTTCTTGCATGCACAGCTCGTTTCAAATCCCCCCACAACATCTCGATGGGATTTAAATCCGGGCTTTGATTTGGCCATTCCAGAACCCTCCATTTCTTTCTTTTCAGCCGTTCCTTGGTGGATTTACTGGTATGTTTAGGGTCATTGTCATGTTGCAAGGTCCACCTTCGGTTGAGCTTCAACTTTCCGAAAGATGGCCTCACATTATCCTCAAGAACCCTCTGGTACAAAAAAGAATTCATAGTGGATGGATGATGGTGAGCTGCCCAGGCCATGATGCAGCAAAGCTGCCCCAAACCATAATATTTCCACCACCATGCTTTACAGTTGGTATCAGGTTCTTGTAGTCAAATGCTGTCTTTGGTTTTCACCAAACATGTCTTCTGGTACTGCGGCCAAATACCTCTACCTTTGACTCATCTGTCCAGAGCACATTGTTCCAGAAGTGTCCAGAAGTTCCAGAAGTTCCAGAAATATCTCCACTTCACCCACAGGAATACCTTTGGCTCCGGCTTCCCCTTCGCTCCCACCTTTTGTTCATATGTGTGTTGTACCGTCCACCAAACAGTGATGACTCCATCTACATCTCGCTGTCTGATAATATGGACTAACTTCTATCTACCCATCCCAACTCTCTCTTCCTCATATGTGGTGATTTCAATTGTCACCATGCCAGTTGGCTGGGTGTGGGTACCTCTCTCACCAGCCATGGCTCTTCAGCAAAGGACTTCTGTGACTCACTGGGACTGACACAATCTGTCAATTTCCCAACCCGGATCTCAGTCAACGGAGCATCTTCTCTTCTGGACTTGGTTATGACTAACTTCCCTGAAAATGTCTGCTGCTCTTCTTCTGCTCCAATCGGCTCATCTGATCATGTGCTTGTTAAAGTGGACATCTCTCTGACCATTCTCAGAGAGCCTCCTCAGCGTCGACGAGTCTGGCATTTCACTCAGGCCAACTGGCACGGTCTTCAAGCAGCCATCAATCATCTGGACTGGTCTCCCATCTCTACCGCCTCTGACATCAACTCATCCTGGGAATTCTTCCAAAGTAAATTGCTCTCTCTCATGCACAGATTTATCCCTTCTTGTCTTCAGTTGTCATACCCTTCCTCCCGTCCATGGTACACGGAATCTTGTGGTGAGGCTATTGCCCAGAAACAACATGCTTTCGTCTCCTAGAAAGCAAATCCAATGGAAGGAAATCTCATTTCCTTTCACAAAGCCGGAAACAAGTGTGCGTCCACCCTCAGGAGAGCCAGAAAACAATATCTCTCCGTTCTCAGGACCGAACTCTCTTATCTGTCTCCCTCTTCCAAATCCTGGTGGCGTCTGGTCAAATCTGTTTCTGGTGTTTGTTCCCCCTCCATCCCCTCCCTCATCTCAAACGGCCACATGGCTGACTCCGCACGTGAAAAAGCTGAATGCCTCAACTCTGTGTTTGCCTCTAAATCTTGTGTCCCAAACCCATCCCTCTCTGTACCCACCATACCCAGTCGTACCCAGCTGCTCCTGGACTCTGTGTCCTTTCCTCCTGACAAGGTGGAAAAGTTTCTGTCAACCCTCGACTCTGATTCTGCAACTGGACCTGACGGCATCAGCCCACGGGTCCTAAAATCCTGTTCTTCCGCTCTTTCAGTCCCTCTCTCTGTTCTCTTCACCCTCTCTTTTGCTCAAGGTCATCTGCCATCTGCTTGGAAATCTGCCAACATCACCGCTTTGCACAAAAAAGGTGCAAAAACAGATCCCAGCAACTACAGACCAATCAGCCTTCTCCCAATTATCAGCAAAGTCATGGAATCCATCATTGCTTCAGATATGAAATCTTTCCTCTTCTCCAATGGCTTGATCTCTGATCATCAATTTGGTTTCAGACCTGGTCACTCTACTCTGGACATGCTGCTTCTGCTTTCTCAACAATGGATGGAGGTCCTCAATGCCAAACAGGAAATTAGAGCTGTCTCCCTTGACATATCACGTGCCTTCGATACGGTCTGGCACCCCGCTCTGCTCACCAAATTCTCCTCTTTTGGTATCCATGGAAATCTCCACGCATGGCTGGCGGACTTCCACTCTAGTCGTAGTGAACGTGTGGCCCTGAGTGGGTTTCTCTCATATCCTCTTCCTGTTCAGGCTGGAGTTCCCCAAGGCAGTGTTCTGGGCCCTGTGCTTTTTCTGGTCTTCATCAATGATCTCTCTGACTCTCTTGAAAATCCTCTCTATCTCTTTGCTGATGACTCTACTCTCTGTCGCTCCATTCCTTATCCCTCAGATCGGCAGTGTGCAGCCTCCTCACTCTCTGCAGACCTGGACAAAATCACAGACTGGGCAAACAAGTGGAACATGTCTTTCAATCCTGACAAATCTCACACTCTTACGATGTCTCTCCGAAAAGACCGACTGGACAACCCTCCCATCCACTTTCTGAAAAATCCTCTCCAAGAAGTTCTGTCACTCAAGCTTTTGGGTCTCACTATCTGCCATGATCTTTCCTGGGAAAACCACATTTCAAATCTGGCCTCCAAAGCCAGTCACCGACAGGGCATCCTCCATCGTGCGAAGTCCTTCCTTGGCACACCTGAGCTCCTCACCACATACAAGGCTTTCATCCACAGCTCTATGGATTTCTGCTCTCCCCTCTGGGCTGGTGTTCCTGCCTCACACCTAGCTCGTCTTCACGCTGTTGAAACCAAAGCGTTCAGAATCATTTGAATCTCCCGCGATGAAGCTAACTCCAAGGGCCTCTCACTCACTCACCGCAGGCAGGTTGGTGGTCTTTCCGTCTTCTGCCGACTCCTCTCTGGCCTTGCCCCCCAGCTCTCTCTGGGCTCTGTCCCGCAAATATTCCTTCAGGTCGCACAAGATCTGCCTGCAACCCTCTTATGGTTAAACTGCCAAAATCAAGTCTCTCTGCTCACCTTCACTCCTTCATTCCTCTTTTCTCCCGCCTTTGGAACAAACTCCCTCACTCTCTTCAATCCCACTCCACCCTCCAGGTCTTTAAAACAGCTGTTCACCACCATCTCTTATCTTCCCCCATCCAAAACCTTGATCTTTTCTACCCCCGCTAATTTCACCCCAATTCCACTTTTTTGAAATCCCAACTTCTGTCCTGGAAGTCGTTGGTGTCCTTGTGTTTTATACTTCTCCCACCCCCCCCCCCCTCCCCCTTCTCACGCCTCCTCCCCCCAAGCCCTCTCCCTCCCACATCTCCCTGCTCTCAAATATTGTGTTTGTGTGCTTCCCCTTCTCTCCCCATCTTGTCTTCCGCTCCCTCTTTTTATATATTTTATTTGTCTGGTTGATTTGTTTGTGAAGTAAATGTTAGCGCTTTCACGAACCTCGATTCAGTATACAAAAAAAAAAAAAAAAAAAGTGCTGTTCTTTGCCGAGGCCTTCATTGGCAAACTTTAGTCTTGCCCTGATGTTCTTTCTGGACAGCAAAGGTTTCTTCCTGGCACACCTCCCATGTAGATCAAATTTGTGCAGCCTCTTTCTCATGGTATACTCGTGCACTTTGACATCAACAGTGGCAAGAGCTACCTGAAGGGCCTGTGATGACATTCTGGGGTTCTTAGAGACTTCTTTCAGCATCTTGCGGTCTGCTCTCAGGCTGAACTTGCTGGGGCGGCCTGGCCTGAACAAGTTGGCAGTTGTTTGGAATCTTCTCCACTTGTAGATGATCTTCCGGACAGTCGAATGATTGATTTCAAATTGTTTGGAGATCTTTTTAAATCCTTTCCCAGACTCGTAGGCATCTATAACCTTCTTTCTGAAGGCCTCAGAGAGCTCTTTTGATCTCGACATGGTGACGCCGCACACTTCAACAACAAAGAGCAAACCAAACGAAATGTCTGAGGTTTAAATAAGACAGGTTCCTCCAAGATCCTCTCTCACGATGTTCTAATCATTTGCACCTGAGATGGTGCACCTGATTCAAATTTTAGGTATTTGAAGTAATGATCAATGTAGGGGTGTACTTACTTTTTCCACATGCGAAATTTGCAGTTATGTTCATTTAAATTATGTAATGGTCTCCAAAATGTAAATGTATCATGATATTTGTTATATTATATCACCTTTATCTCTCAATATTGTTGAAATGAAGATCAAATAGTTGTATGTTGAAATATGTTGAAAAAGTCAAAACTTTACATGGGGTGTACTTACTTTTTCACCTGACTGTATGTATATTCAGTGTGTGTGTGCATGTATATATATACATATATATATATATATATATATATATATATATATATATATATATATTGTTACGGACCGCGGATTAGGATGTTATTTACCGAGCGGTGGTATTACCGCGGCCGAACAGTTGCTGCCCTTTTCTTCCCTTACACTCACCCGATTCACCCAGACGTTGGCCAAATCGCGCTATGCTAAATCAATGATGGAAAGGACACGACGACTGGGAAAGAGGAAACGACGCAAGGGGTACAGTTCTCAAGACCTCCGGAGGAGGGTATAATTACAGTGGTGGAGAAAAGGGGGTAGATTACAAGGCAGAGTGAGGTAAAGACACAGAAGAGATGGGCACTTAAATACCGTCTTATCTTATCCCAGACAGACCACGGACAAACGGACATGATAGACTTACACAGGGATTGATGGCAGGAAGGGACAGGTAGGTTGATAGCACAAGGTGCACCTTGGCTCGGGGACAGGATAAAGCACGGTCCAAAAGATACAGGGAGGCCTCACAGCGCTCGGAGGTGGTCTTGCTTGCTCCAAGCTCAGCGCGCATCTCACGTCACCTACCTCTCACTGCACATGCTCAGCGGGGAGTGACACGCCCTCGGCTGGTTGGTTCCGCCCCACTGGGACCGGTCCGCCGCTTCCATTGGGTGCGGGGGTTACCGGGCTCCGCCCTTGACGAGGAGCTGACAGGGAGCCCCTGTTTGGTAACCCCGTCGAGCACATGTTCGATGGCGGCTCGTTGGGAAGGCCTGGTGCCCTCCCACCACCCCTACCAACCAAGCCGGAGTGAGGACGCGCACTCCCTGCGCTCGTTGTTGTTGTTGTTGTTGTTGTTGTTGCTGAACTGTGAGGAAGAGCTGCGGGGAGGTATTGGGAGGTCCTAAACTTCCTAACGGTGCCATACAATCACATTCTGGTGCAACGAAGGGTCAGAATTAATGGAAACGAATCCTTAACCGACATAGACTAAGAATAACTAGCAAGATGTCCTATAGTTGTCTTACATGAGATGCGGTGAACCTAGGTGCGACATTTAATGGGGGAAATAGGGGGAGGTCGGGTCTACAGAGTGTTGTTTACAGAAAATGGGACTAGGGAATGGGGGATTGGGGAGAGTTGGGAAGTATTGAGGAAATAGGGGAATATTTACAAGCGGATATGGATGGATGCAAATCCCATATCCGCAACAATATATATATATATATATATATATATATATACATATATATATATATATATATATATATATATATATACATATATATATATATATATATATATATATTGTGTGTGTGTGTGTCTCGATGATAGTATTATAGAGCAATTAAAAGAAATCCAACTTTATTTTCAAAATTTTCAAAAACGTTGTTTTGCTTACAACGCTCCATGTAAGTTACTGATGAACTTCTGAAACTTTGACGAAGATCTGTTTGGACATCTCTGAGAAAAATGGTGCCCCGCCCCCCACACACACACACACGCTTGTTTGTGCATTCGCCGATGCATGCACAGTGGCCGATTGCGCATTATCCGATGCATGCACAGTGGCTGATTGCGCATTCGCCGATGCATGCACAGTGGCCGATTGCTCATTATCCGATGCATGCACAGTGGCCAATTGCACATTAGCCGATGCATCCACAGTGGCCGATTGCGCATTAGCCGATGCATGTACAGTGGCCGATTGCACATTAGGCGATGCATGCACAGTGGCCGATTGCGCATCAGCCGGTACATGCACAGTGGCCGATTGTGCATTAGCCAATGCATGCACAGTTGCCGATTGCGCATTAGCCGATGCATGCACAGTGGCGGATTGCGCATTAGCTGATGCATGCACAGTGGCCGATTGCGCATTAGCCGATGCATGCACAGTGGCCGATTGCACATTAGCCGATGCATGCACAGCGGCCGATTGCGCATTAGCCGATGCATGCACAGGGGCCGATTGCGCATTAGCCGATGCATGCACAGTGGCCAATTGCGCATTAACCGATGCATGCACAGTGGCCGATTGCGCATTAACCGATGCATGCACAGTGGCCGATTGCGCATTAGCCAATTGCGCATCAGCCGATACATGCACAGTGGCCAATTGCGCATCAGCCGATACATGCACCGTGGCCGATTGCGCATTAGCCGATGCATGCACAGTGGCCGATTGCGCATTAGCCGATGCATGCACAGTGGCCGATTGCGCATTAGCCGATGCATGCACAGTGGCCGATTGCGCATTAGCCGATGCATGCACAGTGTCCTCCACCCAAGGAAAAATCTCTTCAGCAACAGTGATCGGGTTTGATAGCTCTGTACGATGTCACCACCAAGGCCACTACAGTGAAGGTACAACTAAATAATGAGAATGTTTCACCTTAATGGGCTTCGTCAGTATATGACGTGGCCATACCGCCCTTTTTCCACGCAACCCTTCCCGATAACCTATTGGCCTGACAAGGTGTCTCATCTGAGACTTTATTTAATAATTTGTCCTTGAGATGTTCTGGCCACAAATTATTGCCCCATCACCGCTATTGTTGCAGGAATTTTAATAGGCATGTGTCGCTGGCCACGTAGACACAATGCCTGTGGAAACCCAATCAGGGAAAGGGACATATATAGTCATTGCAAATGCACTGAATTTGAGGCTCGGTTTGCAAGCCGCCGTCTACAATTCCAATGTAAGAGACATAATTACTCTTCTTTTGGATCTTCAGAGTCCAAAGGGTCTTTTGGGTCCTCTGGTTCATTTGGGTCTTTTGGGTGCTCAACCTCTTATGCATCCTTGGGATCTTCTGGTTCATTTGGGTCTTTGGGGGTATATTCGTTCATTTGAGTCTTTTGGGTCCTCTGCGTCTTTGGTTCCTTGGGTCTTTGGGGTAATTTGGGTCTTTGGGTTCCACTGGGTCCTCAGGGTCTTTAAGGGTATTTGGGCCCTTTTTGGTGTTTTGGATTGGTTGATTATATGGGGTCGTTAAGGGTCTTCGAGGTATTTGGGGTTTTCAGGGACCTTTTGGTCCTCTCGGTCTTTAAAAAATGTTTTTGGTATATAAGGGTCTTTGGGATATTTTGGGTCTCTGTGGTCTTCGTGGTATTTTTGGTCTTTTGGGTCTTTGATGTATTTTGAGTCTTTGGGGTATTTTAGGTCTTCGGGGTCTTTTGGGTTTTTGGGGTCTTTGGGGTCTTTTTGGTCTTCTGGGTCTTTAAGGGTCTTTGAGATATTTTGAGTCCTTCAGGTATTTAAGGGTCTTCTGGGTCTTTTGCGTCTAATGGGGTATTTTTAGTCTTCTGGGTCTTCTGGTTATTTAAGGGTCGTTGGATCTTCAGGGCATTTTGGGTCTTCAGGGTCTTTGGGGGTATTTTTGGGTCTTCGGGGTATTTTGGGTCTTTGTAGTATTTTGAGTCTTTAAGGGTCTTGGGGTCTTTTCAGTGTTTTGGGTCTTCGGCATCTTTATGGGTCTTTGGGGAATTATGGGTCTTAAGGGCCTTTTGGGTTTTGTTGTCTTTTGGGTCTTTTGGTCTTTGGGGTATTTTGCATCTTTGGGGTCTTCTGGATATTTAAGGGTCTTTGGGGTCTTTTGAGTCTTTTGGTTTTTCGTGGTCTTTTGGGTCTTTAAGGGTCTTGGGGAAAGGGGGTCTTTTGTGTCTTCATGGTCTTTTGGGTCTTTCAGGGTATTTGGTGTATTTTGGGTCTTTGGGGTGTTTTGGGTCTTTACAGGTCTTGGGGTCTTTTCAGTATTTATGGGTCTTTGGGGTCTTCATGGCTCTTTGGGGAATTTGGGGTCTTTAGTGACTTTTGGGTTTTTTGTGGTCTTTTGGGTATTTAAAAGTCTACGGGGTCTTTTGGGTCTTTAATGGTCTTTGGGGTCATTTGGGTCTTTGGGGTATTTTGGGTGTTTGGGGTCCATTGGGTCTTGAAGGACTTTTCTGTATTTTGGGTCTTTGGTGTCTTTTGGATTTTGAGAGTCCTTGGGGTATTCTGGGTCGTAATGGCCTTTTGTGTCTTTAACAGTCTACAGATTATTTTGGGTATTTGGGTCTTTGGATCTTACCCAAATTTTGGGTCTTCATGGTTTTTTGGGTCTTTAACAGTCTTCAGGGTCTTTTGGGTCTTTGGGGTATTT
This sequence comes from Myxine glutinosa, assembly GCF_964187855.1. Classification (NCBI taxonomy): domain Eukaryota; kingdom Metazoa; phylum Chordata; class Myxini; order Myxiniformes; family Myxinidae; genus Myxine; species Myxine glutinosa. Next base: position 30,277,534 of record NC_136263.1, on the reverse strand, counting down.
TGTGTCTTTAGAGTCCTTGGGGTCTTAAGGGGTCCTTGGGGTCTTCTGGGTCCTCTTTGTCATTTGGGTCCTTCGGGTTGTTTGGGTCTTTTGGATCCTCGGGTCTTTTTGGATCCTCAGGGTATTTTGGGTCTTTGGGGTCCATTGTGTCCTCAGGGTCTTTTCAGTCTTTTGGGTCTTTAACAGTCTACAGGGTATTTTGGGTCTTTGGGTATTTTGGATGTTTGGGTCTTTTGGGTCTTTGGGTTCATTGGGTCTTTAGTGTCTTTTCAGTCTTTTGGGTCTTTGAGGTATTTTGGGTCTTTGGGGTATTTTGGATCTCAGAGTACTTGAGGTTCTTCTGAGTCCTTGGCATCTTTTGAGTCCTTTTTGTCATTTGGGTCCTTGGGGTTGTTTGGGTCTTTTGGATCCTCGTGGTCTTTTGGGTCTTCAGGGTATTTTGGGTCTTCAGGGTATTTTGGGTCTTCAGGGTATTTTGGGTCCTTTGGGTCTTTGGGGTAGTTTGGGTCTTCAGAGTCCTTGGGGTCTTCTGGGTCATTGGGGTCTTCTCGGTCTTCATTATCTTAATTGTCTTTAACAGTCTACAGGGTATTTTCTGTCTTCAGGGTCTTCAGGGTCTTTGGTGTATTTTGGGCCTTTGGTGTATTTTGGGTCTTCAGAGTTCTTGGGGTCTCCTGGGTCCTTGGGGTCTTCTCGGTCTTCATTATCTTTTGTGTCTTTAACAGTCTACAGGGTATTTTGGATATTTTGAGTGTTTGGAGTCCATTGGGCCTTTGGGGTCTTCTGGGTCCTCAGAGTCTTTTCGGTCTTTTAACCGGTGGACACAGTCGTGTTCAAAGATTGCCCTTTAACCCCCCCCCCCCTCCCACACCCTCACACTCAAATCCCTCCAAAAGCACTACTCAAAGCCTTTAAAACCTAGCCTTATGAAGGGGGACAGACACACACAAACACACATTGTGTTTTATATGGTGTATATACTGTTACGGAATCGGAGTACGGCACTCCCCTTAGCAAGGGAGGTTTAATCCCCTTGTCTTGTTAAGCTGGCCGTCTCCATTCCTGGACCCACCCCGCTCCTTTGTGGGATGGGATTGGCCAAGGTGATTGATCAAGGGATTCCCGGACACCTCCGCCAATCCCTCCACAAAGCAGGTGGATGGCCCCGCTCGAATCCGGGACAAGATGGAGTTTGCCGAGCGGTTTAGCAATCCGGAATCCGAGTCGTTAGCAAAGGACTAACCTGATTCATAAGCGGTTCTACCAAAATCGTGCCACAGATATTCAATAGGGAAAACACGAAGACGATCGGACGAGAATGAAAACCAAAGAATAAGGAGGAACAGGTATTTATTAATTACTATACAAAACCAAAGGAACCAAAGGAGAAACGAAAGTAATTTACAGAATAAGAAGACACAGCGCAATTCTTAAACAGGCTTACTTATACCCACAGGACAATACAGACAGACTCACACGAATAGGGAATTGCAGGCAGGAATGAATGGCTGGAAGGAGAAGGTTCAGGTGGGACAACAGGGCAGGAAGGTCTGGGCAAATGCGCAGCAGAGAGGTCTGCTCCAGGTTCAGAGTTCGGAGCGAGCAGCCAGCGGCCCCACGTATACAGCTTACACGGCAGGGGCTTCCTGCAGCAGCTCCGCGCAGCTCGTCTCTCCTGCCTTCTCACCGACTCTCCAACTCGTACCTTCTCTGTCAAACTCTGTTCGTGCCCCCTCACTCATGAACCTCTCCCGCATCTCTCTTGAACCTCCTTACGCATCTCTCTGGTGTGGGCCTCGCGCCAAGGGTTTTATATCCACCCCCTTGGAACCCTCTCGAACCTACCAGACATTTCTTGCCACGGCCTTGGAACCCTCTCGAACTCTCCAGATGTTTCTTGCCACACCCTATCAAGCCATGCCCACCGAGCCCTGGTTGGTCGTTAGGGGCTCTCTGGCTCCACCTTTGATGACGAGGTGGGGCCACGCCCTTCTTCTCCAATCCTGGCCTCGTGGGCAATGGAGTTTTGGCGGTGTAATGCCAACGAAACAGCCCAACTGTCACTGGCACCTGGCAGAGGCGATTGGGGAAAATTGAAAAGGGGACCTATCTTATTTGATTGATGCAACGGAGAGTCAACTATTGGAAACACAGCCTTACCTGAAACACATACTAATGACATAACTATTGAGAGGTCCTATGGTGTCCTACGTGTTGTACATGGACTAACTAAGGTGCAATCTTTAATTCACAGCCAATTAAGGGGAAATGCATACAGGGGTTATTTATAAGGGAATTTACTACTAAATTTACATGTGAAGGTTCTAAAAACCGTAACAATACACACACACACACACATATATATATATATATATATATATATATATATATATATATATATATATATACAGACTTGGCATTTAATATGGAATTTTTTTTTTTTCTTGACTTGGGTTTACTTTCTTAGGCCCCTGTCACACATAGGCGGATATTTTGGCGACTACTGGCAACTGCCGGCGATCAAGATTTTTCGGCGACTACTGGCGATTTCGGGCGGTCAAATATGGTCAGGCGGCAGTATGGCGACTGCAGGCGGCCACATTGCGACTGCATTGCGACGACGCCCCGAGTGGGATGGCGACTGTTGAAGATCGACGACGACTGCATTGCGGATGCACGGCGGCAGCGTGGCGACAGTCTGGCGGCTAGATTACGACCGATGGCGGATCGCGGCGACTGCATTGGGCCCGGATAGCGGTTTACTCCGACGTCCGCAAGACTGCAATAAGACCGCCGGCGATTGGAGACGATTCACACAACTTTTTAAATCTTTATTTCTCTATTTTACATTTCACTTTATTCATTTCAATGATGTATGACATGAAGCATAACGATGTTTGATGTACAATAAGAAAGTTAATAAAGATGTATCATTGTAATGTAATAATCAAACTTTTCTGCAGGGAGAGAGAATGGAAATAAAGTCCAACAAATTATTTCCACTGGTCCCAAGTCCCATAAATAAAGTTTCCAAAGGACCAAAGTCCCAAAAATAAAGTTCCCAAAAGTCCCAAGTCCAAACAATAAAGCCATATCCTTGTCGGCACCACAGGACCTCACTCCACGGAGACCCTCACACCATCCTGTCTTGCCATGGAATCGTGGTATGTCGTAATGCAGTCGCCAGGCAGTCGTATCTCTGTCGCCAATGGCCGTAACTCGGCCGCCACTAGTCCTACTGCTGTCGTCGTCAGTCTCCCATAGCCGCAGGGGAGACGTGGCAGTTCTTCTGTAGTCGATATGCAGCCGCAACAGTGTCGGCCCGTAGTCGGGAAGATGCCGCAGGAAGGCCGTATGGCATTCGCATCTCTGCCATGCCAGCTGGTGGGGCGATGCTGGGGCGATTGCGGAAGACTATGAGCGACTGGGTTGCGGCCGCTTTACGGTCTTATTACGGATACCGACGACATCATGGCGGTTCCATCACGACAGCATGGCGGATCTTTTTTGAGGACGACTGAGCGCGCCGTTTTTAAACATTTAAAAAAATATTTGGCCCCTTTGCGGCTCTTGCCGACTGCAGCCGACCTGGGGAGGATAACCACGACTACAGAAGACCGTCCATTACGGTTTCATTACGATTGTCGGTGGGTGGTGGCGATTTTTCCAGTCGCCAGTAGTCGCCGACAAATCCGCCTGTGTGTGACGTAGGCTTTAACTCAGTATATCAATCTGGTGAGTTTCTTTTACACTTTGGTGATTTATTTGTTAAAATAACCATGTCACTGATTGTCTGTCGCAGCAAGAAGTCAACAACAGGATTATATCACAGGTGGCGTGGCAAAATGTATGGACAGGTGCATTTGATGATTGGCTTCACAGTCGGGTATACAAGGGTTGTTGCGTTCTGTATTAGTGGAAAACAACTGCTGCATGTCTCCAAAAGTTATTGCCGCTTCCTCTGGAGATGGTCCGTCAACTCGACAATGCTGTTTGTCATGGAGTGGTGGCTTTACGAAATTACGGCATGAAACAGCGTGCTATTGCTCAGCAGTATGGCATCACTCAAGGTCAGGTGTCAAAGATCCTGAAACGAAATGCTCAGAGGGGTGTCCCTACTTCAATACCGAGGCCAGGACGTCCCCGCAGAACCACAAGGAGGGATGATCGCCAGCTGCACCGGTTAGTCCGCAATGGCCGTACCAAGTCAGCTAATCGGCTTAGGGCTGAGTGGCAGCAACTGACAAATGTGCCTGTATCCAGAAGGCTTGTCAACCAACGACTGGTTCAAGCAGGCTATCATGCCAGGCGTCCCCTGAGAAAGCCACACCTGACCAGACAACACCGGCAGCGCCGATTGCAGTGGGCCAGAGAGCACCGTCAATGGCAGCCAGGACACTGGAATCACGTGATCTTCAGTGACGAGTCTAGATTTCTGGTCTATCGTCAAGATGGCCGCGTCCGAGTGTGCAGACAAGTGCATGAAGCCTTCAACAAAGATTGTATAGTGCCAAGAGTCCAAGCTGGAGGTGGTGGGGTGACCGTTTGGGCTGCTTTTCATGCAGGGGGCAAAACTGACCTGGTTGTTCTGAATGGAACCCTGAACCAGTTCAAGTACAGGGCCATTCTGGAAGAAACATTGCTTCCATTTGCTCGTGCAGCCTTTCAAGGAAACTTTGTCTTCCAAGATGACAATGCACGGCCTCATCGTGCTCGCATGATCCAACACTTTCTTGCTGACCGTGGTGTAGAGCATATGGAGTGGCCTGCCATGTCCCCGGATATGAATCCGATAGAGAACTTGTGGGCAGAATTAACGCGTCAAATCGACCACTTGGACCAGCAGCCGACCTCTGTGCGTGAATTGCAGCAGACTATTGTCACTGCATGGCAAGCGGTTCCTGTCCAAACCTTGGCAAATCTCGTGAACAGCATGCCTGTACGTGCTCTCCTGAATGCTCGTGGGGGTTACACGAAGTACTGAACTGTAATTTTACTGTCCGTAATCCCAGTCGTAATTTAACTTTTGTTTTTGTTAAAACAAAATTTGGCTAATGTGCAAAATAAAGAGATACTTCTGGAAAACGTACAGAAGTTTAACACAGTACTGTCCATGAATTGAGTTCGATATCAGTTTACATCACTTTCAAGGATCAATTTATTTGTTTCGAAATGTCAAATGTGTTTTTTGTTTCTTTCAAAGGTCACATTAACAAAATCTAGAATAATTTCAACATAATTCCAATGAACTTTTGGTTCTAAGACATCTTGAAAAGTAAGTTCACCCCCACAAAAAAAATATTCCATATTAAATGCCAAGTCTGTATATATATACTAGTGGGGTCACCCATGGGAATCCCACGGGCATGGACGTGTGTGACATTTGGACATCTTGATTTAGATGCTGCACATTAAATTTTACAAAATAGTACTGGCAATTCATCAGATCCAGAAATGGTGTAATGAACACAATTTGTTTATTTCACATAATATGTGACCCCTCACTCCTCTCCACCTGACACTCTACTCTCTCCACCCTCACGCCTCTCCAATCCCACGCCTCCTCACACTCCCCTCCAATACCTCCTCACATTCCTCTCCAATACTTCCTCCCACCCCTCTCCAATCCGACACACTCCTATCCAATCCCTCACACACCTCTCCAATTCCTCACACTCCTCTCCAATTCCTCACACTCCTCTCCAATTCCTCACACCCCTCTCCAATTCCTCACACTCCTCTCCAATTCCTCACACTCCTCTCCAATCCCTCACACTCCTCTCCAATCCCTCACACTCCTCTCCAATCCCTCACACTCCGCTCCAATCCCTCACTCTCCTCTCCAATCCCTCACACTCCTCTCCAATTCCTCACACTCCTCTCCAATTCCTCACACTCCTCTCCAATCGCTCCTCACTCGCCTCTCCAATCGGCCCTCACTCTCCAACCCCTCGCTCCTCTCCAACCCCTAGCCCCTCTCCAACCCCGAGTCCTCTCCAATCGGCCCCCACTCTCCAACCACTTGCTCCTCTCAAACCCCTAGCCCCTCTCCAACTCCTCGCTCCTCTCCAACCCCTCACACTCCTCTCCATTCGCTCCTCACTTGCCTCTCCAATCGCTCCTCACTCGCCTCTCCACTCGCTCCTCACTCGCCTCTCCAATCGCTCCTCACTCTCCAACTCCTCGCGCCTCTCCAACACCTTGCTCCTCTCCAACCCCTCACTTGTCTCCAACCCCTCGCTCCTCTCCAACCCCTAGCTCCTCACTCTCCAACCCCTCGCTCCTCTCCAATCCCCGCTCCTCTCCAACTCCTTGCTCCTCTCAAACCCCTCGCACCTCTCCAACTCCTCACACCTCTCCAACCCCTCACACTCCTCTCCAATCCCTCACACTCCTCTCCAATCGCTCCTCACTCTCCTCTCCAATCGGCCCTCACTCTCCAACCCCTAGCTCCTCTCCAACTCCTCACCCCCTCTCCAACTCCTCGCTCCTCTCCAACCCCTAGCTCCTCTCCAACCCCTCACCCTCCTCTCCAACTCCTCGCTCCTCTCCAACCCCTCGCACCTCTCCAATCCCTCGCACCTCTCCAACCCTTCACACTCCTCTCCAATACCTCCTCACACTCCTCTCCAATTCCTCACACTCCTCTCCAATTCCTCACACTCCCCACCAATTTCTCACACTCCCCTACAATTCCTCACACTCCCCTCCAATTCCTCACACTCCCCTCCAATCCCTCACACTCCCCTCCAATCCCTCACACTCCTCTCCAATCCCTCACACTCCTCTCCAATCCCTCACACTCCTCTCCAATCCCTCACACTCCTCTCCAATCCCTCACACTCCTCTCCAAACCCTCACACTCCTCTCCAATTCCTCACACTCCCCTCCAATCCCTCACACTCCCCTCCAATCCCTCACACTCCCCTCCAATCCCTCACACTCCTCTGCAATTCATCACACACCTCTGCAATCCCTCACACTCCTCTCCAATCCCTCGCTCCTCTCCAACCCTCGCTCCTCTCCAACCCCTAGCTCCTCTCCAACCCCTCGCTGGAATGAATGCCAGTTTAAACAGGATTACCTTTACTTCCGTATAATAATCATGAATGAAATAATAACGAAGAAATATCTGTCGGCAATTTCCCGTCTGTGGCGATACGTGAACGAAGCTATGCTCCTCTCTCCACATTATTGTGACGACGTATAAATTAAATATTTAATCGTGACGATTGTCATCAAATGGAAAAGTCCACCACGAATTTTTAATATATCTCGCCATTTTCCCCGTCTGTTATTTTAGGCGGTGTATGACCGACCGTGCCGCGATTTTTATAAATATATCTCGGCAATTTCCCGTGTGTGCGTGAATGTTCTCAATTATTTCTGACACCGAGTCTAAAACCATCGATAAAAATTAAATCAGATGGTGAATTCGAGATAAAATCGTGAGGGTGACTCAATGAATGGGCTTTATTTTACAGGCCTTTGAGAAATCATTTCGTTCTGTAAACGGAAACTTTCATGGGATTCTCTTCCCGTTTTTTTTTTCAAACGAGTCTTAAACTATGTTAGCGACTGTTAAAAATGAAATGATATATCGAATTTGAGTTGAAATAAACCTGTGTGAGAGAGAAAGACAGCATGGGCCTAACTAAACAGGCCTCAAAGCTATTCGAGTGAATAAAATGGTGGATATTTGTTTACATGAAGCCTCTCCCAGAATAGGTGGAGCTACTCTGCAAACGGAGTAAGCCACACCCCCGGACAGACAGACAGACAGACAGACAATCACCGTAGCCTATTATAATATATATATATATATATTTATATATATATACATATATATATATATATATATATATATATATATATATATATATATATATATATATATGTGAAATTCGTGTGAAGGAAAAAAAAAAAAAGTATTTCAAAATAAATTAATTCATGACATTGAAGTATATCACATGCATTTTTATTATTTTTTACCAATTTAGTTTCATTTTTTGCAGGCAGAACACTTGAGTGACCATGTGGAACGGGTCGGGTGAAGAACGCGCTTTCGCTATCAAATTTTTTACAAGAATAATGATAGTGCAACTGCTGCACAACGTCAATTCAAACTCCATTTCAATGTTTAACATCATGGAAATGTGCCGTCTGTTCATGCTATCAAGTTATGGCTCCAGAAGTTTGAGAGGACCGGTTCAACTTTAAAAGAGAAACCAGCCGGAGCACCCAAATCAGTAAGAACAAAACACAAAACATTACACAAACAAACATTGCACAAAAACACAAAACTTTGAGCGTGAAAGGGAGTCCGTTTTGAGAAGACCGCATCGCTCCAGCCGAAAGCATGCATCAGCCTTAAGAATTTCTCACACGTCACTACGCCGCATATTGCATAAGGATTTATACTTTATCCCCATAAAATTCAAACTGTCCAGGAATTAAACCAAGATGATGAGATTGCCCGCAATAAATTTTGTGAGGGAATGTTTTCATTTATGGACGGAAATGAAAACCAAAAACAATGCTAACAATTTGTTCATGTCTGATGAAGCACATTTTCATCTGTGTGTCTATGTCAACAAGCAAAATACAGCAATACCCCGTTTTACGCCATTTCGACCGACGTCAAATCCGACTTTACGCCACTCTTCTCGAGTAAATTTCAGTTCAGCGAACGTCATTATGTGCGACTTTATGTCACTCCTACATCATAATAGGAGGACGTGAAAAAAATTAATTTTTCCTTAAAAATATTGTAACGGATTTGAGAATCCTGTCTTTGTAAATATGACCCTCTAGTAAATAGTTCTTGTAAATACCTCCATTTGCGGTAAAGGTCAAAGGTCGTCCCCTTAGCTAGTCCATGTACAAGCACGTAGCCAATCATAGAACCTCTCTATAGTTATTTCTTTATTATGTGTATTAGTTTAAGGCACTGTTTTCCACTAGTTGACATTGCATTGCACCAAATGAAATAAGATAGGTCCCTTTCAGTTCCCCAATCATCTCTTCGGAGTGCCAGTAACAGTTGGGCTGTTTACGTTGGCGTTCGTCGCCGTTGCATTGGGCTGTTTTCGGCGGCGTTCGCCACCGTTGCATTGGGCTGTTTTCTTTGCCCCAAACTCCATTACGCACACGGTCAACTCGGGTAAGAAGGGCGTGGCCTGCCCATCGTCATCAGGAGGTGGAGCCAGGAAGCCCTTGCACCCAACCAGGACTCGGTGGGCACGGCTTGGTAAGGTGTGGCTATGGCTTGGTAGGGCGTGGCTATATAATCCGTCGAGGGAAGCCCCCACCAAGCAGATGATCGAGAGAGCCAGAGGCGTGTCGAGGCAAAAACCAGCCCTGCTGCGTGAAACGAAATACGTGTGCCTGCCGCGTGGAACGAGATACGTGTGCCTGCCGCCACCTTGCTCGCTTCCAGCCCGGAGCGGACCTTTTGCTGTGCCCTGCCAAACCTCCCAGCCCTGTGGTCCCACCTTCTTCTCCCTCCAGCAATTCCTGCTTCAATTCCCCATTCGTGTGCGTGAGTTTGTTCTGTTCGTGCTTTCCTGGGTATAAGTAAGCCTGTATAAGTTAATAACTGCACTGTGTCTTCTATTTTTCCCTGTAAATTACATTTCTTTTCTTCTCTTGCTTTGGTTGTGTGTAAATAATTAATAAATACCTGTGTTCTTTCTTTACCCCTTTTGCTTCTTCACATCCGTTCATTTTAGAGGTTTCCACATTGAGTACCTGTGGCACGATTTGGCCAACGCTTTATGAATCGGGTTTAGTCCTTGTTAAATGGCTCGAACCGCGGGCTGCTAAAAACCGCTCGGCAAATAACATCTTGTCCGGGGTTCGAGCGGAGTTACCCCCCTGCCTTGTGGAGCGGGGTAGCTTCAGGATCGGAGACGGCCAGTGCAAATAGAAGGGGGATTAACCCTCCCCCCCCCCCCCGGCAAGGGGAGCGCCGTACTCCGTTTCCGTAACAATTGGTGCCAGGAGTGGGATTCGGACCCGAAGTGCGCTTAACGCACTCAAAATTACAAGTGGCCGAAATTATTATTAATATTCCAAATTAAAAATCGTGCCATGGATAATCAAGGTGACCGGATGCCGGTGGGGGTAGAAGACGAAGAGGTAGAGTCGACCCAGGATCCCGGGGAGGCAGTGGGAGTAATAATGGAGGAGAAGAGCAATGAGGATGTGGTAGCGGAGGTTTCGGGCGCACGAGATGGCGGCGCCTCGCATGAGGTGGGAGGCGCACAAAATGGCGGCTCGCACGTGGTTGCGGCAGCCGCACCCGCGGCGCCAATGAACTGGGATCTACTCATGCTGCAAATGCAGGCCTTCATGGTCAAGGCGGATGAGGAGAGGGAAAAGAACAGGGGGCTGGGAAGCCAAATTGAAGGGATGGAAAACAGAATGGGGGAGCGATTGGAAAATCAAATTGGGGAATTGAGAGACGGGTTAAGTAAAATGGAAAATCAAATTGGGGAATTGAGGAATGATATGGGAAGCCAAATCGGGGGGGCTCTATGGCAAAATCAGGGGCCTAGAAGCCAAATTTGAGGGTTTAGACAACAAATTTGAGGGGTTGGACAACAGGTTGGAAGGGCTAGAAGGTAAATTGGGGGGCCAACTGGAGGACATGGGTAATCAAATTGGGGAAATGAAGGAGGGGTTAACAGGGTTGGAAAATAGAATGGCTGCCCAGGAGAACCAGATGGAAGGGGTGAAGAATGGGTTAGGGGGGTTAGAAAACACCATGGAAGGCAAATTGAGGGAAATAGGGGAGCAATCCGCCCGGGAAATTAAACAGATGGGAAATCAGATAGAGGAGGTGAAAATCGGGTTAGAAACCAAATTGGATGCCCAGAGGAATGATTTAGAGCAGATGAGGGCGGCATCTACCAAAAAGATGGGAGAAATGGGGGAGGAGATCAGACGAGGTGTGGGCGAAGAGGTCGCGGGGGTACGCGAGGAGGTAAAGCGGGGTGAGGAGCGTATGGAGAAAGAGGTGAGAAATAGTATGGCTAGGTTACAGGGGGGCATAGAAGATCTGACGAGGGGAGTAGAGCAGCTGACAGTGGGACAAAACAATTAGGGGAGCAAGTGGAGAAGAACACCACGGTAATCGGGGGGTTGAAGGCGACACAGAAAGAGATAAAAAAAAGGAACTTATAGCGACGAAGAGGGAATGTCAGATGGTACATAAGGGGTTGACAAAGAGGTTGGACGAGGTGACAGAGGCAATGGAGACAAAAGAACGGGAAGTAAGAATGCACATAGAGACGACCAAGGTGGCCTTAGAGGAAGAAATTGAGGAGGCGCACCAGGAAATAAAAGACGTAAAGCAAAAGTTAGAGGATGTGGAAGAGGAGGTGAGTGAAATTAAGAAGAGACAGAGGGAAACTCAGAGGGAGATATAGGAGGAAGTGATGGATTATGTACAAGGTCTGTGCTCAAATCGTGATGATGTGCTTACTGACCAAATAAAGAGTTTGCAGGTGGCGGAGGAGGAGCGAAGACGAGGTGCCGAGGTGAGTGGCGATATAATCGGAAATGTATATGGTGTGAGGGGAGATTCAGGGGGCTTGGGTGTTGGGTTGGACCCGGGTGTTCATGAGAGACCAATGGTGAGGTGTATGACTGGTCCGGAGTGTATGGAAAGAGGAGGTGTGCAAGGAGGTCCGACTATGGGGAATGCGGAAGGTATTTGTGAGCCATCGTGTGCGGCGGTGATCGGGTGTGCGCAAGAATGCACCCCCATGAGTGGTACGGAGTATGTACTGGGAGAGAGTGCGCAAGAAGGTGCGCGAGAAAGGTGTGGAACAGAGGTGTGTGTGAGGAAAGAGTGTGCGCCGAGGAGTGAGTGTGCTGTCGAGAGTGAGAAGGAATGCACGACAGAGTGTGGTGGTGAGAGTGACATGGAGTACGGGTTGGTTGTGACAGGTGAGAAAGAATGTACACCTGGAATGGTCGAGCGCGTGTGGGAATGCACACTTGAGTTGGTCGTGAAGCACGTGATTGGGTGTGCAGAAGAGTGCACACCCGTGGTTGTCACAGAGGATGTGACCGAGGAGTGGGCGTGAAGAGGTGTGTTGATGAGGTGTGCGAACGACGAGTGTGTGCCAAGGTGTGCGGTGGTCGGGTGTGTAACGAAGTCTGTGAGCGGAACAAGAACAAGTGCAATAACGAAGTACGTGGGGTGTACGGGTGGCGTTGGAGCGCCGAGCTCGGTGAGTGTGAAAGGGGTCGCGTATGCGTGTGAGCCTGCAGGTGAAGCATCGACGTTAACTGGGTTAGCAGTTAGACCAACGGTTAGCCGAAGCGAGCCCTCAGTTCGTGCCGGTCTTTGGGTGCTGCGGGAACCAGCGGGGATCGTAACCACGGCGGTTTCAAAAGAACCGCCGTGTGCGATCCGCGCCGGGCCTCGCCCTGCACGGTCGTGTCCGTGCTCCGCTAAGCGGAGCGGGCGGCCCGGTTCAATGGCAGGTAGGAAGGGTCGGCACGGCGACCCCTTGTGGTTGCGGCGTTCCGGCCAGGTGAGGTTGGGCCATTGAGTGGGAGACCGAGAGGTTCCGCGCCGAGGTGGACCTTGGAATCCCGGCCCGAGCAAACATCCTTCCCTGAACCGAGTGCCGGACGGATCCAACTGCAGGAAACGAACCACCCGCATTCATTGCTCGGCTTTGCGAAGCCGCGCTTTGAAAATGTAAAGACGCACCGAGGCTCAAGTTAATGGACGAGTAGGGATAGGGAATATGATTAGCAGTGAAATTTGATTGGCAAAATTTGATGATTGGCAGATGATTGGCAAAGTGAGGGGCAGAATTGGAATTTGATGGAAAAATTGATAATGGAAGATGCCCGAGGTGGTGGGATGGCAAATCCACCATCCCTCACTCCCGGGGCACATGAGCACTAGTTATGGGGTTATGGCAGTGTAAGCTCGCCGAGGGAGGGTTTGGATAATGTTTCGGGATCTAGAGAAATGACCATAGGTAACTGTACAGGTAAGTAGCGACATGATACCTGTAGTCGGGGACGTAGGTAGATTAGTTTGGATGGTAATGACGAGGGAGCGCAATAATATAAGGGGTGATGGGGAAGCGCGAGTTTTAACAGGGCACCAGGTAGATCAGATGATGCCGTGTGTGTGAGAGTCTTAGTATTGAGCAAATGAGGAATTGCTAGGCAATGCTCGGGAAGGATGTGTGTGTGAGCGTGGGAAAATCTGGGTGCCTGAGGCAATGGTTTAGAGAATTGAAAGTGTACGAAGCAGTGTATGACTGAGTCATGGTGATTGTGTGTTGTGTTGAGCGATTGTGTGTTGTGTTGAGCAAATGGTCCTGGAGGAAGGAGGGTGCAGGAAGCACCAGGTGTAGGAGTGATGGCACAGGTGTGCAAATACAGGTGAGCATGGTTGTGTGGAATAAATGGTCTGGAATACATGGAGTATGGAATGAATGGTGTGGAGTGAGTATGGTGGAAACTGTGGAGTGGAGTGGATGGTGCGAAGGTGTGTATGGGGAGGATGGACCCCATCACGAATACCCGGGAGGGTAGTTTAAGAGTTAGGTAGAGGGTATAGGTAAATTGTGGTTGGATATTGGCATCTGTGGTGCATGTGGAAGAATGGTGTTTGGATGGGTGCATTAGTGACATGGAAAAGGCTGGGCGTGTGGCCTGTTAGTGTGTGTAGTTGAATGGGCACTCCGCCACTGTGAGGATGTCGGCCAAGTGAGGCCGCAGGTGGGCTCTGGGAGCCAGTAGAGTTGTTTACTGGGGCCCGAGGATCCAGAGGACGGACCCAGGTAGCCCAGTGCCAGAGAGGGCACCGAGGGGGGTTAAGTGCCAGAGAGGGCCTTCCCCAGTTAGATAGGTTAGGTAAGGAGCAGGTAAGCTCGGAGGCAACTGCAGTGGTGGAGGTGTGCAGGTGGGTAGACCTGCTGGGAGAGCCACACGACCCAGTCCGGAAATTGTGCAAAGGCACAGGGAGTTGAACCGGGGGAGTGAGACCCCAAATTGATGAAGCACCACAGTTTGGTCAATGGGAATTGGTTCTTAAAACCGCATAGAGTGTAAGATGGCCAATGGATTGGCAGGGAAAGACCCCGGGTCGTGTAAAGTGTATTAAAGTCATTTAGAGGATAGTTAGGATTAAGAATCTCCTCACACCATCTACATCCACTCACCTGGGGTGACAGAAATCCACACCGTGCCATGGTTTGTTGTTTTTATTTTTCTGTGCAAATGTTTTGGATTGTGAGACGCATCATGACGTGGGTGTGACATTGTGTTGTTGTTCCATCTCTTCCTCCTTATGAGGAATTGATGAGGAATTTGGATGATGGCAAATTTTGGATTAGTGGGATTGTGACGAATTTGGTATAGGGGAGATATGGGGAAGACGTGACATTAGTGACGAATTGGTAAGTGTGTAGATTTTGCAAATACGGGGGTAAGGGGCAAGGGTAGAACAGGTGACGGGTGGGGTGACGTACGATGGGGACGAGCTTTTCTCCGCTCAGTCTCCAGGCGCACCTCGACTTGCATTACCTTAGTTGATGTGTACCCCTGTGACCTTACCCCTCGCTAACCTGTCATCTCTGTCTTCCTTCCCCGACCCGAGGATCGTGCTCTCTGGGCATTGAGGGGGAGCGTGCAGGAGGCCACGTCTGTGTGCCCGAAATTCTCGCAACCAGCTGCCTGCATCCACGCACCACTTATGGACCACATGTCTGTGGCTGAGCACCACTCATGGACCCCACGGGTTGGGGCATGGCCCCTCTGCTGGGACCAGCCACGGTGGCCCAAATCTTGCTTGCGGACCCCGGTGAGGTGGCACCAAGCCCACAGGTGAACCACCCATAGTCGGCCCCTGTGGGCCATAAATAAAAATGGACACGGTTTGTGCTTTTTATTTATTATCATTGCAACTCGGCAGCAAGCCATCAAGAATGACAACATCTGGAAGAACATCGGCCAGCAGAGGGAGCCGAAGAGCAAGACCACCAACAGTGTGTTTGTTTTATTGAGCTGAGGTGATGGTGCTTTATGGTGCTTTGGTGTTTTGGTGCTCTTTATTGGTGCTGGTGCATCGATGCAGTGCAGGCTGTCTCCTCCCCTCCCACAGGATTTTCTTTTTGTTTCCCCCAAAAGAAATCGCCGGTCCTGGGTTGCGTTTTGTAAATAGTCCAAGTAACGTAACTTGTAAATAATGCTCCCCACCGTTCATGCTTAGTTTGAGAATTAATTCAGCAATTTGGTTATCCTGTGGGCGTGAATCTGTTAGGTAGGGTGCAATGCAACAGCGGGACATACTTATTTGTGTTTTAAAACTGTCACACTCAGGGTCAGGTTAATTGTAGAGGGAATTACACCTACGTGCCACATTAAGTAAAGTTTTATAGGCCCGGGACGTGCCTGGAGGATGAGGGTGCAGTGTAACGGATTTGAGAATCCTGTCTTTGTAAATATGACCCTCTAGTAAATAGTTCTTGTAAATACCTCCATTTGTGGTAAAAGTCAAAGGTCGTCCCCTTAGCTAGTCCATGTACAAGCACGTAGCCAATCATAGAACCTCTCTATAGTTATTTCTTTATTATGTGTATTAGTTTAAGGCTCTGTTTTGCACTAGTTGACATTGCATTGCACCAAATGAAATATGATAGGTCCCTTTCAGTTCCCCAATCATCTCTTCGGAGTGCCAGTAACAGTTGGGCTGTTTAAGTTGGCATTCGTCGCCGTTGCATTGGGCTGTTTTCGGCGGCGTTCGCCACTGTTGCATTGGGCTGTTTTCTTTGCCCCCAAACTCCATTACGCATGCGGTCAACTCAGGAAAGAAGGGCGTGGCCCGCCCATCGTCATCAGGAGGTGGAGCCAGGAAGCCCTTGCGCCCAACCAGGAATCGGTGGGCACGGCTTGGTAAGGTGTGGCTATGGTTTGGTAGGGCGTGGCTATATAACCCGTCGAGGGAAGCCCCCACCGAGCAGATGATCAAGGGAGCCAGAGGCGTGTCGAGGCAAAAACCAG
The DNA here is from genome assembly GCF_964187855.1 of Myxine glutinosa. Classification (NCBI taxonomy): domain Eukaryota; kingdom Metazoa; phylum Chordata; class Myxini; order Myxiniformes; family Myxinidae; genus Myxine; species Myxine glutinosa. Next base: position 30,261,493 of record NC_136263.1, on the reverse strand, counting down.
CCCTGCCGCGTGAAACTAAATACGTGTGCCTGCCGCGTGGAACGAGATACATGTGCCTGACGCCGCCTTGCTCGCTTCCAGCCAGGAGTGGACCTGTTGCTGTGCCCTGCCAAACCTTCCAGCCCTGTGGTCCCACCTTCTTCTCCCTCCAGCAATTCCTGCTTCAATTCCCCATTCGTGTGCGTGAGTTTGTTCTGTTCGTGCTGTCCTGGGTATAAGTAAGCCTGTATAAGTTAATAACTGCACTGTGTCTTCTATTTTTCCCTGTAAATTACATTTCTTTTCTTCTCTTGCTTTGGTTGTGTGTAAATAATTAATAAATACCTGTGTTCTTTCTTTACCCCTTTTGCTTCTTCACATCCGTTCGTTTTAGAGGTTTCCACATTGAGTACCTGTGGCACGATTTGGCCAACGCTTTATGAATCGGGTTTAGTCCTTGTTAAATGGCTCGAACCGCGGGCTGCTAAAAACCGCTCGGCAAATAGCATCTTGTCCGGGGTTCGAGCAGAGTTACCCCCCTGCCTTGTGGAGTGGGGTAGCTTCAGGATCGGAGACGGCCAGTGCAAATAGAAGGGGGATTAACCCCCCCCCCCCCCCCACCAAGGGGAGCGCCGTACTCCGTTTCCGTAACAATATATTTAAAATAAATAAAATAGTACATAAAAATGAACAATAAAAGAAGCTAAAAAACAATTAAAAATACAATAAAAAGCACATTAAAAATATTTTAAAATGTACGTACAGTATACGTAGGCGTAGCTGCTGGTTCTCATTCAAAACAAAGGCGACGCCGTATGCATTTTGTCCTGTGCTGCGGTCGCGTGCTTGCTTTGCCTTTCGCTGTTATTTTTGTGATTATTCCTTTACTGTGTCTGTGTTAGCCATGGTTCCTAAGAAGGATAGTGCTAGTGTTTCAAAGCATTATGTGGTTACGATGGAAGATAAGTTAAATCTGATTAAAAGGTATGAAAAAGGTGAAAAAGTGTCGGTGATAGCACATGCCTTAGGGCTGCCGCGGTCGACGGTATCGACCATCATTCATGATCGGGAACGTATTCTCGCATACGTCACTGAAAAAGCGCCGTCGGCGAAGACTGCTGTCATGAATGTGAAGAGGGGTCAGATTTTCGACGAGATGGAGAGACTCCTTTAGTTGTGGATCGAACGCCAGACCCGTGAACGCATACCAATGAGCCAGCTGCTGATACAGGAAAAGGCGATGTCTTTGTTCCAGGATCTTCTGAAGAAGTACCCCGAGGATAAGGACACAACATTCATTGCAAGCTCTGGATGGTTTGCACGCTTTAAACGGCGCTTCAGCTTGCACAACGTCAAGATTCAGGGCGAAGCCACAGCTGCCGACAACGTAGCCGCTGAGGCATTTCCTGCCACATTGAAGAAGATCATTGAGGACGAGGGATTCTTGCCGAGCAGATCTTCAACGTCGACGAAACGGGCCTTTTTTGGAAGAGGATGCCCGACAGATCCTTTGTCTCGAAGGAGGAGAAGACCATGCCAGGCTTCAAAGTCGCGAAGGAAAGGCTAATGCTAATGCTTGGGGGTAATTGCACCGGCGACTTATTTACTCTAGTTTTACGGTGTTTGTCTTCATTTTAAGGCATTTTTAAGGCATTACGCCCAGTTTACGTCAAAAACCGAGTTACGTCACGTCTTATGGAACCAATTAATGACGTAGGCCGGGGTATTGCTGTACTCGTTTTGCCGCAGCCGATAACCCAATAGAAATGCACACGAAACCGTTACACAGTCCCAAAGTCACAGTGTGGTGTGCGCTATCGTTGTTCGGCATCATATGGCCTCACTTCTTGGAGAACGATAACGGAAATGCCATCACTGTTACTGCAGCTCAATATACTGATATGGTTTCTAACTTCCTCTCCAGAGACTTAAACAGAGTTGCAGAAGTGAACCCAATGATGTGGTTTCCGCAAGATGGTGCAGGTGCAACCTCCCACACCACCACAGTGTTCATGACTTCTGTAAGGGCGCTCTTTCCAAAGCATGTCATTTCCTGAAACTGTGATATTCCATGGCCAGCAAGGTCACCCGATTTGACTGCATGTGATTATTTCTTGTGGTCATATCTAAAGGACAACGTGTCTGTTAACCGTCCACAAACTCTTCATGAACTTAAGGAAAACAGGCGCGAAATCAATGATATTGACGTGGCCATGTTGCAGAACGTCATGAATAATTGGCGTCCAAGATTGGAGGAATGTGTCAGACTAAATGGTGCGCATGTCCGAGATGTTCTTTTCCACAAATAAATGGCATCTCCTAGAATATGTATATATATATATACAGTCACGTGATAAAGTAAGTACACCCCATGTAAAGTTTTGACTTTTTCAACATATTTCAACATACAGCTATTTGATTTTCATTTCAACAATATTGAAAGATAAAGGTGATATAATATAACAAATATCATGAAACATTCACATTTTGTAGTCCATTGTATAATTTAAATAAACATAAATGCAAATTTCGCATGTGGAAAAAGTAAGTACACCCTTGGCTCCAATAGGTGGTATTGCCCCCTTTGGCAGAAACAACCTCAAGTAGGCGTTTCTTATAACTGTCTACCAGTCTCTGACATCGACTGGGAGAAATTTTTGCCCACTCCTCCATGCAGAATTCTTTCAGCTGTGCGATGTTTGAAGGGTTTTCTTGCATGCACAGCTCGTTTCAAATCCCCCCACAACATCTCGATGGGATTTAGATCTTGGCTTTGACTTGGCCATTCCAGAACCCTCCATTTCTTTCTTTTCAGCCATTCCTTGGTGGATTTACTGGTATGTTTAGGGGTCATTGTCATGTTGCAAGGTCCACCTTCGGTTGAGCTTCAACTTTCCGACAGATGGCCTCACATTATCCTCAAGCACCCTCTGGTACAATGAAGAATTCATCGTGGATTCTCTGATGGTGAGCTGCCCAGGCACTGATGCAGCAAAGCTGCCCCAAACCATAATATTTCCACCACCATGCTTTGCAGTTGGTATCAGGTTCTTGTGGTCAAATGCTGTCTTTGGTTTTCGCCAAACATGTCTTCTGGTACTGTGGCCAAATAGCTCTACCTTTGACTCATCTGTCCAGAGCACATTGTTCCAGAAGTGCTGGTCTTTGCCTCGGTGTTCATTGGAAAACTTTAGTCTTGCCCTGATGTTCTTTCTGGACAGCAAAGGTTTCCTCCTGGCACACCTCCCATGTAGATCAAATTTGTGCAGCCTCTTTCTAATGGTAGACTCGTGCACTTTGACATCAACAGTGGCAAGAGCTACCTGTAGGTCCCGTGATGACATTCTGGGGTTCTTTGAGACTTCTTTCAGCATCTTGCGGTCTGCTCTCAGGCTGAACTTGCTGGGGCGGCCTGGCCTGAACAAGTTGGCAGTTGTTTGGAATCTTCTCCACTTGTAGATGATCTTCTGGACAGTCGAATGATTGATTTAAAATTGTTTGGAGATCTTTTTCAATCCCTTCCCAGACTTGTAGGCATCTATAACCTTCTTTCTGAAGGCCTCAGAGAGCTCTTTTGATCTAGGCATTGTGACGCCGCACACTTCAACAAAAAAGGGAAAACCAAACTAAATGTCTGAGGTTTAAATAAGACAGGTTCCCCCAAGATCCTCTCTAACGATGTTCTAATAATTTGCACCTGAGCTGGTGCACCAGCTAATTTTAGCTATTTGAAGTAGTGATAAATGTAGGGGTGTACTTACTTTTTCCACATGCGAAATTTGCATTTATGTTTATTTAAATTATACAATGGACTACAAAATGTAAATGTTTCATGATATTTGTTATATTATATCACCTTTATCTTTCAATATTGTTGAAATGAAGATCAAATAGTTGTATGTTGAAATATATTGAAAAAGTCAAAACTTTACATGGGGTGTACTTACTTTTTCACGTGACTGTATATGTATATGTATATGTATGTTTAAACCATGTAATTTAAACCATATATGTAATTTAAACTCATCCCCATGAAATTTAATACACCTCCCCACCACGCAATTCAAAACACCTCACCCCCATGTAATTCAAAATACCTCACCCCCACCTAATTTAAAACACTTCACCACCAAGTAATTTAAACCACCTCACCTCCATGTAATTTAAAACACCTCACCCCCACCAAATTTAAAACACCTCACCATCACGTAATCCAAAACACCTCACCACCACGTAATCCAAAACACCTCACCCCCATGTGATTCAAAACACCTCACCACCGCATAATTTGAAACACCTCACCACCACATAATTCAAAACACCTTACTACCACATCATTCAAAACACTTCATCACCAACTAATTCAAAACACTTCACCCCCACATAATTAAAAACACCTCACCACCAAGTAATTCAAAACACCTCACCACCACGTAATTTAAAACACCTCACCCCCATGTAATTCAAAACACCTCACCACCACGTGATTTTAAAACACCTCACCACCACATAATTCAAAATACCTCACGACCACGTGATTCAAAACCACCACCACGTTATTAAAAACACTTCACAACCACGGAAACAAAAGTTTCAGGGAGTAGTTCAATGACAACACAGACACTGCCCAGATATATAAATATATAGATAGTTGACTGTACCTGATTTGCTGTTTTGTCATGGTTTACACCAATCAAAATTCAAACAATCATAATACACAAATGTATTTGTGATATACGTGATATTACATTTTATAAACAGTTGAAGTTGAAAACTTAAGTTGAAAAACAAAAATTTCCCAAAACAATTACCGAAAAAAAAAAATTGGAAATTTTTTCAAACAAATACCCTTAGGACATACCGACGGGAGAGATAGGTGCACACCAGAAGTTTGGTGGGATTTCACAAAAGTTTGAGGGAATAGTTCAGTGACAACACAACACAACACAGACACTGCACATATATACACAAAGAATTAAGTTAAGCACCCCCCCCCCGTTTTTTTACAACCTCGCACATTACAAGTTTGTTGTCGTCAAAACAGTGTAATATACCCATGTTATTGCTATATTTTCTGGAGAAGTGATATTATGGTCACATAAAAACATAACAATCATGCCGTTTGCAATATTTTATTCTGAATAATTTAAGGTGACATTTTTTGGGAATTTTAGGCATATTTTCACCTCAATTTAAGTATGGAGCTATAGGTCCATCACGGACAGTGTGGATGACGTTTATGTTTTCTAACGTACAGTCATTGTTCTGAGAAGACCTATAGCGATCTTTGCGTCAATAACGTGTGTAGGACCCACGTGATCGGATCACTGACTCAACCCTACGTCTCATAGACCCTGTAAGCCGTCGTATGCGTTGCTGTGGCAGGTTGTTCCATTCCCGATGTAATGCACGTTCGGGACATGTTGGGACGACAAATTGCGAAGATGGTCCCTCCAATAGCCAATCTGGATGAATTGGAACGTGCATTACATCGGGAATGGAACAACCTGCCACAGCAACGCATACGACGGCTTACAGGGTCTATGAGACGTAGGGTTGAGTCAGTGATCCGATCACGTGGGTCCTACACACGTTATTGACGCAAAGATCGCTAGAGGTCCTCTCAGAACAATGACTGTACGTTAGAAAACATAAACGTCATCCACACTGTCCGTGATGGACCTATAGCTCCATACTTAAATTGAGGTGAAAATATGCCTAAAATTCCCAAAAAATTTCACCTTAAATTATTCAGAATAAAATATTGAAAACGGCATGATTGTTATGTTTTTATGTGACCATAATATCACTTCTCCAGAAAATATAGCAATAACATGGGTATATTACACTGTTTTGACGACAACAAACTTGTAATGTGCGAGGTTGTAAAAAAACGGGGGGGGTGCTTAACTTAATTCTTTGTGTATATATACATATATATTGTTACGGACCATGGATAAGGTGTTGATTTGCCGAGCGGATGGCGGCCGCAGCCCGAACGATTAACAATTACTAAGACCCGATTCCTTAAACGTGGGCCAAATCGTGCCACAGGTTTTCAATGGGGAAAAGACAAAGGCGACACGCATGTGAAGAAGAGGAAGACAGAAGTAGGAAATACGAATATAATTTATTACTATTTACAGGACCAAAATAACCAAGGAAGAAGGAAAGATAATAAAATAAAGACAGAAGGAATCAAGGAGACACAGTGCAATGCTAGCTTACCTACAGTCTTAATTAACCCAGGACAGAACAAACAAAAGACAGACTCACATGGGGAATTGCAGAGTGGATTGGCTGGAAGGAGGCATGGGAAGGCCCAGGCCACTACAGGCGTCGAGGTCCTGCTCCAGGAGTCCACCCGCGTTCTTGGCGGGAAAGCCTTGGTGTGCAGCGGCGCGTATCGTTCACCGCGAGCGGATGGGCGCGTCGCGCTGGACCCCGGGCTCTTCAGCTCCACTTTAATGCCACTTAACGCCACACTCAACTCGTCCTCCTCCAACGCCACTCTCTTTCTTCCTCAACCCTTCCTCCTTCAGCAGCAACGGTACTTTCAGCCACCAACCACCAACCCCTCTCTCAAAAAGCTTGCTGTCTCTTCTTTCAGCCACCAACAACCAACTACTATCCACCGTCCTGACGCATGCGCACGCACTTTATATCGCCCCCCGGCGATCAAGCCGCCGGCCGCTAGGACACGCCCATCGGTGAGCTCGCCTCGGCCCTGATTGGTCGCGAGGGCTCACCGACCCCACCCTTAGAGGGGGCGTTGGCTAGACCACGCCTTGTCCCCGGCGCTGGGCCGACTCCTCCCACCTTTGGCTCCGAGACGACCTCGTGGCTAATGGAGTCTTGGAGCGAAAACAACAACCCACAGCTGCAGCAGAATTCAGCAAACCACTCAATGCAGTTGGCAATTGAGGAAAGGGGAATGTGCAGGGAATCTACCTTGTCTGAATTCGGTGCAATGGAGTATTAATTAATGGAAGACAAATCCTTAGCCTAATACACAGAATAGGGAAATAACTACCAACAAGGAGGAAATCTATGATTGGCTAAACGTGATTGTTTATGACCTAATTACGGGACGCACTTTGACCTTTATACACAACTGGAGGAAGGAGGGCGATATTTTTACAATGTACTATACAATAAAAACACAATAAAAAAAACACCATTCTCATATCCACAACAATATACTAGCTTGGCTCGGCTCGCTGCGCTCGCCTCACCAAGCGTCGTTACTGAGGAACGGGCTTATTTTAGCTGAGGTTAATGACTGTACCTGAGTTGCTGTGTTTTCATGATTTACACCAATCATAATACAAACAATTATTTTGCACAAATGTATTTGTTGTTTGTGATATTACATTTTTATAGGCAATTTCGGTTGAAGATTCATGTTGAATGTTTTTTTTTTCGAGAAAGAACCCCTCAACACATACATAGGGGAGGGGTCGGTGCAGACTGGAAGTTTGGGACGATTACACCTCACCACCACGTAATTCAAAACACCTCACCACCAAGTAATTTAAAACACCTCACAGCCATAAAACACGTAATAAAAACACCTCACCACCACTAAATTAAAAACACCTCACCGCCACGAAATTGAAAACACCTCACAGCCATAAAACACATAATAAAAACACCTCACCACCACGAAATTAAAAACACCTCACAGCCATAAAACACGTAATAAAAACACCTCACAGCCATAAAACACGTAATAAAAACACCTCACCACCACGAAATTAAAAACACCTCACAGCCATAAAACACGTAATAAAAACACTTCACAGCCACGAAATTAAAAACGTCTCACCACCACGTCATTTAAAAACACCTCACCACCAAGTAATTCAAAACACCTCACCACTACATAATTCAAAACACCTCATCACCACATAATTAAAAACACCTCACCACCAAGTAATTCAAAACACCTCACCACTACATAATTCAAAACACCTCATCACCACGTAATAATAAATACCTCACCAGCACATAATTCAAAATACCTCGCCACCACGTGATTCAAAACCACCACAACGTTATTAAAAACACTTCACAACCATGGAAATAAAAGTTTGAGGGAGTCGTTAAGTGACAACACAGACACTGCCCAGATGTGGAGATATATAGCTAAATGACTGTACCCGAGTTGCCGTTTTGTCATGGTTTAAACCAATCATAATTCAAACAATTATTTTGCACAAATGTATTTGTAATATACGTGATATCACATTTTATAAACAATTGAAGTTGAAAACTTAAGTTGAAAAAAAAATTTTCGCCCAAAAAAATAAATAATAATAATTCGAATTTTTTTCAAAAGAAACACCCTTAGGACATACCGACGGGAGAGATATGTGCATAGCAGAAGTTTGGTACGATTTCACAAAAGTTTGAGAAAGTAGTTCAGTGACAACACAGCACAACACAGGACAACACAGGACAGGACAGACACTGCACAGATATATATATATATATATATATATATATATATGTATATATATATATATATATATATATATATATATATATATATATATATATATATATATATATATATATATATATATCACTTTCAAACTTTTTCAAACTTTTTTCAAAAAAAAGGGAATTTCAAACTTTTTTGAAATACCCGCCGAACAAAAAACGACTCGTGCGAACAATTGACGACGCTTCTGAACCCCCGCGCATGTTTGGCGAACTTTTGGAGCCTAAAATACGAATGTTGGACTTTGCCATTTTTTGGACATTCGCATCCTTCGCGAACCGTTCGCGTGTCCCGTGAAAACCCGCCTTTAGCCGATGGTTTAAACCTCATCCGAGTCATATCAACGACTTTTAAAATGGTACGGGCTGCTTCCTTTCTTGATGCTCAGTACTTAAGGATGGAGCATGGATAAGCAACGCTGGGAAGGCAATGGTAAACCACCCTGTGTTACCCTTGTCAAGAACCTGCTTCGGCAGCTCAAACACTCTGTAAAGAATATGGTATGTTTGAATCCAAAAATATTTTCATATTTGTTGCAGCATATACGGCTTTTTGTTGTCATATTATAGTTTTCAACATCTGGAGACAGTAAGATGATTGAGTATTGCAGTCGGAACTAGACCATGGAAGTATCTGCACTAACCTTTAGAAAGATGAATTGGTTTGTTCCAGAAAGCTGTTGTGATGATATAACACAAGGAGGCCTTGAAAGTAATTGAAAAGTGATACATTTAAGGGCAGAATGGTGAAAGAATATGGTTTCTCTTTGGTGAGTTATCAATCAGTTATCTCAGACAGGAAGGTTTGGAGATCAAATTTCTGTCCACAATCCAAGCTGATGCTTTGCACATGTCCATGCAACGATCCAGTCTTCCTGAATAACAGCACATTATTCTTCACTCCAATGATTACTGTTCACGTACCTTGCATTTTTGTGGAGGAATCGTGGAACGTGGTCTGGGGCATCGGTCAAACTGTGCAATTCAAGCTTTCTTGCATTGTTTATCCATTATTGTTATGGATCCCGTGTCATTGCAGATCACAACATGTGCATACTTGTCGTCAATCCAGATCCAGCTCTCCAGATCATTGATAAACGATGATGAATAAGTCTGCATATTTAGATGTTTGTTGTGTGTTGTGTTTTAATGTAGTTTTTGAATTTAATGTTAAAAGAGAGAATTTGAAATTTTTTAAATTAAAGAACACTTTGGAAGTTTGATGAAAATTAAAAGGAACTAGAGTGAAGTCGATGGTACGCCATCACAAATCCCCGATGCTTCCCAACGAAAGCAAAGTTACACGAGTCTCGACTTAGTATCCAAAAAAAAAATGTTGAAAGATGACAAAAGGTTCCACCAGGAATGTCCAAATATAAAAATATCAAAATATTGCAATATCCACCCGGTTTTTTTTTTTTTTTCTTCAAAAAGCCTGGGGATGATATAATGGGTTGTATTTTCTTTGGTAACATAGACATAGACGAGAACGGCACTCAATAGAAAGCATACCTCCGTCTGGTGAACAGTTTACGTTTCAGAGTGGCCCAGAAAATCACAATACACAATCACATTTAATCAAAATCAATCACAGTAATCACCATAGGTCCATAGGTTTTTTTTCATATAAAATCATAGGTTTTTTTTTTTCATACCCTGATCTACCCCTCGTTTTTGGCCCGACCTCCAAATGGTGAAGAATCACTTAAAAATTAAATAATTCCCATATCCGAATCCATATTGAGATCTTCACCAACATCGAATTGAATCGTCCTTGTCAGACACCCAACCGGTCCTCCAAGTTTCCTCCAAATCCGTCCACAACTTTTTGAGATATCCTGCTATGTATCCTTTTTGGTCCGATCTCCCAATGGTGAAGAATCACTTTAAAAATTCTAGTAGCCGGATCCGAATCAGGATCTTCACCAAAATGTAATCATGTTGTCCTTGTCATATATGCTACATCTCTGCCAAATTTTGTCCGAATCCGTCCACAACCTTTTGAGATATCTTGTTCACAAGCGGACAGACAGACAGGGGTGAAAACATAACATCCATCCACCTTCGGTGGTGGAGGTAAAGACCAAACTCAAGTAACACAATTCATTACCAGATGTTTTATTTTTGATTTGTTATTCAAATGATCCAGCAACAATGGATGATCCTATTGTTGGTTTAAGGCGAAACATTCAGCGCAATCTTTGAAGGAAAAAAATTGAAGCCTTGGTCAACAAATGATCTCGATATTTACTACGGGCAATAATTGAGGGGTCGATAGGATAGCTTATAGGTAAAGTAACTACTCTCTGAGTTGTCTCTCCTTGATTCGAATCACAACCAGACATAAACTTCCATCCTAGTTTTTCTTATGCCGGATGAGGCATAAATGTGTGTGCCGCCCTTCGGGTGGACGTTAAACCAGGCGTCCCATCTACCAGAATTAGTTGGTGGATGTTAAAAATCCCAGGGTGTCTTTCGTGAAGATTAGGTGAGTTATCACCGGCACCCTGGTCAAATTACAAATTCCTGCCCTAACCTACAGGGGGCGCTGCATCAATGGCGCAGCGGCGCTTCCAGAAATGACGCAACCAGTAACCTCAGGCTGCATACGAAACAAAGTGATTCTGCTTGCCTTTTGCTTCAAATGATTTCCAGGAAACGTGCCAGGCACTCTGTTTGGAGTTCTGATTCCCTCTGGAGTTTGGTCTGAGCATGTGTGTACAATGTCACTGTGCAATTGGCACAATGTTACTCCATTGGCGCAATGTCGCACCATGGGCACAATGTCGCTCCATGGGCACAATGTCGCTCCATTGGCACAATGTCGCTCCTTCGGCACAATGTCACTACTTTGGCACAATGTCGATCCATTCGCACAATGTCGCTCCATTGGCACAATGCCGCTCCATTGTCAAAATGTCGCTCCATTGGCACAATGTCGCTCCATTGGCACAATGTCGCTCCATTCGCACAATGTCGCTCCATTCGCACAATGTCGCTCCATTCGCACAATGTCGCTCCATTGGCACAATGTCGCTCCATTGGCACAATGTCGCTCCATTCGCACAATGTCGCTCCATTCGCACAATGTCGCTCCATTCGCACAATGTCGCTCCATTCACACAATGTCGCCAATTCGCACAATGTCGCTCCATTGGCACAACGTCGCTCCATTCACACAATGTCGCTCCATTGGCACAACGTCGCTCCATTCACACAATGTCGCTCCATTGGCACAACGTTGCTCCATTGGCACAATGTCGGTCCATTGGCACAATGTCGCTCCATTGGCACAATGTCGCTCCATTGGCACAATGTCGCTCCAATAGCACAATGTCGCTCCATTGGCACAATGTCGCTCCAATAGCACAATGTCGCTCCAATAGCACAATGTCGCTCCATTGGCACAATGTCGCTCCATTGGCACAATGTCGCTCCATTCGCACAATGTCGCTCCATTCGCACAATGTCGCTCCATTCGCACAATGTCGCTCCATTCGCACAATGTCGCTCCATTGGCACAATGTCGCTCCATTCGCACAATGTCGCTCCATTCGCACAATGTCGCTCCATTGGCACAATGTCGCTCCATTCGCACAATGTCGCTCCATTGGCACAATGTCGCTCCATTGGCACAATGTCGCTCCATTCGCACATTGTCGCTCCATTCGCACAATGTCGCTCCATTCGCACAATGTCACTCCATTCACACAATGTCGCTCCATTCGCACAATGTCGCTCCATTGGCACAATGTCGCTCCATTCGCACAATGTCGCTCCATTCGCACAATGCAAATTGACATCTGAAATTGCAGACTCTCAATGGCAACACCAGTCGATTACAGAAGAATCACTGAATATTGCTTGACCTCCTACGTTCAGAAGTGCCATTTTAAAACAGATTTTGAAATACTGCACAGATCACAGGCCCGATTGCTCGCTTTGAATTTATTGCAATATTTCCATTCGGATTACAAATACATAACTCAGCTTGGTCTGTTTTGTGTCCCATCTGAGTACATCACGGAAAATGCTCAAAACCCCCTGAGGTTCACATCTCCTTCACTCTGCTTCATCGTCTCTCGTCTAAAGACCCCTTTTGCGGGTTGGTGCGCTAATCTTCATCCTGATGAAGCAGCACTTTCACGGAAGGGAGATGTGCACCTGTTTGTTGTCGATTGGCATGCAAGATGTGCACCTGTGTGTACGTGCTTGTTTCAATGGTGAACATCACTTGAAGGTGTTAATCGCATGCGATTTGCATGGACGACTCACCTTAGTAATGTGTGCCCTGCTTTTGTACTACACATGTTAGTACAGAGAGGATAATTTAATTAAACCATTAAGTTAACTAGAACGGCACTCAGTAGAGAGCATACCTTCGCTAGAGTCCCTGTATAAAGAGAGTTGCGCCATGCGCTGACCCGAGATTTCTGGTCACGTGATTTCGTGGCGCCATTTTGTGTCTAACTTCACCGTGCGTGAACGTCAGCTTGGTACGGGAATGTTGTTTATTGCCAAACAAAATGACTGGTTGTTCTGCTTTTGGTTGTTCAAACCAATCTGGGAAATATAAGATGTATAGATTTCCAAGTGATAAAGTCAGAAGACAAATTTGGGAAGCGAAAGTCAGACGAAAGAGCTGGAAAGCGATCGACTCCTCGAGACTCTGCCAGGTAGGCCCACGCCGCTTGATGATCGATGTTCAAAAGCAATTCTATCTGCTCGGTTTTTTTTTGGTTGTCTGTCCGTTGAAAACCATTTTAAAGGGAAGTGATTTGTGTTTGTTTATAATCTTCAAGGAGCTGACCAAAAATGCATTTCCGTGGGAAGAACCCTGCTCAATTTTTTTCGGGTAGTCCTAGCGGACCGCATATTGTCATTGATTGATGAAATGTCCCGGTACAGTGACATTGCCTGGTCTGCGGTTGGGTAGTCTGCGGGCAATGTCACTGTACTTTTTCAGAGGGAATTAATTTTGATTTTATAGGGGTGGGAAACCCATGGTCCGTTTTGTTTTCAGTTGTCTGTCCGTCCATTCAAAACTTATTCCGAGGCAAGTTATTTTTTTGGTTTAAAATCTTTAGCCTAATCGGCAATCATAAAAGCAATTTTAGGGGGGGACCTGCTCAATTTTTTTGCGGGTTGTGCAGCCAAGTCGCCAGCTATGAAACATTAATCGATCAGGCAATATCCATCAGAGTTCTGGGCAAGGGTGTAGTAATAAATGAACGTTTCAATCTTACTAGATGCCGATGACGTTTTCCTTATGTCAGAGACAGAAGCTGACTTGCAGCTTGTTAAATCATTACAATGGAAATTGAATATAAATGTCGATAAAACTAAAGTTGTACACTATAGAAATATGGCAATACCACGTACAGAATTTGTTTTAAGTGTGTTAGACTATATGTCGGCTGGAAGTCCTACACCGGAATTGCTCTCGGCACCCTTTTAAAAATATTGGATATGCCCACACTCCTTTCTAAAAGTTATTAAAATTCAGAGAACGACAGCATTGGTTTGTCTTACTTATAATGTTAGTATAGCTCTTATATGCAGTGTTGGCTTGTAATATGCATTGCCATACCACTTTTAATATCACCACACAGCTCTTTTTCACGGCAATAGCTGAGTTTTTGACAAAACAAATATCACCTGTATGTAATAATAAGACTAAATATGTGTAGTAAATTTTTTTTTAGCAGGTTTAGAATATATCACCCCATATCGCGAATGTACATGTATATCTAATCCGACACACTTAGACACAAAATGGCGTCCAAATTTGAGTTGACACAACTCTCTATATACAGGGACTCTAACCTTCGCCTGGTTGGCCATATCACTCAATGGTGAAGAATCACTTTAAAATTCCAGTAGCCGGATCCGAATCTGGATCTTCACCAAACTCTGATCATTTCTTCCTTGTCACATATGCTACATCGCTGCCAAGTTTCGTCCGAATCCGTCCACAACTTTTGGAGATTTGTTCACAAACGGACAGACAGGGGTGAAAACATAACTGATAACCTCCATCCACCTTTGGTGGCGGAGGGAACTTGATGGTATTCATAGGATACTTACCCCGCACAGTCAACTTAGTGTGAGCCAACTCTTCTGTTTTTGAAGGTTTTTTTTATTTGATCCAATATTATTTGATCCAACCAGACCAAGTGAGCGATGACATCATAAATTTATATTCTCTAATATAAGAAGTGTTGCATCGATAACGCTTTCCAAGATGGCGCCTGTACCACGTGAACTATTACATCACAATTATCATTAAAATATTCTACAGAGGGGGAGGTGCTCCTACGGTGACAATTTAGAGTCCATCAGACCAACAGTTTCAGAGAAAAAAAAAATTCATTCTGATCATACTGATATCTATTATTTTTAGCCGCGTCGCAGACGCTGCTCATAGAGTGCACTCTGCTGTTGTTGTTGTTACCACCTCTTCTTCTTCTTCTTCTTCTTGTTCTTGCAGAGAAGACAAAACCTCAAAGCTCCACCCATTCTGGGAACCATAGCTCCACCCATTCTGGGAACCATAGCTCCACCCATTCTGGGAGAGCCTTCATATAAACAAATATCCACCATTTTATTAACTCGCATAGCTTTGAGGCCTGTTTTGTAGGCCCGTGGTGTCTTCCTCTCACACAGTTTTCTTTCAAATCAAATTCGATATATCATTTCATTTTTCACAGTCGCCAACATAGTTTTAGACTCGGTTGAAAAAAAACGGGAAGAAAATGCGATGAAAGTTGCCCTTTATAGAATGAAATGAATTCTCAAAGGCCTGTAACTTCAAGTCCATTGACATATATATTTTTTAAATCGCGGCATGCTCAGTCATACACCGCCCGAAATAACAGACGGGAAAATGCCGAGATATAATAAAAATTCGTCCATTTGATGACAATCGTCACGATGAAATATTTAATTTATACGTCGTCACAATAATGTGGATAGAGGAGCATAGCTTCGTTCACGTGTCGCCACATACGGGAAATTGCCGAGATATATATTTTTTTACATCGCGGCATGGTCAGTCATACACCGCCTGAAATAACAGACGGGAAAATGCCGAGATATATTAAAAATTCGTCCATTTGATGACAATCGTCACGATGAAATATTTAATTTATACGTCGTCACAATAATGTGGAGAGAGGAGCATAGCTTCGTTCACGTGTCGCCACACACGGGAAATTGCTGAGATATATATTTTTTCAATCGCGGCATGGTCAGTCATACACCGCCTGAAATAACAGACGGGAAAATGCCGAGATATATTAAAAATTCGTCGCCACACACGGGAAATTGCCGAGATATATTTTCACTTTGCACAAAAATAACATCAAGTAATCGAATCAATAGGAATGTCCTGTGCTTATAACATCGACGTTATAGGCACAGCTGCATCTAGGCATTGTGTAACATCGACGCGGCTTTTGTTTTAATTAAAACTTTTTGTACTTGTTCCACCTAAAAATTAGTATTGGGTCATTCCTGGTGGAACGTTTTGCGATCTTTCAACCTTGTTTATTATCTTTTGTAATTACCAATTGTATATTTAACATTATTAAACGTAAATAATGACCTTGGGCAAAGTTCAAACGACGTGGGTTTAATCGCTACATGAGAGAATTCCACAAAGCTATTTGGGCGGTGAATACGCTAACAGATCGCTGTCTCCATCGATCTTGCCAAGGCCGTAACACCTTTCGGCTCAAAATCCTTTTAACTGTTGACTTGGTAGTTTTTACAATGAAGGAAACACGTATCGGGAGTACAAACTACAGAGCGATTGTGAATGTGACAGCTCTGAGTCGTCTTTCCCTTCGCATCGAATTATTCATACCATTCATTCATTAATGATCAAGACGCTCATTCTTACGCTCATTAAACGTTCATTAAACATTAAACGTTCATTAAACGATTACGAAAATAAAAAACGAAAAACTTTACGAAATTACGTTTACACAGTCACATCAAACACTACCGTGAACACAAACATCGTCACAATGAAAACATAGTCACAAACGTTACGTTACATATGGCCCTTCACGTGACTCGTGGTGGTCCCTCTCGGCTCTCCCCCCGTTGGTATTTTTGTGCACATAAGATTGTTCACGGTTCTGTTTAAATATTATTTAAATATGTATAACCTTTCCCCTTCAGTGTTTTACTCAGTGGTATTTTACAACACGCTGTTTTTCTTCCTATTTAAAAGGCTTTTCTCAATTTCCTCTCCAACTCATTCCACCTCAAAAAAAAGAAATTCAATATCTTATACGTCTCCCTCACTACATGGTCTAAATTCACATTCATTCCATCCCTCCTCCATCATTCTGAACCGGATTGCTAACTTGAAAATCACAACAAACCCAATTTGTTTTCAATGTTCGTCTTTCATTAATCATCCACTTTCTAAACTCCCCTCTTGCCCCTCCCATCCAAATCCCTCCCCTTGCACCTACACTCCTAAACTCCCCCCTTGCCCCGCCACTCTTAAACTCCCCCCCTACCCCTCCACTCCTGAACTCCCCCCTTGCCCTTCCACTCCTGAACTCCCCCCTTGCCCTTCCCCTCCTAAACTCCCCCCTCACTCCTCCCCTTCAAAACTCCCCCCCAACCCCTCCCATTCAAATCTCCCCCCATACCATTCCTCTCCAATTCTCCCTCCTCCCCCCTCCTCCTCAAAGCTGCCTCCTCCCCACTTCGTCTCCCTTCTATCTCATACCTCCACCCCCCCCCCCAACCTTCTTCTTTCCTCTGCCCCCCCTCAAACAACCCCTCTCTGTGCCTCATCCCTTCACCTTCAAACCTTTCATCCTCCTCATCCTTCCCTTTCTTGGAACTCTTCTGCAATCGCTGACACACTAACAACTGCTCTCCCTACCTCCCCCTCTCATCCTTCATCTTACCCTACTCCTCCCCTCCCCTGTCCTGTACCCGATGCTCCCCCTCTCTCTTCATTAACGGTATGGACCTCAAACATCCGGGGCCTTCGCTCAAACCTGACTGATCTCTCCATACAGGTTGCTTCTGACAATCCAGACTTGATCTGCTTAACAGAGACTTTCCTCCTTCAAGATGTCTCTGATTCCTTAATATATCTTCCTGGTTACTCCCTCCTCCGGTATGATAGACCTGAGCCTTGGCCTGGTGGTGGGGTGGCTATCTTTATCAAAAACTCTCTTCCTCACTCTCCTTGCACTGCCCTCTCTCCTCCTCACCCCCAGGAGTACCTCTGGCTACGGCTTCCTCTCCGCTCCCACCTTTTGTTCATATGTGTTCTGTACCATCCCCCAAACAGTGATGACTCCATCTACATTTCACTGTCTGACAACATGGACCAACTTCTATCCACTCATCCCAACTCTCTCTTCCTCATATGTGGTGACTTCAATTGTCATCATGCCACCTGGTTGGGTGTGGGTTCCTCTCTCACCAGTCATGGAACCTCAGCAAAGGACTTCTGTGACTCACTGGGATTGACACAATCTGTCAATTTCCCGACCCGGATCTCAGCCAATGGAGTATCTTCTCTTCTAGACTTGGTTATGACTAACTTCCCTGCTAATGTCTGCTGCTCTTCTTCTGCTCCAATCGGTTCTTCTGATCATGTGCTTGTCAAAGTGGACATCTCTCTGGCCATTCTCAGAGAGCCTCCTCAGCGTCGACGAGTCTGGCATTTCACTCAGGCCGACTGGGACGGTCTTCAAGCAGCCATCAATCGTCTGGATTGGTCTCCCATCTCCACTGCCTCTGACATCAATTCTTCCTGGGAATTCTTCCAAAGCAAACTGATCTCTCTCATGCACAGATTTATCCCATCTCGCCTTCAGTTGTCTTACCCTTCCTCCCGTCCATGGTACACTGAATCTTGTGGTGAGGCAGTTGCCCTGAAACAACTTGCCTTTGCCTCTTGGAAGGCTAATCCAACTGAAGGAAATCTCAGTTCCTTCCACCAAGCTCGGAACAAGTGTGTGTCTACCCTCAGGAGTGCCAGGAAGCACTATCTCTCCTCACTCAAGAATGAACTCTCAAACCTGTCTCCTTCCTCCAAATCCTGGTGGCGTCTGGTCAAATCCGTTTCTGGTGTTTGTTCCCCCTCCATCCCCTCCCTTACCTCAAATGGCCACACAGTTGACATCGCACGTGACAAAGCCGAATGCCTCAACTCTGTGTTTGCCTCAAAATCCTTAGTCCCAAACCCATCTCTCTCTGTTCCCACCTTTCCCAGTCGAACCAAACTGCTCCTGGACTCTGTGACCTTCTCTCCTGACAAGGTGGAGGAGTTTTTGTCAAACCTCGACTCTGATTCTGCAACTGGACCAGATGGCATCAGCCCACAGGTCCTAAAATCCTGCTCTGCCGCTCTATCTCACCCTCTCTCTGTTCTTTTCACCCTATCTTTTGCTCAAGGTCATCTGCCAGCATCCTGGAAATCAGCAAACATTACCGCTTTACACAAAAAAGGTGCAAAAACAGATCCTTGCAATTACAGACCAATGAGCCTGCTCCCAATTATTAGCAAAGTCATGGAATCCATCATTGCTTCGGATATGAAATCTTTCCTCTTCTCCAATGGCTTGATCTCTGATCATCAATTTGGTTTCAGACCAGGTCACTCTACTCTGGACATGCTGCTTCTGCTGTCTCAACAATGGATGGAGGTCCTCAATGCCAAACAGGAAATCAGAGCTGTCTCCCTTGACATATCACGTGCCTTCGATACGGTCTGGCACCCAGCTCTGCTCACCAAACTCTCCTCCTATGGTATCCATGGAAATCTCCATGCATGGCTTGCGGACTTCCTCTCTGGTCGTAGTCAACGTGTGGCCCTGAATGGATTTCTCTCATCTCCCCTTCCCGTTCAGGCTGGAGTTCCCCAAGGCAGTGTGCTGGGCCCTGTGCTTTTTCTGGTCTTTATCAATGATCTCTCCGACTCTCTGGAAAATCCTCTGTATCTCTTTGCTGATGACTCCACTCTCTGCCGCTCCATTCCTCTTCCCTCAGATCGGCAGTCTGCAGCCTCCTCACTCTCTGAAGACCTGGACAAAATCACAGACTGGTCAAACATGTGGAACATGTCTTTCAATCCTGACAAATCTCACACTCTTACTATGTCTCTCCGAAAAGATCGACTGGACAACCCTCCCATCTACTTTCTCAACAATCCTCTCCAAGAAGTTCTGTCGCTCAAGCTTTTGGGTCTCACCATCTGCCATGATCTTTCTTGGGAAAACCACATTTCCAAGCTGGCCTCCAAAGCCAGTCGCCGACTGGGCATCCTCCATCGTGCGAAGTCCTTCCTAGGCACACCTGAGCTCCTCACCACATACAAGGCTTTCATCCGCAGCTCAATGGAATACTGTTCTCCCCTATGGGCTGGTGCTCCTGCCTCACACCTGGCTCGGCTTCACGCTGTTGAATCCAAAGCTTTCAGAATCATTGGAATCTCCCGCGATGAAGCTATCTCTGAGGGCCTTTCACTCACTCACCGCAGGCAGGTAGGTGGTCTTTCTGTCTTCTACCGACTCCTCTCCGGCATTGCTCCCCCAGCTCTCTCTGTGCTCTGTCCCCCAAATATTCCTACAGGTCGCACAAGATCTGCCAGCCACCCTCTGATGGTTAAACTGCCGAAATCTCGGCTCTCTGCTCACCTTCACTCTTTCATTCCTCTTTTCTCCCACCTCTGGAACAAACTCCCACACTCACTTCAATCACACTCCTCCCTCCAGGTCTTCAAAACAGCTGTTCACCACCATCTCTTATCTTCCCCCATCCAAAACCTTGATCTTTTCTACCCCCACTAATTCACCCCAGATCCACCTTGTTTGAAATTCCAACTTCTTTCCTGGAAGTCTTGGCAGTGTCCATATGTTTTATACCTCTCCCACCCCCCCCCCCCCTTCCCATGCCTCCCCCTCAAAGCCCTCTCCCTCCCACAGTTCTCTCGATGTCTCCATGTCTCTCGGTCCCTGCTCTCAAATGTTGTGTTTGTGTCCTTCCCGCTCTCTCCCCATCTTGTCCACCGCTCCCGATGTTATTTGTTTTGTGTGTCTGTTTGTCTTTCTGTGTGATTAATGTTCGCTCTTTCACGAGCCTCGATCTTGTATTCCAAAAAAAAAAAAAAAAAAAAAAAAATTCAAACCGTGAACACGTCGAATATTGGAGAGCCCATTGCCCAAACGATTTGTTTTCTCTGGTACGTGTTTCTGGGTGGGTACCGTTTCAGATAAACCGGTAAAATGCCTCCCAAACGGAAATCTTCATTAACGAAAACGTCCAAGGAAGCTGTTGCAAGAAAGAAGGCTAGGCTAGACGAGGACTATCGAAGGCAGGAACAAGTACGCGACACAGCTGCACACCAGTCTCGGAGGCAGTCCGAGGAATACAGATCTGGTGAACAAGGACGTAACACAGCTGCACACCAGTCTCGGGGGCAGTCCGAGGAATACAGATCTGGTGAACAAGGACGTAACACAGCTGCACACCAGTCTCGGAGGCAGTCCGAGGAATACAGATCTGGTGAACAAGGACGTAACACAGCTGCACACCAGTCTCGGAGGCAGTCCTAGGAATACAGGTCTGCTAAACAAGGACGTAACACAGCTGCACACCAGTCTCGGAGGCAGTCCGAGGAATACAGATCTGGTGAACAAGGACGTAACACAGCTGC
Organism: Myxine glutinosa; assembly: GCF_964187855.1. Taxonomy (NCBI): domain Eukaryota; kingdom Metazoa; phylum Chordata; class Myxini; order Myxiniformes; family Myxinidae; genus Myxine; species Myxine glutinosa. The sequence goes on along the minus strand of NC_136263.1, from coordinate 30,240,312 downwards.
ACACCAGTCTCGGAGGCAGTCCTAGGAATACAGGTCTGCTGAACAAGGATGTAACACAGCTGCACACCAGTCTCGGAGGCAGTCCGAGGAATACAGTTCTGCTGAACAAGATCGTAAGACAGCTGCACATCAGAGCGCTAGGAAAGTCCAGCTTAAAGTTGCTCTTAGGCAAAAGAGGAGGATTGGAGCAGTGTTTGATGTCCAGCACTTTGAAGAAGCTGACCTAATGTTATTACCTATTTGTTAATGTTAATGTTACCTATTGTTATTACCTAATGTTACCCCCTAATGTTATCCAGCAAAGCAGCAAGGTCACAAGCTGCCAAGTCTGTATGATACAGGACGTAAGTGCCCCTTCTGCAAGACCCACTGCTGGAATGACGAACGACCTGCATTCTGCTGTGAGAAGGGCAAAATTGCAATCAATCTGCTCGAGACCTACCCTGAAGATTTCAAAGGTCTGTTAGACCGAAAGGAGTTTATTGAGAAGATACGCAAGTTCAACAATGCCTTGGCCATGGCATCGATCGGAATCAAGGAGCACTTCATGCCAGGATTCAGCCCCATGGTGAAGCTTCAAGGTAAAGTCTACCATCGCATTGGACCACTCCAGCCAGAAAGTGATCAATCGCATCCAACGTTCGCTCAACTAGGGTTCCATGACAGTGACGAACTGGAAAACCGATTGCGATTTAATGAACAGCTCAACGGTAATATTGACATTCTGAAGACTCTCCAAGACTGGCTGCGTCAGAACAATCCCTACATCCAGTCTCTGAAATCTGCCCTTCAGTTGATGGAAGCAGACAACAACATCACCATTGTTCTGGATGCAAGAGAGCGGCCTTCAGGTGAGTATGCTCGACGTTACAACCTCCCGCAGGCAAGCGAGGTATACATCATCATACCCGGTGAGCATGTGGACCATTTGAACGTCATCCTCTATAAGCGCAAAGGTAGACTTCAAACCATCACTGAGCTGTACCGGAGCTATGATCCTCTTCACTATGTGCTGATGTTCCCCCATGGCGAAGAAGGATTCAAGATCGACATCCCTCATGCAAAAGGCCGAGGCACTATATCCCCAAGTGAGTTCGCAAGGTTCCGCCTTCAGATCAGAGATCAAAATTTCAATCACGTCATGAGGTGTCGACGACTTACTCAGCAGTTCGCATGCGATCAGTCTGCCAAGGCTGAATCGTCAAGACTTCGGTGGGCAAGGAACAACCAGAAGATGATCCGTGCAGACAAGTACCAAGGCCTTGATGATTTTCGTGTGATATGATTTAACGGATGTTTATATAAATCGTTTAAAATAAAAACAGCCTTCAATTTCTGATATTTTGCCTTTTCATTTGGGCCTCCCAATTGAAGCCCTGCCCGTCCGGTGGGTACCGTTGCTAGTAACTATAATTCAAATATTCTACAGGAGGAGGCGCTCCGATGGTGAAAATTTAGTGTCAATTGGACCAAGAATTGCAGAGAAAACAAGCGTTACGCCTAGGTCCCCCGTCGTTGAAGTGATATGAGTTGACAAAGTGGAAGACGCAAGGCGGCCATCTTGGATTTTGACGTGGCGACCCAATTCTCAATAGCGTTCTCCCTTATGCGTAGATACACCCACACACCAGATTAGAAGTTAGTAGTTCGTTTATTTTTCAAGATATTCCGCTCACAAGGTTCAGACATATATATGGTGGCGGCCATCTTGGATTTTGACGTGGCGACCCAATTTTCAATAGCGTTCTTCCTTATGCGTAGATACACCTACACACCAGATTAGAAGTTAGTAGTTCGTTTATTTTTCAAGATATTTCGCTCACAAGGTTCAGACATATATATGGTGGCGGCCATCTTGGATTTTGACGTGGCGACCCTATTTTCAATAGCGTTCTTCCTTATGCCTACATACACCCACACACCAGATTAGAAGTTGGTACTTCGCTTATTTTTCAAGATATTCCGCTCACAAGGTTCAGACATACATGGCGTCAGACATACATGGAGGCGGCCATCTTGGATTTTGACGTGGGTTGCACCCACACACCAAATTAGAATTCGGTCCTTCGCTTACGCATGCACGCATGCATGGACGCACGCACGCTCGAACGGAGGGGAAAACCATAGTCCCCCTTTCGCTCCGCGGTGCGACGGGGGACAAAAATTCATACTGATCAAATCAAGCATTGGACTTGTCGAATTATGTCGTCATAATTAAGGTATCGATGACATCATCATTAACATATGGTATTCCCCATGGGGAGTTCTTTACAATGAGCCTTGTGTTTAAATTTTTTCCATGGAGCGGTTTCAGAGATCTAGAGGTGCAACGTTTTAAAATATTTCCAAGATGGTGCCTGTACTACGTGCCGTCATAGTTATCATTAAAATATTTTACAGGATGAGGCACTCCACTGGTACAAATTCCGTGTCCATCAGACCAACAGTTGCAGGGGATTTTTTTTTTTCATACTGATCAGATCAAGTGTTGTACTTGTCGAATTATGACGTCATAATGAAGGTACCAATGACATCATCATCAAAATATCTTATTCCCCATGGGGAGTTCTTGACAATGAGCCATGTTTCAACTTTTTCCCTTGAGCGGTTTGGGAGATATTGAGGGTTAAATTTTTTCAAAGATGGCGTCTGTACCACGTGACTTATGACGTCACAATTATGAGTAAAAAAGTTTCTCCAGGCGCAGGCGCTCCCATGGTAAACTTTAGTGTTAATCGGACTAACGGTTGCCGAGAAAATGAGTTTTTTAAATGCGGACACGCACGTGCGCCACACACGTACACACGTACGTAACCGAATGCCTAACCCTGATTTTCGCTTTGCAAGCGTAGGGTGAAAATGTCAAATGTATGAAGTTAATAAATAAAAACTTGGGCTTTCAGAACAGAACATGCATTGAAATGTTTTTCAGAATATACATTGCAATAAATGAAGCTCTGTGTCTTAATTCCTTGATAGCTTGTACTCCAAGGTTTAAATGAAAATATGGGACTTGACACAAGTGGAAGTAATATACTGTGACTTCAGACTTGCTCTCAAAGACCTGAGACTTGCCCTCAAAGATCTGAGATTTGACTTGAGACTTGCCCTCAAAGATCTGAGATTTGACTTGAGACTTGCCCTCAAAGACCTGAGACTTGACTTGAGACTTCCCCTCAAAGATCTGAGACTTGACTTGAGACTTTCCCTCAAAGATCTGAGACTTGACTTGAGACTTGCCCTCAAAGATCTGAGACTTGACTTGAGACTTGCCCTTAACGACCTGAGACTTGCCCTTAAAGACCTGAAAATTGACATGAAACTTGCCCTCAAAATCTGAGACTTGACTTGAGACTTGCCCTCAAAGATCTGAGACTTGACTTGAGACATGCCCTCAAAGATCTGAGACTTGACATGAGACATGCCCTCAAAGACCTGAGATTTAACTTCAGACTTGCTCTCAAAGACCTGAGACTTGACTTGAGACTTGCCCTCAAAGACCTGAGATTTAACTTGAGACTTGCTCTCAAAGACCCGAGACTTGACTTGAGAGTCACTGGCTCAAGTGACTTGTCGACATCTTTGTTTAATACAGCATTTGTCCAAGGAGAAAAAACCCATTGTGGAGTGCTTTACGTGCTTTATCCACTACCCCCACCAGTTATCTGCAAGGCTCACACGGTCCAACATCAACAACCTTATGGTGGAACTCCAAAAATACAGAATCACTCATGCTCACCTTCCCTCATTTGTTCCTCTTTTTACCCACCTGTGGCACCAACTGCCACATTCTCTTCAATATCATTTTTCCCTCCAGCTCTTCAAGACAGCTGTTCACCACCATCTCAATGACATCATATCATCCCCCATCCAAAACCATGATATTTTCTACCCCCGTTCCTCCTCTCCCCAACTACGTTTTCCATCCTGAGAGTTTCCTTCAGTATCCATATTATGAAACCTCTGCATTCTCCCCTGACCCTCACAGTTACCTGCATCTCTTGTTGTCCAACTCCCTCTACTTTGTCCCTCGGCCCTGCTGCTAGCATTCTCATTCTCTCTCATTCATTCCATGTCTCATTCATTCTCTCTCTGTCTCTGTCTCTCTCTCTCTCTCTCTCTCTCTCTCTCTCTCTCTCTCTCTCTCTCTCTCTCTCTCTCTCTGGTTTGAACTTTTTCAAATGAACCTCCAACATGTCGACATATCGGTTCTCCCTGCTTTTTACCAAAGCCTCTTAAATGCCTGGCAGAGTCTTTCTGTGAGTCGTCAGGCGGACACATATGTAACGAAAATGCTGGCACACGAGCCTTTGTTCTATAACCCTCTCTTTCCCGACATTCCAAAGAGTCGAGATTTTTGCCAACACTTTATAGCAGCTGGTATCGTGAAGGTGCGGCATCTCCGACATGACTCAGGGTATGGTTGGAAATCCGTAAGTGAAATCGCCGACCTGACAGGGATTTGGTCCCATAGGATGATTGCAAAAATTTTGAGGAAAATGATTCAGGTGGGACGGCAACTTGGCCTAACTTGGACTCGAGGTACAGAAGAAGATCTAAATGAGCCGACAGTGCCTAAATTGATTGTTGAACCCATTCAAAACGATTTGCCCCCTGTTAGCGATGGGTCAAAGCTTTTCCAGACAATGGACAGCAAGGGCATCTACAAGATGTGCCTCAAGCTGTTAAATGGGAACCCTTCGTTAAATGGAGTTACCCGATGGAAAGGATTGTTACCCGGAGGACCCCCCTCCGAACCTATCTGGGAAGCCATGTATAGTGAGCCCACATCCAAAAGAACAGGTGATCTCCAGTGGCGTTTGGCCCACTGGATTGTTCCCTCTAACACGTTTATTAGACATTTTTCTCCTGTATCTGTTTGTTGTCCCTTCTGTACAGTCAATGAGGACTTGTTTCATGCATTCATAGACTGTATCCGATTATTTCCTTTGTTTTATTGGTTGAATTACATTGCACACGAAATGCATGTTACCTTTTCTTTGAGGAATTTCGTCTTTGGTTTTGCTCCTAAACAGAATCCTGCATCTAAACTGTTTAGTTTCCTAATAGCAACTGCGAAACTTGCTGTTTATTTAACAAGAAAAGACAAACTATCTGGCAAACCGATAGAGCACTGCAATATCATGTTGTGTTTGAATGCATTAGTCTCAGCAAGATTGAAACTGGAATTTACCCTTTCCAACGAGGCCGGAAATTTTCAAAACTTTGTTGATACTTGGTGTGTTGGTGGGTTTTGTGAGGTTAAAAAAAACGAATTTAGAATACTGTTGTGAGATACTGATTGTTTCTTATTTGATGATCATTGGGTGCTTCTTCTTTTTCTTTTTATTGGCATTATTGATTTCATTGCAAAACGTGTATATTGTTACTTTTATATTTTATATTTTTGTAATAAAAGGACTAAAAAGTCAAAGTCTCTCCTTCTCTCTCTCCTTCTCTCTCTCTCTCTCTCTCTCTCTCTCTCTCTCTCTCTCTCTCTCTCGTCGTTGGTGAGTCGTGCGTGGGTGTGGCATCATGGTGGCTGTGCATGTTGAGCTGTGAGTTCTCTGTGGTCTTGGTTGTTTTTCCCATCCCCCATTTCGCTCCCTTGTGTCCTTGTAAAGTTTCCCCTGTGGGTCCTTTCATTGTTGAGACAAGAGAGAGGGAGAGAGCGCACACGGTAGGTGGTGTTCGGTTGCCTCTTTTCGAACCTCCGGGTTTGAGGCCTGGCCTCCATTTTGCCGTGTTTTTCCTAGTCCAGGCAGCGGTGTTTCGCTGCTCTAAACGGTTCTTGGACCTAGTCCATTCGTTTTTGGTTTTTACCTCCACTTGCCGGTGTTGCTTGTGGTTGGTATCTTTTTTTTTTGATTTCTCACCCTTTATTTATTTAATTTACGTTCGCTATGGCAAACGATTGTTTGAGGAATAGCATGTACGAGTCGCTCACTCGCAAGCATGGGCTGGTGTGCGACCCTCCGAGTGAGGTAAAGATGGAGCAAGTGCTTCTAGCAATTGGAAAATGCGTCGGCTCACATAATATCCGTGCAGCCTCTCGAATGAACAAGAAGGTTGTTGTGTTTGTATCGGAGGTGTACATGGTGAACTCCGTTGTGGAGCAAGGCCTTCTCATAGAACCCGACCTGTTTCTAGTGGTTTCCCCATTAGATACACCTGCGGTGAGGGTCAATGTGTCTAATGCCCCTCCCTTTGTTAAAGGTGAGGACTTGTGTGCTCAATTGAGCAAGTTCGGTACGATCGTATCAAAAGTGACAATGGTGCCGATACACTCGGCAAGGGGTGAATTTCGACACGTGATGACTTTTAAAAGGGTCGTTTACATGATATTGCCCGAAAATGTGCAAAAGCTCAATGTAGTTTTGCATGCAAAGATTAATGGCCATACTTATAGAATGTATGCCTCCACGGACGTCATGACGTGCTATGGGTGTGGAGCTTACGGACACGTAAAGAGTTCCTGTCCCGGTTTGGTGAGACCATTAGAAAATCGAGACCAGGTGATTGCAGATTCTCCTCCCTCCCCACCTAATGTGGCGGATGATATGGTATGGTAGACTCCTCCCCACGACCTAATGGTGATCGGGAAACAGTTGACTCCTCCCCCTCACCTACTGAGATACGTGGAATTGGTAGACCCCTCCCCACAACCAATGGGTGAACAGGAAACAGTAGACCACTCCTCCCTACCTGCTGGTGTGACAAACGTGGTTGATCCCTCCCCTACTGTACAGGACTGTACGGATGACAATATGGAAGGTTTCGTATCAGTGGTTCGTAAAAAAGGACATAAACGTTCATGTCCCGTCGTGAAGGATGCAAGCACAGTGCAAAGTAAGGTACTTGTTGTGTCAAATGTGTCGCCGAGCTTGCAAGATGGAGCTTGTGTAGAGAATACCTGTGTGGGATTGAAAACTGAACCGGCACCGGGTTTAAATCTAAGCAATTCGTTTGCACCACTTGCCGAACTGTTTGAGGGTTCTGAGTGTGATATGGACATCGAGAATCCTCGCGCATCTCAGGAGGACACAAGTGGGGATATTGATAACCCTGATGTCTTACATGACATCAATGTAATGGTCACAGAGGTGGGCACAGGGATGGCCAGGTGTAATGATAAAACAGATAAGTTGGACAGCCCCTCAGAGGAAACCTGTAAGCCTACACGTTTCGAACAAAATAAAAGGGATGATAAGAAGGAAGCTGCATATGACGATGAGCAGCTAAACATGAATGAAAACGATATCCATGTTTCTGATCCTGGGGAGATTTGTGCCTCAGAAATAAGTTTGCATCAGGAAGAGAATGACAAAGATGATGCGTTTGATTTTGATGAACCCTACTCTACCTCGTCAGGTAGTGGGTTTTGTGCCCAAGAGAATGAGGATGGGGACACTGTAGTTACAGAAGATGAAGTTAAAAAATTCCTCGATGAATCTTTCAGGAAAAGGAATGTCAGAATTCAGGATTATTTCCCAAACCTACATGCTTTTCTAAAAACTACTAGAAACATGATTCGTGAACCCCAGCAAGTTGGGATATCAGAACCTCAATTTCAGCGGTTGAGGAAGTGTGCCACTAGGGCAGGAAAAGAACTCCAAGAGGAGGAAAATTAATAAAGAATAAATGAAGGTAACGTCTCTCAACATAAACGGAGGCCGCAGCTGTATGCGGCGTCTGGAGGTGTTACAACTATTTGAGAAAGAAAAGATTGATATTTTCATGTTACAAGAGACACACATTAACGAATCTTGTGAAGAGGAGTGGCGCAGAATGTTTAAAGGGTGCCATGTTTTCTCCAGTGCGGTTGAAGAAGCTAAAGCGGGGGTGGCAATAATCTTGCATCCTCGCCTTCAACCATCTGAGATTCACTACAGAGAGATTTGTAAGGGTTTCTTGATGGTGGTGGATTTTATTAGCAGCAATCAAAAGGTTAGCATTATTAATGTGTATTGCCCCAGTGACAGCGCTGAAAGGGCTCTATTTCTTCCAAAATTAGCGGATTGTTTAAGCACTGTTGATTTGACTTGTTTAATTTGTATGGGGGGAGACTATAATTGCACACTCAACCCTCGACTGGACAGGAACACTCCTGAGCCACATCCACCCAGTGCAAAGTCCTTGGCACAACTTGTGAAAAAATACAAACTTAGAGATGTATGGCGATTACAAAATCCAAACACCCGTCAATATACATGGGTGTGCTGTGCAAAAAACCAGTTAACCATGGGTCGACTGGACAGATTGTACGTGAACCAAGGAATGGTGAATCTGGTTAAGAGAACATGTATAACTCCATCTGGCTTTTCTGATCACCATATGATTGCAATGGATTGTATGTTACCTGGTCATTGCTGTAAGAGTGCACACTGGAATTTCAATGTGAAATTGTTACAAGATGAACATTTTAAAAATGCCTTCAGACTGGTATGGGAAAGATTAGAAAAGAAAAAGTGTTCCTATGTCAATATGCGACAGTGGTGGGACTGTACCAAGTCACAAATTCGGATTTTCTGCCAACAATATTGCTCGTATGCCACTAGTAATACGTCTGGGTTGATAAGTGCTCTAAAAGCAGATGTACTTAAATATGAACAAGAAGCTGGAACATCTTGGGGAAGTGACCAATATCAGCAGCTGATAGAAAAAAAGACCCTGCTGGCCGAACTGGTCAAAGAGCGTGCGGCGGGAGCAATGATTCACCTGCGGATGAGCATAATACACCTCGAGACTCCAAACAAAGATTTCTTCAAAATGCAGAAGGCTGCCAACACTTCTCGGCAGATTCAGAGTCTACGCTCTCCCGACGGTGTTCTGACTCGCCAAAGTGACATTATACATTCACTGCAAGAGTTTTACTCAAACGTGTTTACTCCAAGAACGGTGGATAAAACGATGGCAAATGAGATAATTGAACTTCTCCCATCTCTTTCTGAAGAGCAGCAACTCCAACCGGAATGTGACATTTCTCTGGAGGAGTTCACAACAGCAGTGAAACAACTCGAAGACGGCAAGGCCCCCGGAATTGACGGACTTCCTGCTGAATTTTACAAAGTTTTTTGGAATGTTCTGGGTCCTGCTTTAATTGAGATTTTTCACGAGAGCCTAAATCAGGGGGAATTGCCCTTGAGCTGCAGAAGAGCTGTCTTATGTCTTCTTCCCAAGAAAGGGGATTTGCAGCAGATTACAAACTGGCGGCCTGTGTCATTGTTAAATACTGATTACAAGATTGTGTCAAAAATGCTTGCAATGCATCTTAAAAAGGTCATCTCGTTCTTAGTTGGGAATGACCAAACGTATTGCATACCTGAACGATCCATGTATGACAGTATTTTCTTGGTTCGAGACTTGATTACTATCGGTCAAACTGCGTCGCATGCTTTTGGGTTATTACTCCTTGACCAGGAGAAAGCTTTTGACAGTGTGGATCACTCTTTTCTGTTTGCAGTTCTTACGAAAGCAGGATTTGGAGAAAAATTCATTTCTTGCATAAAACTTTTATACAACAATGTATCATGCCTGCTAAAAGTAAATAACAGTCTGTGTCGTCCTTTCCCCTTTCAGCGTGGCATCCGTCAGGGCTGTCCACTGTCAGGCATGTTGTACACACTGTCCATCGAACCCTTACTGGCTCTCCTTCGTACCACCTTATCTGGTTTGTCCTTGTCAAACAATTCCAAAATTGTTACGTCAGCATATGCAGACCCAGGAAGTGTGTTGTGGTTAAAACCCAGGAAGAGGTTTTTGAGCTATCCCGGTGTTTTGCCAAATTTGAACTTGCTTCATCAGCAAGAGTAAATTGGAACAAAAGTGTAGCTCTTTCTCTGTACCCAGATACCCTATCTGGGTCACAGGCTTCACATATGGTTCCCCCAACTGTTCCAGGAGGAATGTTATGGAAAACGGATGGGTTTAAATACTTAGGCATCCATTTGGGAACTACAAGCTATATGAAGAAAAACTGGGATGGTTTTCGAGATAGCATTAAGCAGAAACTATCAAAGTGGAAAGGGATGCTCCATATCTTGTCACTTAAGACACGGGTAACGATAATAAACAACCTGGTGCTTCCAATCGTATGGCATAAGATCATAGCAGTCCAGCCTCCTCAAGCTCTGATCACCAACATTCAGAGGGTCTAGTTGACTTCTTCTGGGGAGGCCACCACTAGCTTCAGCCAGATGTGTTGTGCAGACCACGTAATTCAGGTGGTCAAAACCTGGTGCACATCCCTAGTCGAATAATGGCTTTTCGGCTCATGACAATAAAACGTCTGCTGTACAGCGAGGTTGTGCCCTGGCGTCCTCTCACGAATACCTTGCTCAGGCAAGTAGGTGGAATGGACTATGACCGGGAACTTTTCCTTATGGACTTGAAGCAGGTTGATAGAGCTCGGCTCCCTGCATTTCATCGGTCTCTCCTGAATGCCTGGCAAGCTCTAGGAGTGCAGCGGTTGGAGATCTCTTATGATCCCAGGAGGTTTGTGCATGAGCCATTGTTCCAAAACTCACTATTCGCTGAAATATCTACCAGCCGAGCTTTTATGGAACATTTTACGAACAATGGGATTAATAAAGTGCGAGATCTTATGGAGCTATCCTTGAAGCGATGGTTGTCTGCCAGCGCTGTTTCTGGAAAAATTGGCTTGCGTTCAATTAGAATAGTGAGCAGGGTCATAAAGATTGTATCCCAGACTTTTTTAGATTTAAATATTGGGTGGAATGGGGTAAATGAAGAAGTAGATTTTCGTTGAACCTTCCCTGAACTCTCAGTCACTGCCCAGGAACAACATGGTGTGTTTTCCTCTAACAGCGAAGAATCCGGTGTGTTCCACATCATGGGAAAAAGGGCAATGTATAGAATTTGTCTAGAGGTGTGCTTACCGGGCTGTGCAGCACCCTTAAGGAACAAGTGGAAACAGTCTTTACCTGCAGGAGCATTTCTCACTCCAAATTGGGATGAAATGTACAGGTGTCCTACTGTCGGACGTACAGGAGACCTAAATTGGAGACTGGTCCATCACGCCCTGGCCACACAGGTGTTAGTTCAGAAGTTTAACCCTGCTGTATCTAATTTATGGCCTTTTTGTGGTAATGTTGAACATTTGTATTATGCGTTTATTGAGTGCAAGAGATTGTCATCTCTGTTTCTGTATCTGAGCCGAATCTTTTGTAAATTCAAAATTGTTTTTTCTGTTACAATCTTTGTTTACGGACTTGCATGTAATACTCGGAAAACCTCTGTGATTTTGCTTTTGAATTTTTTGCTTGGAATTGCTCAGCTTGCAATTTATAAAACCAGAAAAGTCAGATTAGGTAGTGGAAAAAATGAAAATGCACTTTTTTGTTTCATCGGGATGGTGTCAGCACGAATAAAGCTCGAACATGCTTATCATGTAAATATGGGGAACCTTCTTGTGTTTGAAGAGTTATGGGCCATGGGGGGGGGGGGGGTGTTTTGTGCAAATGCATTGGAAATGAGGTTGTGATTTGTATGTAAAGTGGAGTTGGAATACTTTTGGTTTTATACTTTTATAATAAAAGGATACAAAAGTCTCTCTCTCTCTTTCTCTCTTTCTCTCTTTCTCTCTCTCTCTCTGTCTCTGTCTCTGTCTCTCCTGTTGTGTCCTGATCCGTTCTGTGTTCCATGAGCCTTGACTCTGCATACAAAAAGTTTGCATGTACAGCAATGAAAAAACAACAACAATCGTTTAACGATGTGTGCTTGTTTGCTCCACAAACTGCGCAGGTGTTTCAGTTCTCATAAAAGTTTCTTTTCAGCGGATACAAGGTTACACAGTGCAGATGGAATCACAAGATACAAGTGGATACGTGGCCGCAAACATGTGAAACATGATAAACAAAAGAACATTTCAGCATTCTGTTTCATCAGAGGCTTTGTGGTAAAGTCGCTTAAACCACCGTGTGAATTTCCTCTCTGCGGATTTGGTTCGTTTGATGGAAGGGTTGAAAGATTGGGAGCTTGCTGCAAAGGGAAAATTGGGCTTTAGGGAACAAATGGGCAGTTTTTAGCCATGACCTTTGACCCTCGTCCGATTATAAAGTGCCTAAGCAGGCAGCTTTCCTCACCGACAGCTGAATCTAGTTTGAATTGTTCCCATACAGGGCAAAGTGAGCGAGAAGGTAACGAAAAGCTATCGCTGCTGTTAGAAGAATGTCCATGATTGTTTTTGAAAATCCAAAACTGCTTTGCCACTTCAACTCTCATGGAAGCAGCAAGGAGTCCTCAATATGTCGCACAACAAACGGGAACTTAAAAACTGTCACATGTTGGATGGAAACGCAAACGGAAGGGCGAAGGCCGAGCAAGATCACGTTGCACGGTCTTGCATGGAAACCACTAGTTTTTGGATAATTTCAAGGCAAATTTGAAACGCAACATATTCGAAAGGAATCCCATTCTCAAAGGTTAAAAAAAAATCCATCACGTGTGGTTGGCATGTTGATGCAGCAAATTCGGACCAAAGGCAGTTTCGCCATATTTACCACTCTTTGCAAACCGGCCATAATCTTTCCCACTGGTTAATTAGACATGAAGGACAAGGGAGTTTCGTTTTGCAGCAGCAAAGCACCAGCCGGATGAGGATGTCTGGTTGTGTGAACTGGGAACCATGGTGTACAGCTGTGGAAACAACAGTCGGAAAGGGATAAATAGCATCGTGCTGAAGGTTTAGCACAGACATGATGCACACAACCTGGGAATTTGGTTGTGCACTCTGTGTGCTATTGGGTGTGTGAACGCTAACGTTCCATGGGTGGTTCGTTGTTTCTTGGGACACCACTTTAATTGTAACTAGAAAGCCACTCGGTAAGGCGCACACCTCTCCCAGGCTGAACGGTTTATGGTTTAAATCCCACTGATGGATCAGATCTGGATCAGGACCTAAACCTAAATCGAATCGGCTCGTGTTCTTGTCACTGACCCAACTCATCCCACAAGTTTTGTCATAAGTCATCGACAATTTTTGAAATACGCTATACGTCGTTTGTGGCCCAATCAGTCAACAATGAAGAATCACTTTTACAAAATTTAAGGATTCTCAGATCCAGATCTTCACCAAAATGAAATCATCACCTCCGCCACCAAAGGTGGATGGAGGTTATGTTTTCACACCTGTCTGTCTGTTTGTGAACAAGATATCTCAAAAACTTGTGGACGGATTTGGACAAATTTGGCAGAGATGTAGTGTATGTGACAAGGACGAAATGATTAGATTTTGGTGAAGATTCCGATTCGGATTCGGCTACTGCAATTTTTTAAGTGATCTTCTGGATCCCGGATCTTTAAAAAAAACCTGGATCTTCACCAAAATTCTTCACTATTGGGAGATCGGGCCAAAACGAAATACAGTATTTTCGTCTGTGTCATCTACCCAAACTCTCCATCAAGTTTTGTATGAACCCGTCCACAACTTTTCGAGATATCATGCTATATATCGCTTTTTGCCCTATCTCTCAAAGTTGAAAAATCACTTAACATATTCTCAGATCGGGATCTTCACCAAAATCTATTCATTTCGTCCATTTCGTCCTATCACCTGATAACCTCTCCACCAAATTTCGTCCGAATCCGTCCACAACGTTTTGAGATATCCTGTTCACAAACAAACCGACATCAGACAATGGTGAAAACATAAAACATCCATCCCCCATTTGTTGGTGGAGGTAATTAATGCGTTAAAATGTGTATATAATAGATGTTCGTATTCACGTTTCAATGCGACATATCCGGTACATCACATCATAATACTCATGATGTTGCAATGCAAGGCCATTATATACTTTAGTGAAGCAGAAAGTAGAGGAACTACGGAGACCCTTTGGCTCTGCAATTAGCCCAGACTGAAAGCAAACAAGGAGAAATTAAATAAATACATGAGTTACTTCACAAGGAACTTGAATGCAGTAGGAGGCCTTGAGGCCCATCGAAGCCTGTGCTGGTTGGCTAATGTTTGTCCGTACTCTCAGCCTTTTTAAATGCTGAGCGTCAAGCAAGGAAGGAGCAAGAACCATTTTTAAGTCAAATTACTTGGCCGGGGTTCGAGCATGACTACGATCTCAGACGTAGAGGGTGATGCTCCAACCATGACACCATTGGCTGAGTTCATCAATCCTGACATATCCCACATAATAAATTAATTATTTATCAGGATTATATGACTTCATAAAGAATTGATGTTATTCGTTTGACTCTTCGGTTACCACATTTGATAAAAGGAGGACAGAGAGGACAAAAAATAAAAGACTCGGGGTGGGGGCGAGGGAGGGTGTGATATCTGTTTCAGTGCATGTCCATTACGCCATGACGGAGTAGTACAGAATTGTACTAAACTGTCGTGCTACAAACATCAAATCATAGCATTTTATCACTGTAGGAAAATGTACAAAAATTGTTTAACTGTTTAAATAAGGTAAAAAGGTATCCCAAATTAAAAAAATTATTACTTTGAAAATGCAAAAGCAAAAAAACCCGGAAGTTCGGACATTTGTAGATATTTCAAAAAACTCGGTCGGACGGACATTTGAGGAACGAAATGGAGGACACGTCCAGGGAAAATCGGATGTATGGTATAAATCCTAACTAATCAAGTTCTGCATCACTTGAGATGTGTCAGCCGGGTAATGTATAATTTTGCTTGTAAAGAAACTCATTTATCTATCTATAATTCCACTAATCTCTGTCTGTGTGTGTGTGTGTATGCGACCGCTGTTTCTCGACAACCACGGGTCCGATATACTTTAAACTTGCCAGGTATATTGCTGGGGACCCGAGGATGTGCCTTTTCAAGGTTTCATATTAATCGGACAAGTACTTACCGAGCTATGTCCAAAAAACGATTCAACCAATCAGAGAGCAGCGAGCTATCGCGTGTGCCGAACGTGGCGAACACACTCTGCCTCGGACGGCACATTTGAGAGCGTATTCATTTATTTCACGTTGGCAAACTATGTTGCCGCTATGTTGGCGTTAAACTATGTTTTAAAACTAATTAAAACTAATTTGCGATTCTTTCGCTTTCCTGCGCGTTGGTGCACGCTATGGCGATTTCTTTACCAAACTCCGGAAGCCGTTCGCTTTGGACCAAACCATTTCATGTAAATAGAGGGGGGGGATTGTCACCGTACTCGCAAGCCGTTCGCTTTGGACCAAACCATTTCATGTAAATAGAGGGGGGGGGGATATAATTTTAGATATATATACACAAAGAATTAAGTTAAGCACCCCCCCCGTTTGTTTACAACCTCGCACATTACAAGTTTGTTGTCGTCAAAACAGTGTAATATACCCATGATATTGCTATATTTTCTGGAGAAGTGATATTATGGTCACATAAAAACATAACAATCATGCCGTTTTCAATATTTTATTCTGAATAATTTAAGGTGAAAATTTTTGGGAATTTTAGGCATATTTTCACCTCAATTTAAGTATGGAGCTATAGGTCCATCACGGACAGTGTGGATGACGTTTATGTTTTCTAACGTACAGTCATTGTTCTGAGAAGACCTCTAGCGATCTTTGCGTCAATAACGTGTGTAGGACCCACGTGATCGGATCACTGACTCAACCCTACGTCTCATAGACCCTGTAAGCCGTCGTATGCGTTGCTGTGGCAGGTTGTTCCATTCCCGATGTAATGCACGTTCCAATTCATCCAGATTGGCTATTGGAGGGACCATCTTCGCAATTTGTCGTCCCAACATGTCCCAAACGTGCTCGAGGGGGTTCAGGTTCAGGACAGGATTAGGGGGTGCTTAACTTAATTCTTTGTGTAGGGGTGCTTAACTTAATTCTTTGTGTATATATAGTACGGGCATGCCCTAGTTTAATTCCAATGACAGCTAGGCCTCACAATTACTATTAGATCATTAAAGGACTGAAACGGTACGTACACGAAGGTGACTCAAGGTTGACGTGCATGAACTTTATATCGTAACAGAGTGGCCTGTACCTTAGATACATGGTATCTAAGGTACAGAATGACCTCACTGTGGTCAAAACCTGCGACAAAATCTGCTAATGGACAATTGGGAAACGGTATTTTAAAGCGCTATTGATGCTATATTAAGGTTTATTAATTTTTTTTAGCTCTTACACGAGCCTCGATCTTGTATACAAAAAAAGGAAAAAATATGTCACAAACATGGTGCCGTTCAAAAATTATATAACAATTTTTTTTAGGGAGGTACGTTCGGTGTGTGCTGACGGGTTTGATTAAACCTTAGTAATAATTTTAATTCGACATTGATTAGATATTTTGGGGTCCTTCATTAACACTCGATCCAAACAAAGCCAATGTAAATCTGGCGCAGCAAACCCGGGCAGTGTATAATCAGCAGAGGCCTACAGGCCTGATGTTTTAGGCCCACCAAAAAACCAAGATGGCGGCCATATTTTGTTTGGGCGCCAGGGTGAAGGTAAAAATGTAAATACTGTACTATATAATATTTCAATCCTGAATTTTAGCGCAATTATACTGACGACACTTAGAAATGACATTGATGATCAATGGTGTTTAAAACGTTCTGGGTAAAACCAAGATGGCGGCCAACAGAGTCACGTGCGCTGTGGATTAGAGTTGTATTCTTAAGTTTGTTATGAAAGAGAAAATCAAACCAACCAAGATTCATAGGATTGTGTCCACAATTCGGTGGTGCTCAACTCTTACTCATTACCCCATGCACGCGAAGCGAAAAGTGGAGTTAAACAATTGGTTCACTTTGTCCGCCTGTCCACAAACGTCAGTTTATGATCGAGGAGCAACTTAATTTAAATCGAATGTTATCGTCAGGTTCACTATGTCAATAAATTATATTTCGTTCAAAATCATGGTAGATTAGCAAACATATACATTTTTGGAAAGGTTATAGCATAAGGAAACTAAAAATCAATGTTTACATTTGGAGAGATACCTGTATGGCGGCCATTTTGGATTTTCAAAATGGCCACTGTAAAATACATATTTTGTTCTATTTCTGCCTCTTAATTACCCTAAAAACTTTTAAAAATATACTAAACCTATATTTTCAGGGACAAGGAATCCAATGAAAGTATCAAATTAGTGCTATGGGGAATGGTAAGACACGAATCAAAGGTTTTGAATTGCAAAATACTGTCTTTATATTCGCGATAAGTTGCATAATCAAATACATGTTATCATTTTGTACAGGCAGTTAATAACATCAAAATGTGTCACAATAATTCATATCACCAAACATACACAGGCAGTCAGCAAAATCATATATACACATGCAGTCAGTATAACTTCACATCTACACAGGCAGTCAATGACAAAATATACACAAGCAGTCAATGGCATCAAACATACACGATTACAGAATATGCCATTTAGAGTTCGTCATCACTGTCCTGTGTGTCGTATCCGACAATATAGTCCGCATCGTTTTCACAGTCCGTTCCACACAAGCAAAGGTCGGTCAAATTGATTGGCAAATCGAATTGGTCGAATGGTCGATCGAATCGAATTCGATGAATCGAATCGAATCGATCGAATTGGTCGAATGGTTGATTGAAGCGATTGGTCGAATGGTCGAATTGGTCGATTGGAATTGGTCGATTGGTCGAATTGGTCGGAATTGGCAAATGTAAACATTGATTTTCAGATTTTCCATGTAATAACGTTTCCAAAAATGTATAGGTTTGCTAATCTACCATGATTTTGAACGAAAAAACATAATGAACCTGACTATTAGATTTTGAATATGAATCGGAACACGGTCCTGCACTTTATCAGTACTTTGGCTCTAAATTTGTCCCGAACGTGCATGTGCAAAGGAGTGAGATTTTGTTTTTAGTCTGTCTGTCTATCTGTCTGGTGATCAAACAAAATTGAGAATAATTCCAAACAGGAAACACTGTTTTTAATGACGTCATAGGGGACACAAGCAACAGGTACGAAGAACTAATGTAACGTGTCAAATAAGGTGGTGTAAAAGACGCTGCATTAACAGTGGTAAACGTCTGAATTTTGTTTTCTACAACTTTTCAAATCTTTATTCTCTTTCAATTGAATTATATATAGTATTTGAAGATTGTAGAACACAAGTCGCCTTATTGACATTTTCAAAAACCTTTCGCTTGGCAGGACAAAAAGTATTACGGCATTTTTACATCATCTCAACCAATCAAATTTGCTGCTCACAGACTCCGCCCAATGTCTGGCCAGAATATGGACGGAGGTTATGTATTCACCCCCTGTTTGTCTGTTTGTGAGCAGGATATCAAAAGGTTATTGACAGATTCGGGCCAAAATTAGTGGACAGGCTTGTTGTGTGACAAGGACGAACTGAGGATTCAGTTGCGGATTTTGGTTCAGGTGCAGATGCTGATCCGGGCTATCAGTGGGATACCAAATGTAAACTGTTGAGCCCGGCAGAGGTATGAACTCTACAGTACCGTTCTAGTTTGTGTATGCATTAGCATAGCTCCATCTGTTTTGTACCGAAGTTGATGACGTGTATGATGGGGGTTTGAAGGACTCCGCTGCTGAGCATTGACGGTGTGACAATACATGGTAGGTACAAATGAGTGATGCTGAGCATTCTAACACATGTGCACTCAATTTCTATCACTTAAGAAAGATTTACTTGTGTGGAAGAGCTCGTTTGAAACATTAGGATACATGAAAGTAGCAACAAATTGGATGTCGGTGTTGGAAGTGTGGAGACGATGAATCATTCTCACTTGAAATTCAATCAGGTTCGTGCAAGGTGGGTACAAAAGGATCTCCAGTTGATCAAACAGAAAAATGTGGTTATTGCAATAAGAGATCCTTCAACTCTGGCAGAAGTGGGAGATGATTTAATGGAAAAGATTGTGACGTGATTACGGTTGGGTCCATTTAGGCACACTCGGTGTCGCCATGGTCCCTCTGAGGATGACAGGTCATATAAAGGTTATCTAAAGTGACAGGTCGTATTCCCTGGCGAGTCATACCGAATATTTTAAAAATGGTACGTGCTGCTTCCTCGGTATTTCTCAAATGATAGAGCACCGACCAACAACCATACATATGGTGGTAACCATTTTGCAAGCTCGATGGGTCTAATTGGCTCCTGCTGTTGTTTTATTTGCTTATTTATCTTTTACTTTTCCTTTTGTAGACGAAAGTCCAAGTCCATTTTGAACCACCATCGCATTGACCAAATATTGTGCAATTATCGACATATTTTGTTTCTTGCGATTCAAAACGTGACGTTTGTCGTAGCTGTGAATATATATTTAATAAAGTGACAGGTCAAATTTTCATCTGATGGATTAAAGTTCAATTTATCAATTTTACTCACTATTCTTGGTTTTCATCCTTATTCCTCAAACAATAATCATTAAATTCCGACTAGCTCCTTGAGAGCGAAGTCAGCACATGTTTATATTACATACTGGAAAAAGTACCCGGCATTGCTGGGCAACGCAGAGTTGCTTCATGCTGGGAATATGAATAGGGAGGGGAAATAAAGAGGAGGGGAGGGGAGTTATAGGGAAGGGGAGGGGTAGGGATGGGTGTAGCACAGGAGAGGATGGGGAGATGAGAGGGAGAGGAAAGGTGGAGGGGAGGGAGAGAGGAGAGAAGGGGAGGGTGGAGGTAAGGCAGGAGGTGGAGGGGAGGGAGAAAGAGAGGGGGAGAGAGAGAGAGGGAGGTGGGGATGGGCAGTGGAGGGTGGGAGAGAGAAAAAGGAGAAGAGGGGAGGGAGGAGAGTGAAGCCTCACCACATGTCGCTACAATGTACACTCTGGATGGTAGGTGTTAGGTTTAGGTTGAGAAAACCCTGAAAAGGTTGAGGAATGGTGGGGGAGAGGGCACGGTTGGGGGTTGGTGTTATTGGCATATTTCGTACATAATGAATAGATTGGGGCCTTTTGGCATTTGATAAAAATGCCATTGTAGAAATAATGAATGTGCTTAATTCCAAATTGGATTTATTTTACTACTGTGTGTATTTCATTTAAACTGATGGAGAAGTGACAGTGAGTACAGGTGTGTTGGCAGGTAAAGTGGTGGAGGGAGTGGCACTCGCTGCGTCAAAGTACTGGTGTGAGGATAGCTAATTTGTTATCGAGTTGCATTTATTCATCACTCTGTTAATGTATTGCTGATATGTATTTCAGATTGTGTTGTACTTATTGCCATTGTGGCGCACAAACAGCACAATAGCGGTACGGTTGCTTGGGAGACGTGTTGCACACTCGATGTGTAAAATCGCCATTTCTACATCTTTCTTTCGTTGTATTTCCTTGACATCAAGATCAAAGCAAATTCAGTTTTTGTTATTCAACTTAAGATTTCCATTGCTCACAACTCTTTTTCCATATTAAAGTGGCTGCAACACGAGACCCATGTGGGAGTCGCCTGTGCCACCTCGGCTTGACATCCGGGCCGAGGAAGTGGTAGTTTACAAAAGTTAAAATGGCCGCCCCTCGAGGCCTTCCTGCCTGGAGCAGACACAAAAAGGGAAAGCCATCGATCACCGTCTGTCTTTCCCGTCAGATAAATAACTCTGCTCCGCACGTGAGTTTCGGGAGTAAAGCCGCGTACAATCTTACGTAGTAAAGCCGCGTACAAGGAGAAAAAGTACAATCTCACCAAGTTTCTGGCCTTCCTTGCTTGTCAACTAACTCCAATTCCACAATCTGTTAGCATTTCCCACCTGGTATCTGAATTCACTTTAACGCCGCAACTCTTGTCGGTGTCTTTCCAGGTATCTTGTCACTTTTCATATGCTGAAGTACATTTCTCCAAACACTAAGAGATGATTAATAACTATTCGAGAAAGACGCCCACATTCGGGCCCAGTTTTTCTCAGATTGCAGAATATATCACAGGCAGTGCTGCTTCCTCGTGTTTGCAATGCTGGCCAAAGTGTTTGCAATGCTGGCTAAAGTGTTTGCAATGCTGGCTAAAGTGTTTAACAACTTACCTAAGCTGAACATGCAGTAGTAAAGCAATAACAATGTTAGTGGGAAATATTTAAAAACTTACCTTACCTAACAACTTTAGCGGAGAGCAGAAATATTTAACAACTTACCTAACCTAACAACTTTATCAAAGAGCGGAAATATTTAACAACTTACCTAACCTAACAACTTCAGCAGAGAGTGGAAATATTTAACAATTTACCTAACCTAACAACTTCAGCAGAGAGCGGAAATATTTAACAATTTACCTAACCTAACAACTTTAGCAGAGAGCGGAAATATTTAACAGCTTAACTAACCTAACAACTTTAGCAGAGAGCGGAAATATTTAACAATTTACCTAACCTAACAACTTCAGCAGAGAGTGGAAATATTTAACAACTTACCTAACCTAACAACTTTATCAAAGAGCGGAAATATTTAACAACTTACCTTACCTAACAACTTTAACTTTAGCCGCAGAGAGTGGAAATATTTAACAACTTACCTCATCTAACAACTTTATCAAAGAGCGGAAATATTTAACAACTTACCTTACCTAACAACTTTAACTTTAGCCGCAGAGAGCGGAAATATTTAACAACTTACCTTACCTAACAACTTTAACTTTAGCCGCAGAGAGCAGAAATATTTAACAACTTACCTCACCTAACAACTTTATCAAAGAGCGGAAATATTTAACAACTTACCTTACCTAACAACTTTAACTTTAGCCGCAGAGAGTGGAAATATTTAACAACTTACCTCACCTAACAACTTTATCAAAGAGCGGAAATATTTAACAACTTACCTAACCTAACAACTTTAGTACATGGGCGTATTGATCTGCTGAGGTATTACTCCGCACATGCAAAGCAGAAGGTGGGGTTAAGCAATTGGTTCACTTCTGTCTCTGTCCGTCCGTCCGTCTATAAATGCCAGTTTATTATCGAAAAACAACTTAATTTCAATTGAATGTTCTATTTTGGACACGAATCAGAACATGAAGCAGAAAAATACCTGTACTTTAGTCGTACTTTGGCTCTGCATTCGTCCCGATCGCCAGGGCCGGAGTAAGATAGCCTCGGAGCCTGGGCACTAAATCTGTAAAGGTCCCTTTTCCCCCAGGTAATCAAAAAATTCCTAATTTCAAATAAAAGCCAAATTTATTGATTGGCAGATGTGTATTCCCCTCTCCCCCTCGTTGTACAAAACTACAACGCTACCTGCACTTGTGCAGAATCCAATTATTTTACAACTTTTTAATATACAGTCATTGTGAAACAACGCAAAGGTATTTCCATGAAATATAGCTGGCTTAGCGTTGCTATAACATATTTCCAGCATAGCAATTAGCTGATGAATGATCAATAAAATTAAAGGCAAATGAAGGTATGGTTTGAGGGCCTCCACAAGATGAAGGTCCCGGCCTTTGCTACCATTGTTAATCTGCGCCTGCCAATCGCATATGCGCAGAGAGGAGTGAGATAATAGTCTTACTCTGGCTACCTGTCTGGCAGTCAAACGATTTGGAGAATCATTCCCAACAGGAAACTTAGTGTTTGTAGGGACGCTGTAACAGACACAAACTATAACGGCACTCAGTAGAGAGCATACCTCCGCCTGGTTGGCCATATCACTCAATGGTGAAGAATCACTTAAAAAAATTCCACCAGCTGCATCCGGTTCCGGATCTTCACCAAAATTGAATCATTTCGACCTTGTCACATACGCTATATCTCTGCAAAAGTTCGTCCGAATCCGTCCACAAATTTTTGAGATATTTTGTTCACAAGCAAACAAACGGATAGACAGACAGGGGTGAAAACATAACTTCCATCCACTTTTGGTGGCGGAGGTAACAGCAGGCAGGAAGAACTAATGTAACGTGTTAAATAAGGTGGTGTAAAAGACACTGTATCAATAGGAATTCAGGAATTATCTAAACTTCTGGAATTTTAAAAAATTCAACCTTTATGATCTTTACTTTGTCAGCCCGTTCCCCGCGCAGCGGGAGACGGGGTTTTGCAATCATTTCTGTGAGTCTGTCTGTGCGTGTGTCTGTGTCTGTCCAGGCCGTAACTTTTTTTAACCTTTTGAGCTATTGTCATCAAATTTTCAACAAAGCTTCATGATGAGAATAAGGAGAAGACGATTTAATACTTTTGTCAAAAGGTCAAAGGTCAGCATCACATAAAATCATCGTTTTCATCCAATTCACCTGAAATTTTAGGAATTTGCATATTGGGTCACTGAATTGGTTCACCAACCAAAGCTAGAAGCCGATTGTTTTGTTTTTTTTTAAATGTTTACATCAATGTTTCTCCACCAATTTATCCCTAGATGACGCTCAAGAAATTTCATCTTCATTGGATGAAGTTTTGTACTTGTTGAATTATGATGTCATAATGGAGGAACCTATGACATCATCATTAACATATGTTATTCCCAATGCAGAGTTCTTTACAATGAGCCATGTCTCAAATTTTCTATGCAGCGCTTTGAGATATGGAGGTGCAAAGTTTTTCGGTTTTTCCAAGATGGCGCCCATACCACGTGACCTATGACGTCATAATTATCATAAGAAAATTCTACAAGTGGAAATGCACATATGGTGAAAATTTCCTGTCAATCGGACGAAAGGTTGCAGAGAAAATCATATTTATTCTGTGCGGCCAAACAGACAGCCAGACAAATGAAAAAAATCGGTCAGAGACCGAGGACTTGCCGGAATGTACTTTTTTTTGATTTGCCAACCACTCCCCACCATCACGGTCGTCTCTCCTTGGCCAACCACTCCCCGCCATCACGGTCGTCTCTCCAATGCACAATCCCACGAGATATGCGGAAAGGACGACCCAAAACCAATTATCTTTTTAAGATTTGCTTTTGTTAAGGCTTTTGTGTTAAAACAAATATGGCGGCCGAACCACGTGACCGATGACGTCATCATTATTTGTTTTCTAAACTAATTTATTCCTAGATTATGCTCAAGAAATTATCTTGATCGGATGAAGTTTTGTACTTGTCGAATTATGACGTCATAATGGAGGCACCTATGACATCAACAACAACAACAACATGCATTTTAAGGCCATTTTCCCTGCTAGAGCGGGGGTTAGCCTCGCGGTCCCCGTGACAATCTTCTCCATTTTGCCCTATTTTCTGCATCTCTCCTGGTTAACCCCCTTGCCCGCATTTCTTCTTCCACCATCTTTAGCCAAGTCTTTCTCGGTCTTCCCCGTCCTCTACTTCCTTCTACATTCATTTCCATCACTCTTCTCAACCAGTCACTTTCATCTTTCCTCACCACATGACCAAACCATCTCGACCTGTTCCTCTTCACAGCATCAATCACAGGCTCTATTCCCATCATCTTTCGCAATTCATCATTTGTCTTCCTCTCTCTCAACGATACTCCGCACATCCACCGAACCATTCGCATTTCCACTCTTTCCAGCCTTCGTTGCTGCTCTACGTTCATTACCCATGTCTCGCTCCCATAAATCATAACACTTCTCACACATGCAGCATACACCTTTCCCTTCAGCTTCAACGACACTCCCCTCCTCATCAGCACGCCACTCAGTTCCCGAAACTTCTTCCATGCACATCTCACTCTTGCAACCGTTGCCGAGTCTGATCCACCTTCTCCATTCAGCAAGTCTCCGAGGTAGCAAAAAATGCAGAGCAGGGGTTCACCTTTGTCGGGCACCTGAGTTTTTTAAAGCAATGTTTTATGGCCAGATGCCCTTCCTGCCGCCAACCCTGTTAGTCGTGTCTTGCGACACACAGGGAATTACCAGTGAACTGGTACTCAATTTGCCGACCTCGGAAGGATGACAGGCTGAGTCAACCCCCCTGGCATTAATTCAGTGAGGTAGCACCTATGACATCATCATTAACATATTTTATTCCCCATGGAGAGTTTTTTTTACAATGAGCCATGTCTCAATTTTTTCTATTCAGCACTTTCGGAGATATGGAGGTGCAAAGTTTTTCGGTTTTTCCAAGATGGCGGCCGAACCACGTGACAGATGAGGTCATCATTATTTTTTTTTCTCCACCAGTTTATGCCGACATGGCACTCAAGAAATTGCATCTTTATTGGATGAAGTTTTGTACTTGTCGAATTATGACGTCATAATAGAGGCCTTGGGCCTAGAGAGTTAAATATTGGGCACAGTCTATTCCAGGGCAAGACAAATATGTGTGTAAAGTATGGCGATTCTACGTGCAACGATGTAGACGTCGTACTGCGCACAAACAGACAAACAGACAGACAGACAGACAAACCAACCAACCAACATACTTGCCGGAATATTTTCCGGCAAGTGACAAACGAGGGACAAACGAGGCGTCTAGGGAGCCCAGGTCAACCTAGGTGATGTGGCATCTACAACATATAGGCAATGCAATACCCTCTCCTCTGGCGAGGGGTAATTTTTGTATTATGTTTACCGCCGGGAGCCAAAGAGTACAGCTTAGTAAAACAAACCAAGTAGAGTCAAGTATGGCTGAGATATCGCCCGGCCAATCAAGAAATAAACGAAGAAGAAGAAGAAGCACCTTTAGAGGCCATTTTCCCCTGCAGAGCAGGGGTTCACCTTTGTTGGGCACCTGAGTTTTTTGAAGCAATGTTTTATGGCCGGATGCCCTTCCTGCCGCCAACCCTGTTAGTCATGTCTTGCGACACAGGGAATTACCAGTGAACTGGTACTCAATTTGCCGACCTCGGAAGGATGACAGGCTGAGTCAACCCCCCTGGCATTAATTCAGCGATGGATCAGGATTCGAACCCAGGATCCATAGGATCCCAAGCCGGCAACCTAACCGCTAAGCTAACACCATAGTTAGGGCATTTTATAATTTTTTTGAAAAATCTGTGAAAAAATTGCTTACCAATAGCTTTCTTCACCAATGTGTTCATGTAGGTGTCTACAAACACCTCTCAATTTATTCCTTCCCAAATCCTTGGGGAAAAGTCAAAATTCAAAATGGCGTCCAAAATGGAAAAATTGTGGATAAAGTCATAGCTTGGCCAGAAATTTAATACTTAATATGGGGAAGAAACCACAAAAATATTGTTTTAGGACAATTGTGAACTCTTGCTAAGCATATTTGTATTATTATCTTGCTTTATATCCAAGATGGTGGCCAAAATGATGTCCAAAATGGCTGCTAAAATGTGAAAATTGTGGATAAAGTCATAGCTTTATATAGAAATAGAAATGTATCTCAATTGAAACCTCGGTTAGTCAGTTCTCTAGTTCACCCTACTCATCCTAATCCCCAGCATATCCCACACTCCTCTCGTCATATGGCTGGTTGATGTTCTGGCAAGAGTTACCATGACAGTTGCCGCAAGCAGAAATACACTTCACTCCTTGCTTTTTACAGCAGCACCTGAGTGTGCTACATTCCCCCCTCAGTTGCAGCAGACAAACTTCAGAAGATAGTCCGGTGCGATAGGGTCTGTTGTCGGGACCGGCGCATAACCTTGGTCACCGAGTTTCCATCCGTAGTCCAGGACATCCAATGATGGAGTTTGCAGCAGCAGCCAATCTCTAGTCTGGAGATAAGCCCGGAGAGAGTGCTGTGCTGCAGCTTCTGTTGTCGGGGGCAGTTTCTCAGGTTTGATGCTCCCAGCAGCGGCCCGCTTGCTGAAGATGTCAAATCTCAAGTCCCCCAAGTCTTTGGATGGGTTCCCGCGGAACATGAGCTTGAATAGTTCACAGCCGGCTTTGATGATGTCATCTTTCTTGGCTCGGATGTCCAGAAACACGTCCATGGCCCTCTCTGCTTTGTCAGTCTTGCAGAGCTTGGTTAGCAAAGTTGATTTGCTAAACCCAGAAATCGCGGACACTGTATCGCAGCCGGAGAAGCTGTGCAAGAAGATCAGATACTTCCGGTATCTCTCTGGGAGGGCCTCCCGGATCTATTCCGACATCGTAAGATGTGTCTTTGGCTGTTGTGAGGAAGATCGGGTGGTCTGCAGCATGATGAATCAGCAAAACCATGATGTCGGTGTCCTCAGCCCTCACCTCAACAGGGGACTCTCTTGCCTCATCTAGAGCTGCCCGGACGATAGAGGTGTCTGCATCATCGGGGCATTCCTGTACACTGATCCCATTTCTACCGAATGTCTCAGCAAGTAGCCGAATGAGCTGGGTCTTGTTACTCTTGTTGTCGAGGAACTTTTCTCTTGGAACGAGGCTTTTGATGTCTGGGCGAATCAGAATGTCGCAGCATGCGTTCTTTGTTCGTCTCAGGTGATCATGGTCCTTGGTGGAGCTGCCGTATCCGTCAAAGACCACAGTGATCCTGAGGCAATGGCTCCCCATGGACTTCACAAACTGGAGGTAGCTCTCAGCGATGTCCTTCCAGGTGAGCTTAGCCTCCCATCTGACGTTGTGCAGGAGCCACCCACCATCAATCACCAGGCTCATGCAGGGGTGTTGTTCAACGGGTTCCACAAATGCTTTCAGGACCCTTGCTAGGGCAGCCTTGTCTGGCTTTCGCAACTTCTGGTCTTTATCAAATAGAGACATCGGTGTTGGCGTCAACTCAAATCGCAGGGCTTGTTTGGTCTTGACTTCACGCTCACTGATGATGATGAGGCGGTTGAAGAGCTTGAGTGAGTCAATAACCAGCTTCTTCCCATTCAGCTTCTGAAGCTGAATGATTTGACCTTGTGCTTAGTTTCCATTGTATCCAAAAAAGTTTTTCCATCCATCTTGGCCTGCATGGCTCTGCCAACCTCCTCTGCCTGATCAGCATTGACTGGGTCCTCGGGAGTGCTACTGAACCCCGTGGAGAAGGATACCAGGGTCTTCGAGTCCCGTGTTGCATCGAAGGGGTTAACCTCCTCCAACCATCCAACAATGGCGTTGACAGCATCATCGTCTTTCTTCATCTGGGCTCTTGTGACGTCTGTGTGGACAGGTACTCCACGTGTGTCCATACCTCCTTCCAGCTCCTGGTGAATGAACGAGAAGTGGTTTAGCGTCTGAACCCAAGACTTATAAGCAGATTCATTCCGGAAACGTCCTCTGTTTAGACCGCCTGAGGACTTGGCATCACACATGAGTGTGGTTTCTATCGTGATGTCGGTCCATGTGCCTGACCACTCATGGTCTGATAACCTGACTGCATGGTTGCCATACACGGTGAATTTGGTTAAAGTTTCCTGGAACGCCGGACTGTCCTGTCGCTGCTGCATCAGCTGTACGTACAACCTTGCTCCCTTCGCATACTGATGGTGGCCCGCTGCTGCGAAGGTGTTCAGCATTGCAATGATGCAGCTGAGGTGACCTGTGTGATCCGGGATACGCTCACACCTGATGAACACCTTGATGAGGTCGATTCTGCCGTGGTACCAGACCCAGAGTGCAGTTGTCCTTCCTCCCTCAGCCAAGGTCTTCAAACTCAGAATATGATAACATCTGTGAGTGGCCTTTTTGGGTGACTTTTGACAGCTTCTGCATCTCAGTCCCAGGATCATCACAGATGAAACACCTCAAGCCATGGCCAGGTGCAGCTATTACATCCCCTTCCATACCGAATCAATTGAGAGGTCTCAGTAGACACCTATTATTGAAGCAAGATAATAATTATTACATTTCTGGCCAAGCTATGACTTGATCCACAATTTTCACATTTTAGCGGCCATTTTGGACATCATTTTGGCCACCATCTTGGATATAAAGCAAGATAATAATACAAATATGCTTAGCAAGAGTTCACAATTGTCCTAAAACAATATTTTTGTGGTTTCTTCCCCATATTAAGTATTAAATTTCTGGCCAAACTATGACTTTATCCACAATTTTTCCATTTTGGACGCCATTTTGAATTTTGACTTTTCCCCAAGGATTTGGGAAGGAATAAATTGAGAGGTGTTTGTAGACACCTACATGAACACATTGGTGAAGAAGGCTATTGGTAAGCAATTTTTTCACAGATTTTTCAAAAAAATTATAAAATGCCCTAACTACCAGGCTTAAGCAAGAAATTAGAGAAAAAACAAGTATAGATACATTCAAAGTACATCGCCCCCAGGCAAAATGAATAAATAACATATCCTCACCCCTTCCGGCGATGCCACGGTGCAGCACATAGAGACGGTATTGGGAGGGTGTTACGGCCTGAAGCACACCAAGCTAAGCCTTCAATCACAGTGTCTTTATTTATGGATTATCACACAAAAAATCTCTTCCTACACATAAAACCGAGAAGGGAGAAAAGAGGGAAAAACCAGAATAGGCCAGTCCAAGAGTAGGCAGGTCCAAGAGTAGGCAGGTCCAAGAGTAGGCAGGTCCAAGAGTAGGCAGGTCCAAGAGTAGGCAGGTCCAAGAGTAGGCAGGTCCAAGAGTAGGCAGATCCAAGAGTAGGCAGATCCAAGAGTAGGCAGGTCCAAGAGTAGGCAGGTCCAAGAGTAGGCAGGTCCAAGAGTAGGCAGGTCCAAGAGTAGGGAGGTCCAAGAGAGAGTAGGCAGGTCCAAGAGTAGGCCCAACAGTAGGCCCCAGTGCAGGCCCAGCACGAGAGTGTATGAGTAGGCAATTCCACGAGTAGGCCCCAAGGCAGGCCCAACAGTAGGCCCCAGGGCAGGCCCAGTGGTAGGCCCCAGTGCAGGCCCAGCATGAGAGGGTAGGAGTAGGAGTAGGTAAGTCCAAGAGTAGGCAGGTCCACGAGTTGGCCCCAAGGCAGGCCCAACAGTAGGCCCCAGTGCAGGCCCAACAGTAGGCCCCAGTGCAGGCCCAGCATGAGAGGGTAGGAGTAGGCAAGTCCACGAGTAGGCCCCAAGGCAGGCCCAACAGTAGGCCCAGTGGTAGGCCCCGGTGCAGGCCCAGCACGAGAGGGTAGGAGTAGGCCACAAGGCAGGCCCAGTGGTAGGCCCCAGTGCAGGCCCAGCACGAGAGGGTAGGAGCGGGCAAGTCCATGAGTAGGCCCCAAGGCCGTAGAGGTATGGCAGCAAGAGTTAGATCAACGTCCCCCTTCAGGTAGAGAGGCGGCTGCAGGGGGGTTGATCCGGCATACCCTTCTGGTGGAGAGATTGCAGCTGGAAACTCTACAACCCCCGAAAAAGCACTCCGCCATAAGCACTCCGCCATAAGCACTCCGCCATGAGCCCTCCTCCAAAATTGCCACTCTCTCCTCTGAATCACCTTCCTGGCCCCTCCCCTGCTGTTACGGGGTAAACCTCGAGGGGAGCCCCGGCAGAAAGATGTATGGTCCTTGGGTGAAAATAAGTCAATCGATAACGAGTCCACACCAAGGGTTACGAACAAACCCCAATATATTCCCCAAATCCCGCACAGGAATCACAATGCGTTTACAGCACTTCCATACAATCCTTATCTATAGTATAGGTGGCGCCACCTTAACCCACAACAGTGTTGGCAACACTCACGGCCCTTGCCCCCAATGTCTCTGCACGCCTCCCAGGTGACGTCGAGTCGATCCAGCAATCGGGGAATCTATGTCCGATTCCAATCCGGGGCTGGGAGTGAGGATACTCGACAACCTCAGCGAGGATACCTGACTTCGCAGGTTCCGCAGTAATCCGGCGCTCTCCTGACGCGCGGACTTCGGTTCACCGAGGCACGGTTCCCTTGTCCTTCACGTTCGGCGACTTGGTCTCGAGCTGCAGTCTCAACTCTCAACCGTCTCCCTCCAATCTCTTTCGCGCACCAGGCCCAAGGTGCGACCCGTACACGCCCTCGTAGGCGTCGAGGTGAACAGCGCCGGGCGCTTGGTTCCTTCCAGGACCACACGGCACTTTGACACGTAACCGGCAATCAATCACCCCGCGCAGGTAACTCCTCTCGCCAGACGGGCTTTTCCAACCCCGTTCCAAAGTAGGTAACGATCGCCTCCGCTCGCGTCGGAGCTCTCGAAGCTTAAGATGGCCGCCCCTGCTTCTCCTCCTCCTCTTCTTCACGATCCCGTTTCCAGTCTCGTTTTTCCCAGAAGGGCTCCTGACCCTTTAATCACAACAACCTTTAATAGAATATACATTAATAAGAAATGACCCGGAATTCGTAACACCTGCCCACAGCCAATCATAGGCTTTATACACCTGGACCCAACCACTTGGTCTAACTCACAGGGGGGTGGGTAAGGAAGAAGAAAAAGGTCACAGACCATAACAGAGGAAGAGGTGTACAATAATTGATTGATTAATTGCATAATTAAAATGTAAAAAATAATCATAAAATAATTAATTTCTTAATCAATTGGCTCAAAGCATACCGAAACCACCAGTGTTTCATCCGAAGCTGTAACTTTTTGAAAATGAATTGAATAAATAATCGGAAAATTCAATAAATCGTTGATTAATTGCTTAATCAATAAATAATTAATTGAGAAATTTATTAATGTAAATAAAAAAAAGCCTTTACATCCAAATCACTTGGTCACTGTCACTGTGGTGTCCAAATATCAGCTTCCTATCTCAAAAGGTGCTTGAGATATTGCCCAGATGAGAAGGAAAATAAATAAGTACTTAATAAATCGATAATAATTAAATATTTAATCAATGAATTGATTAATCCAAAAATATATAATACATTTTTTGCAAAGCATGTGCTCACTATTGTGCCAAAATTTCAGCCTCAAACAAACAAATTTCAAACAGTTATCGCCCGGGCAAACAAACAAACTGGAGTGAAAACTGAATATTACCTTTCGGCGTGAGTCATCGTCGAGCCCCCTTGTGTGCCCAACGATGACGTCATGCAGCACCTGATAATGGAATAGGAAAAGAGTGGTGTACAAAAAGAATCATGGTTAATGTCATGAATCATAAATTTAAACATTTACACATTAACATTTATGTACTGTTTCTCCACATTAACCTTTCTCCACATTTATGTACAAGGTTCTCCACATATTGATAGTGCCGTGAGGGCCAC
Organism: Myxine glutinosa; assembly: GCF_964187855.1. Lineage (NCBI taxonomy): Eukaryota > Metazoa > Chordata > Myxini > Myxiniformes > Myxinidae > Myxine > Myxine glutinosa. The sequence goes on along the minus strand of NC_136263.1, from coordinate 30,208,447 downwards.
CACTTTGCTTTCACATATTGAGAGTGCCATGAGGGCCACCACTTTACTTTCACAAATTGAGAGTGACATGAGGGCCACCACTTTACTTTCACATATTGAGAGTGCCATGAGGGCCACCACTTTACTTTCACAAATTGAGAGTGCCGTGAGGGCCACCACTTTACCTTCACAAATTGAGAGTGCCGTGAGGGCCACCACTTTACTTTCACATATTGAGAGTGCCATGAGGGCCACCACTTTACTTTCACATATTGAGAGTGCCATGAGGGCCACCACTTTACTTTCACATATTGAGAGTGCCATGAGGGCCACCACTTTACTTTCACATGTTGAGAGTGCCATGAGGGCCACCACTTTACCTTCACAAATTGAGAGTGCCGTGAGGGCCACCACTTTACTTTCACATATTGAGAGTGCCATGAGGGCCACCACTTTACTTTCACATATTGAGAGTGCCATGAGGGCCACCACTTTACTTTCACATGTTGAGAGTGCCATGAGGGCCACCACTTTACTTTCACATGTTGAGAGTGCCATGAGGGCCACCACTTTACTTTCACAAATTGAGAGTGCCATGAAGGCCACCACTTTACTTTCACATGTTGAGAGTGCCATGAGGGCCACCACTTTACTTTCACATATTGAGAGTGCCATGAGGGCCACCACTTTACTTTCACATATTGAGAGTGTCATGAGGGCCACCACTTTACTTTCACAAATTGAGAGTGCCATGAAGGCCACCACTTTACTTTCACATGTTGAGAGTGCCATGAGGGCCACCACTTTACTTTCACATATTGAGAGTGCCATGAGGGCCACCACTTTACTTTCACATATTGAGAGTGTCATGAGGGCCACCACTTTACTTTCACATATTGAGAGTGCCTTGAGGGCCACCACTTTACTTTCACATATTGAGAGTGCCATGAAGGCCACCACTTTACTTTCACATATTGAGAGTGCCATGAGGGCCACCACTTTACTTTCACATGTTGAGAGTGCCATGAGGGCCACCACTTTACTTTCACATGTTGAGAGTGCCATGAGGGCCACCACTTTACTTTCACATGTTGAGAGTGCCATGAGGGCCACCACTTTACTTTCACATATTGAGAGTGCCATGAGGGCCACCACTTTACTTTCACATATTGAGAGTGCCATGAGGGCCACCACTTTACTTTCACATGTTGAGAGTGCCATGAGGGCCACCACTTTACTTTCACATGTTGAGAGTGCCATGAGGGCCACCACTTTACTTTCACAAATTGAGACTGCCTTGAGGGCCACCACTAGACTGTAACAGTATGGACCCATGACTGGTTAGGTCAGTAATTTGGAATATGTTGAGTGGTGGCAACAATTGCCAACTTTCTATAAAAGACAGTGTGGCATCTACAACGTCTGCCAGCAACCAATGCTGGCAGCCAACTCCCCAGAATAGCATCTCATTGATGGACAGCAAACTCATTGATGCAATATCCTGTGCAGAGGCACCAAATCGACGGTGTTATAGTCAGTTGGAAATTGAACCAAGAGGGGGTGGGTGGGCTGCCCACCGTGGACACCAATTTTGGAGGGGGAGCGGAAGGAGGCTAGTGGGGTGGGCACCAAATGTGGATGATAAATGGTGTACAGTGAGCGCAAGTAATCACGGCACGGTCTGCAGGGTCCAACTCAAGGGGTGTGGTCCAGTGTGTGAAGGTCGGCTGGGGGTCCACGACCAGGAAGCCAAGCCTAGGTCTGCATCCAGGGAGCCAAGCCTAGGTGTTCATCCAGGGAGCAACCTAGGTCAGCATCCACGGAGCCAAGCTTAGGTCTGCATCCAGGGAGCCAAGTCTAGGTCAGCATCCATGGAGCCAAGCTTAGGTCTGCATCCAGGGAGCCAAGTCTAGGTCAGCATCCATGGAGCCAAGCTTAGGTCTGCATCTATGGAACCAAGCCTTGGTCAGCGTCCAGGGAGCCAAGCCTCGGTCAGCATCCAGGGAGCCAAGCCTAGGTCAGCGTCCAGGGAGCCAAGCTTAGGTCTGCATCCAAGGAGCCAAGCCTAGGTCTGCGTCCAAGGGCCCATGGCCCTGGAAGCTCACTCTAAGATTACAGCAAGTTTGGGGGATAAATCCCAGCCGTCAGATAAAATGAGGTGCATTTTCACGTTCCCCGGATCCTCCCCGACAATGGTTCATAAAATCAGTCGACCACGACACACTGAATCATTTATTATGCCGAACCATGAGAGCTTCCTGAGATTTGGAGAAAATAAATGATGACTGACTCCCTTACTCATTGCCTCCGCACACAACTATAAATGACTGCTTCCACAGAATGATTGACTACTTGACGGAATGAGCTGATTGCTTACCCTTCTTGAGGGCATCATCAGGTAAAATAAAGTTTTAAAGTTGTTTTATGAAGAGTGTGTTGAAATATGTTCTAGCAACATGAATGTTTGTTTGCAGTTTAAATGTGTTCATGGAGTCAATTTATCAGGTATTTCTAGTAAGGAAACATTTTCTTTCGACTTCAAACTAAGGAGAAATTGATAAATTGCTGGTGATATTTTAAATTTGCATTTGTGGTGGCGCAGGTGATGAAGCAAGAATAGAAAATATCAAAATACATGATGCATTACTTCATTGTTTACGGTGGTTTCTCCGGAGATCCACCTGTATGCGATACGTCCCTTCACCTTAAACTCCTCTACAGATATCACAAGATATAGTCAGGTTCACTATGTTTTTTCGTTCAAAATCATGGTAGATTAGCAAACCTATACATTTTTGGAAACGTTATTACATGGAAAATCTGAAAATCAATGTTTACATTTGCCAATTCCGACCAATTCGATTCGACCAATCGACCAATTCCATTCGACCAATTCGACCAATCGCTTCGATCGACCATTCGACCAATTCGATTTGCCAATCAATTTGACCGACCTTTGCTTGTGTGGAACGGACTGTGAAAACGATGCGGACTATATTGTCGGATACGACACACAGGACAGTGATGACGAACTCTAAATGGCATATTCTGTAATCGTGTATGTTTGATGCCATTGACTGCCTGTGTATATTTTGTCATTGACTGCCTGTGTAGATGTGAAGTTATACTGACTGCATGTGTATATATGATTTTGCTGACTGCCTGTGTATGTTTGGTGATATGAATTATTGTGACACATTTTGATGTTATTAACTGCCTGTACAAAATGATAACATGTATTTGATTATGCAACTTATCGCGAATATAAAGACAGTATTTTGCAATTCAAAACCTTTGATTCGTGTCTTACCATTCCCCATAGCACTAATTTGATACTTTCATTGGATTCCTTGTCCCTGAAAATATAGGTTTAGTATATTTTAAAAAGTTTTTAGGGTAATTAAGAGGCAGAAATAGAACAAAATATGTATTTTACAGTGGCCATTTTGAAAATCCAAAATGGCCGCCATACAGGTATCTCTCCAAATGTAAACATTGATTTTTAGTTTCCTTATGCTATAACCTTTCCAAAAATGTATAGGTTTGCTAATCTACCATGATTTTGAACGAAATATAATTTATTGACATAGTGAACCTGACTAATAGTTTAACAGTCAAAATGAAGTATATTCGTCCAGAAACTGAAAAAAATCATAATTTCCCCCAGAAACTGGCCTGCCTTTCCTCTCTTTGGATCAAATCAGTTGCCAGGTCTCCGAGGATGACTTTGCTGATGACCTTTCTGTGCACGTGGGTAATCGTGCAATGGTTGAACCTCGTTTGGACAAGTTGCACGCAGGTAGGTTTTGATCCCACAAAGACCTGAAAACGTTATCCCTGTTCTTGCAGTGGTGTCTGGCTCTACGAAATATGCACTCAGTCAGTACCTTGTAGATTTGTCAAAAGTTGTTCTAATTCTGGGTTAGAATTCATCCTTTAACAAATCATGGTGACGCCAGTAACTGGAAATCTCGGACAATGTTTTCAACTTCCCACAGATCTCCCGATGTCCCTGCTCTCAAAGTTTGTACTTGTGTGCTTCCCTCTCTCTCCCCATCCTGTCTCCCGCTCCCTTTACCATATGTTTCGCGTGTCAGTTTGTCTTTTTGTGATCAATGTTACCTCTTACACGAGCCTCGATCTTGTATACAAAAAAAAAAACTGCATTCGACATTGAAAACTCAATGTCCTGTTTGTATGTTTCCTCCACAGAGGAAGAGATTCTGAATTCCGTGCCATGGCTGCCTCCATCAACACATTTTCAATTTCTCAAACAAGGGAAAAAGTATTTCGTTTGAACCGCCGACACACTCTTTCCTCGTCACAGTCGATCGCATCATAGTACGTCATACTGTTGTCTAAGGTCATAGTACGTCATACTGTTGTTGTCAACTCCTTGCCATCCACCGTTTGCCCTTCACGTGACTCGTGGTGGTCCCTCTCGGCTCTCCCCCCGTTGGTATTTTTGTGCACATAAGATTGTTCACGGTTCTGTTTAAATATTATTTAAATATGTATAACCTTTCCCCTTCAGTGTTTTACTCAGTGGTATTTTACAACACGCTGTTTTTCTTCCTATTTAAAAGGCTTTTCTCAATTTCCTCTCCAACTCATTCCACATCAAAAAAAAGAAATTCAATATCTTATACGTCTCCCTCACTACATGGTCTAAATTCACATTCATTCCATCCCTCCTCCATCATTCTGAACCGGATTGCTAACTTGAAAATCACAACAAACCCAATTTGTTTTCAATGTTCGTCTTTCATTAATCATCCACTTTCTAAACTCCCCCCTTGCCCCGCCACTCTTAAACTCCCCCCCCTACCCCTCCACTCCTGAACTCCCCCCTTGCCCTTCCACTCCTGAACTCCCCCCTTGCCCTTCCCCTCCTAAACTCCCCCCTCACTCCTCCCCTTCAAAACTCCCCCCCAACCCCTCCCATTCAAATCTCCCCCCATACCATTCCTCTCCAATTCTCCCTCCTCCCCCCTCCTCCTCAAAGCTGCCTCTTCCCCACTTCGTCTCCCTTCTATCTCATACCTCCACCCCCCCCCAACCTTCTTCTTTCCTCTGCCCCCCCTCAAACAACCCCTCTCTGTGCCTCATCCCTTCACCTTCAAACCTTTCATCCTCCTCATCCTTCCCTTTCTTGGAACTCTTCTGCAATCGCTGACACACTAACAACTGCTCTCCCTACCTCCCCCTCTCATCCTTCATCTTACCCTACTCCTCCCCTCCCCTGTCCTGTACCCGATGCTCCACCTCTCTCTTCATTAACGGTATGGACCTCAAACATCCGGGGCCTTCGCTCAAACCTGACTGATCTCTCCATACAGGTTGCTTCTGACAATCCAGACTTGATCTGCTTAACAGAGACTTTCCTCCTTCAAGATGTCTCTGATTCCTTAATATCTCTTCCTGGTTACTCCCTCCTCCGGTATGATAGACCTGAGCCTCGGCCTGGTGGTGGGGTGGCTATCTTTATCAAAAACTCTCTTCCTCACTCTCCTTGCACTGCCCTCTCTCCTCCTCACCCCCAGGAGTACCGCTGGCTACGGCTTCCTCTCCACTCCCACCTTTTGTTCATATGTGTTCTGTACCGTCCCCCAAACAGTGATGACTCCATCTACATTTCACTGTCTGACAACATGGACCAACTTCTATCCACTCATCCCAACTCTCTCTTCCTCATATGTGGTGACTTCAATTGTCATCATGCCACCTGGTTGGGTGTGGGTTCCTCTCTCACCAGTCATGGCACCTCAGCAAAGGACTTCTGTGACTCACTGGGATTGACACAATCTGTCAATTTCCCGACCCGGATCTCAGCCAATGGAGTATCTTCTCTTCTAGACTTGGTTATGACTAACTTCCCTGCTAATGTCTGCTGCTCTTATTCTGCTCCAATCGGTTCTTCTGATCATGTGCTTGTCAAAGTGGACATCTCTCTGGCCATTCTCAGAGAGCCTCCTCAGCGTCGACGAGTCTGGCATTTCACTCAGGCCGACTGGGACGGTCTTCAAGCAGCCATCAATCGTCTGGATTGGTCTCCCATCTCCACTGCCTCTGACATCAATTCTTCCTGGGAATTCTTCCAAAGCAAACTGATCTCTCTCATGCACAGTTTTATCCCATCTCGCCTTCAGTTGTCTTACCCTTCCTCCCGTCCATGGTACACTGAATCTTGTGGTGAGGCAGTTGCCCTGAAACAACTTGCCTTTGCCTCTTGGAAGGCTAATCCAACTGAAGGAAATCTCAGTTCCTTCCACCAAGCTCGGAACAAGTGTGTGTCTACCCTCAGGAGTGCCAGGAAGCACTATCTCTCCTCACTCAAGAATGAACTCTCAAACCTGTCTCCTTCCTCCAAATCCTGGTGGCGTCTGGTCAAATCCGTTTCTAGTGTTTGTTCCCCCTCCATCCCCTCCCTTACCTCAAATGGCCACACAGTTGACATCGCACGTGACAAAGCCGAATGCCTCAACTCTGTGTTTGCCTCAAAATCCTTAGTCCCAAACCCATCTCTCTCTGTTCCCACCTTTCCCAGTCGAACCAAACTGCTCCTGGACTCTGTGACCTTCTCTCCTGACAAGGTGGAGGAGTTTTTGTCAAACCTTGACTCTGATTCTGCAACTGGACCAGATGGCATCAGCCCACGGGTCCTAAAATCCTGCTCTGCCGCTCTATCTCACCCTCTCTCTGTTCTTTTCACCCTATCTTTTGCTCAAGGTCATCTGCCAGCATCCTGGAAATCAGCAAACATTACCGCTTTACACAAAAAAGGTGCAAAAACAGATCCTTGCAACTACAGACCAATCAGCCTGCTCCCAATTATCAGCAAAGTCATGGAATCCATCATTGCTTCGGATATGAAATCTTTCCTCTTCTCCAATGGCTTGATCTCTGATCATCAATTTGGTTTCAGACCAGGTCACTCTACTCTGGACATGCTGCTTCTGCTGTCTCAACAATGGATGGAGGTCCTCAATGCCAAACAGGAAATCAGAGCTGTCTCCCTTGACATATCACGTGCCTTCGATACGGTCTGGCACCCAGCTCTGCTCACCAAACTCTCCTCCTATGGTATCCATGGAAATCTCCATGCATGGCTTGCGGACTTCCTCTCTGGTCGTAGTCAACGTGTGGCCCTGAATGGATTTCTCTCATCTCCCCTTCCCGTTCAGGCTGGAGTTCCCCAAGGCAGTGTGCTGGGCCCTGTGCTTTTTCTGGTCTTTATCAATGATCTCTCCGACTCTCTGGAAAATCCTCTGTATCTCTTTGCTGATGTCTCCACTCTCTGCCGCTCCATTCCTCTTCCCTCAGATCGGCAGTCTGCAGCCTCCTCACTCTCTGAAGACCTGGGCAAAATCACAGACTGGTCAAACATGTGGAACATGTCTTTCAATCCTGACAAATCTCACACTCTTACTATGTCTCTCCGAAAAGATCGACTGGACAACCCTCCCATCTACTTTCTCAACAATCCTCTCCAAGAAGTTCTGTCGCTCAAGCTTTTGGGTCTCACCATCTGCCATGATCTTTCTTGGGAAAACCACATTTCCAAGCTGGCCTCCAAAGCCAGTCGCCGACTGGGCATCCTCCGTCGTGCGAAGTCCTTCCTAGGCACACCTGAGCTCCTCACCACATACAAGGCTTTCATCCGCAGCTCAATGGAATACTGTTCTCCCCTATGGGCTGGTGCTCCTGCCTCACACCTGGCTCGGTTTCACGCTGTTGAATCCAAAGCTTTCAGAATCATTGGAATCTCCCGCGATGAAGCTATCTCTGAGGGCCTTTCACTCACTCACCGCAGGCAGGTAGGTGGTCTTTCTGTCTTCTACCGACTCCTCTCCGGCCTTGCTCCCCCAGCTCTCTCTGTGCTCTGTCCCCCAAATATTCCTACAGGTCGCACAAGATCTGCCAGCCACCCTCTGATGGTTAAACTGCCGAAATCTCGGCTCTCTGCTCACCTTCACTCTTTCATTCCTCTTTTCTCCCGCCTCTGGAACAAACTCCCACACTCACTTCAATCACACTCCTCCCTCCAGGTCTTCAAAACAGCTGTTCACCACCATCTCTTATCTTCCCCCATCCAAAACCTTGATCTTTTCTACCCCCACTAATTCACCCCAGACCCACCTTGTTTGAAATTCCAACTTCTTTCCTGGAAGTCTTGGCAGTGTCCATATGTTTTATACCTCTCCCACCCCCCCCCCCTTCCCATGCCTCCCCCCCAAAGCCCTCTCCCTCCCACAGTTCTCTCGATGTCTCCATGTCTCTCGGTCCCTGCTCTCAAATGTTGTGTTTGTGTCCTTCCCCCTCTCTCCCCATCTTGTCTACCGCTCCCGATGTTATTTGTTTTGTGTGTCTGTTTGTCTTTCTGTGTGATTAATGTTCGCTCTTTCACGAGCCTCGATCTTGTATACAAAAAAAAAAAAAAAAAAAGAAAAAAAGGTATGCTTGTAGATCGGTGTGATGGAACCGATCGTCACCATCATTTCTTGGGATTTACCTTCTCTTTGGAATAACTGGTTCATCTGTTTAATCAGCTACTTCTTCAAGAACCGATTGATCAAACTCTTGAACATCTCATCAGTTCTATACCTATCCACAAGTGCTCTTTGAAGTATCTTCTGCAGAGGTGATGACTGTAGAACAGCAGACACTTGTTCAGATTTTGAGAAAATGAGCCCTGGACGTTTCAACCTAAAGAATGTTTGAAATCTCTCCATTAGAGCAACAAGTTGCCCTGCATTTTGAGCATATTCATCAGAACCCTTGCTGACTTACTCTAGACTCTGGAGGGTTTCAGTAAAAAGGTTGTAATTACTTCTGCCATTAAACATGGACGTAGGGTTTTGTTTTCACCCCTTGTCTATCTGTCTGCCTGTGAGCAGGATACCTCAAAAAGTTGTGGGACGGATTTGGGGAAAGTTTGGTGGACAGGTTGCGTGAATGGCAAGGACGAATGGATTGAATTTTGGTGAAAATCCAGATACTATAATTTTTTTGAAGTAATTCTTCATCATTGAAATATGGGGTCAAAAAAAAAATATATATATATATATAGACTTGGCATTTAATATGGAATTTTTTTTTGTGGGGGTGAACTTAGTTTTCAAGATGACTTAGAACCAAAAGTTCATTGGAATTATGTTGAAATTATTCTAGATTTTGTTAATGTGACCTTTAAAAGAAACAAAAACCACATTTGACATTCGAAGCAAATAAATTGATCCTTGAAAGTGATGTAAACTGATATCGAACTCAATTCACAGACAGTACTGTGTTCAACTTCTGTGCGTTTTCCAGAAGTATCTCTTTATTTTGCACATTAGCCAAAAAATTTTCAAACAAAAACAAAACCTAAATTATGACTGGGATTACGGACAGTAAAATTACAGTTCAGTACTTCGTGTAACCCCCACGAGCATTCAGGAGAGCACGTACACGTTGAGGCATGCTGTTCACGAGATTTGCCAAGGTTTGGACAGGAATCGCTTGCCATGCAGTGACAATAGCCTGCTGCAATTCACGCACAGAGGCAGGCTGCTGGTCCAAGTTGTCGATTTGACGCGTTAATTCACGTTAATAAATAAATGCAAATTCTGCCACAAGTTCTCTATCGGATTCATATCTGGGGACATGGCAGGCCACTCCATATGCTCGACACCACGGTCAGCAAGAAAGTGTTGGATCATGCGAGCACAATGAGGCCGTGCATTGTCATCTTGGAAGACAAAGTTTCCTCGAAAGGCTGCACGAGCAAATGGAAGCAATGTTTCTTCCAGAATGGCCCTGTACTTGAACTGGTTCAGGCTTCCATTCAGAACAACCAGGTCCGTTTTGCCCCCTGCATGAAAAGCAGCCCAAATGGTCACCCCACCACCTCCAGCTTGGACTCTTGGCACTATACAATCTTCGTTGTGGGCTTCATGCACTTCTCTGTACACTCGGACGCGGCCATCTTGACGATAGACCAGAAATCTAGACTCGTCACTGAAGGTCACGTGATTCCAGTTTCCTGGCTGCCATTGACGGTGCTCTCTGGCCCACTGCAATCGGACGCTGGCTGTGTTGTCTGGTCAGGCGTGGCTTTCTCAGGGACGGCCTGCACGATAGCCTGCTTGAACCAGTCGTTGTTGACTAGCCTTCTGGATACAGGCACATTTGTCAGTTGCTGCCACTCAGCCCTAAGCCGATTAGCTGACTTGCTACGGCCATTGCAGGCTAACCGGTGCAGCTGGCGATCATCTCTCCTTGTGTTTCTGCATGGACGTCCTGGCCTCGGTATTGGAGTAGGGGACACCCCTCCGAGCATTTCGTTTCAGGATCTTTGACACCTGACCTTGAGTGATGCCATACTTCCGAGCAATAGCACGCTGTTTCATGCCAGAATTTCGTAAATCCACCACTCCATGAAAAACAGCATTGTCAAGTTGACGGACCATCTCCAGAGGAAGCGGCAATAACTTTTGTAGACGTGCAGCAGTTGTTGTCCACTAATACAGAACACAACAACCCTTATATACCCGATTGTGAAGCCAATCGTCAAATGTACCTGTCCTTACATTTTGTCACGCCACCTGTTATATAATCCTGTTATTGACTTCTTGCTGCGAAAGACAATCAGTGACATGGTTCTTTCAACAAAGAAATCACCGAAGCGTAACGGAAACTCACCAGATTGATATACTGAGTTCAGAAGTAAACCCGTCAAGAAAAAAAAAAAAATTCCATATTAAATGCCAAGTCTGTATATATATTTAGATAGATATATATATATATAAATATATATATATATATATATATATATATATATATATATATATATATACATATATATATATATATATATATATATATATATATATATATATATATATATATATACAGTATATATATATATATATATATATATATATATATGTATGTATGTATGTATATATATATATATATATATATATATATATATATATATATATATATGTATGTATGTATATATATATATATATGTATATGTATGTATATATATATATATATATATATATATATATATATATATATATATATATATATATATATATATATATATATATATATATATATATATATGTATATATGTATATATATATATACAGGGTGAGGCAGAAATAAGTTCATTTTTGAAATTCGTGTGAAAGAAATAAAAAATGGTATTTAAAAATAAATTAATTCATGATATTGAACTACATAACATGCATTTTTATTATTTTTATTATTTACTGATTTCGTTTTCTTTTTTTGCAGGCAGAACACTTGAGTGACCATGTGGAACTGGTCGGGTAAAGAACGCGCTTTAGCTATCAAATCTTTTTACAAGAATAATGATAATGCAACTGCTGCACACATCAATTCAAACTCCATTTCACTGTTCAACATCATGGAAATGTGCCGTCTGTTCGTGCTATCAAGTTATGGGTTCAGAAGTTTGGGAGGACCGGTTCAACCTTAAAAGAGAAACTGCCGGGAGCACCCAATCAGTAAGAACGGCACAAAACATTGAGCGTGTAAGGGAGTCAGTTTTGAAAAGGCTGCATCGCTCCAGCCAAAAGCATGCATCAACCTTAATAATTTCTGACACGTCACTATGCCGCATATTGCATAAGGATTTAAATTTTATCCCCATAAAAATCAAATCGTCCAGGAATAAGCCAAGATGATGAGATTGCCCGCAATTATTTTGTGAGGGAATGCTTGGCCATGTTGCAGAACTTCATGAATAATTGGCGTCCAAGATTGGAGGAAAGTGTCAGACGAAATGGTGCGCATCTCCTCGATTTGCCAGAAATTAAATCAATGGCATGTTATGTACTTCACTTTCTTGTAAGAATTTGTTTTGAAATACAACTTTTTATTACCTTTACAAGAGTGTTAAAAATAACAATATTTCTGGCTCACCCTGTATATAGCACGATATTTCAAAAAGTTGTGGTTGGATTATGACAAAACTTGGTGGATGAGTTGGGTCGGTGGCAAGAACAAGCTATTAGGATTTGGTTCAGGTCCGTATGCAGATCAGGCCTATCAGTGGGATAGAAAGGCGTAAACTGTGCAGCCTGACAGAGGTACGTGCTCTCCCGAGTGTCGTTCTAATTGTCAAATGTTCTCCGAAGAATATTGTGCGAACTGTACAATGTGTTGGGGCAAAGAGGTTTCAATCCACCACGATCTGAACCACGATCTGCATAGGCCATTTTGATGGTTTCAATCAGAACTTGATACTTGGGGAAAATTAAATCAATTGGATTAACTTTTGAAGCAGGTCATTGGCATCACACACTGACACGGACTGTCAGGGGACAACGGCCTGCAGACAAAGATTCAAGCAACTAACCAAACAGTAAAATCCCGCACGGCAGACTCTTCCTGTACATGTTCTGGGTTTTTTTTAAATACATGGGCTTAAGGTTCGTAATAGAGCTGACACATACAAACACAGGCATACTGATGAGACCAAACATTTAACACAGCCACTGAGCTTGGGGGAAGTGTCGTCACTTCCCATCACTTCCAGGGATACACTGGGTACCAGCGACGTCACAATAATGGCGCCGCTTTTCTCACTGTACTCAGCGGGGCATTTCCTCCCCATGGATGCCAACTGATGCAGATTGTCCATGCTCTATCCTTTTCAAACAAGGAGGCAGCACGTACCATTTTTTAAGTCTTTGGTATGACTCGAACCAGTCCAAACCGGATGGGTGTTTTTCAGGAGACACTATTTCCTTACTGGATGACCGTTGGCTCCCTACGGGAGCTCATACGCCCTTTGCCAGGTGTTGTTACCCTCGCCAGAGGAGAGGGTATTGCATTTGAGTCCGTTTGTCTGTCTGTCTGTTTGTCCGCACAGAATAAATATGATTTTCTCAGCAACCGTTGGTCTGATTGACAGGAAAATTTCACCATAGGTGCAACTCCACCTGTATAATTTTTTAAATGATAATTGTGACGTCATATCTCACGTGGTGTGGCCGCCATCTTGGAAAAACCGAAAAAAATTGCACCTCTATATCTCCGAAAGCGCTGATTAGACAAAATTGAGACGTCTCATTGTAAAGAACTCGCCATGGGGAATAACATCTGTGAATGATGATGTCATGGGTGCCTCCATTATGACGTCATAATTCGACAAGTACAAAACTTCATACTATCAAGATGAAATTTATTGAGCGTCATGTAGGCATAAATTGGTGGAGAAAGAAAATAATGATGACGTCATCGGTCACGTGGTTCGCCCGCCATATTTGTTTTAACACAAAAGCCTTAAAAACCACTGAACATACATCCAGGCGAGGGTTTGCAATCTCTGATTGCTCTTTCTAGTTTTTAGTCCTGCAATGGTGTCACCCTCACCACTGGCAAAGCCTGTGAGAGGTGTCGGTTTCGTCGTTTGTTTGAAGGGATTGTACATTGGTAAACAAACAAAGAGGGATTGTACAAGGGATTGTACATTTTAGCTCTTTCACGAGCCTCGATCTTGTATACAAAAAAAACAAAACAAAAAACACTCTTAAAGCAAGCATGCCTCATATATATCATAAACAGCATAAGCTTCTCATGTTTGCATGTTCCCCTAGTTTATAAATACATAATTCCATCTTGTGCAGATGTACAATGAACTCCCTTATCATTAAGGTTTATTTTAGACATGCATGCCAAAGCTGTTGGCAAGTCAGGGCCGACTGTGCTTTGACTGCTCTACCAAGCTCTAACTTAGGCATGCATGGCATTCTCAACTACTCATGAATCGGCCAAACAGTGCCGAGGAAGTTTAATTAATGTGATTGTATCGTGATGTGGTCATGTTCCACTACTCACACATACATGTAATCAAGGACTCAACGGACTCAAACTGGATTAGTGCACATGCGAATGGCTGTTTTGTACATCGTATGAGTAAATGTCTAAATATGGCAAAGTACGTCGAGGACAATTTATTGTCTCATGGTTTCACTTTGGAGAAAATGAGGTGGTGGACCAGTGCTTTCCCGGGGTTGTACTTTTCTCACCTTTCAAACAGAAACTCTTGAGATGTTGTCGAGCAAGATCTGAACGGCATGCGTGACCGCAATTGGTTGACGTCACAGGCAGGCCCACACATGACACAACGTAGAGTGCTTCTTACCAGGAAGTACAACCTAAAACAAGGACAAAAACATAGCTCTGTCAGCACAATCCCACTGGATCATGATGAAAACGATCAACTACATTTCACTTGAACTATCCTCTCTCTCTAAGAACATACGAGGGATAATCTGCATGCAGGTAAATATCACAGAGAGAGGGCCTGATCCATCCGCTGACATATAAATGCAGTGGCAGTGCCCCCCAGCCCCTCCACTTCCTTCGTCTAGTGGGATACATGATCTGGAAAAATATTTAACAACCCTATCCCATGCCTTAATCCTCCTTGGCAAGCATTCCTCTTTACCTTTTATTTTACGGTGGCTAACTGCTCCAGCAGCCCCATAGGCCGAAAAATAATACCATTGCATTGGGAGCTTTTCAGCAGGTGGTTACTTAAAAACAAATCAACCAATGACCTTTTATATGGTTTTGAGTTTCTCACATCACAAGTAATGACATTCATTTGCTCCAAAGTGACGATTTCAAAAGGTCCTCACATTTATCTTGCCGTAATCCAAGGTTCATATGCTCATATGGAGGTATGTGTACAGTAGACAATGAACAAATCATCACTGTGAGGAAATTATGTGTGTATATATATAAATATATATATCCATTCTGGATAACCTAATCATTTGGCACCAAACAATCTTGTTTCCAACCAATGGGAATGTCAGGCTATCACCAGGGAATAAGAAAGTCATTCTTCCGCTAGCGTAGTGGGATTTACGTAGTGGTATTTATTTTACGCTAGCGTAGCGGTTTTCCAATCACTTGTGTGTGTGTATGTGACTGTTCTCTGTCTGTCTGTCTGTCTGTCCGTCCATTTGTCCAGGCCATAACCTTTTGTCATCAAATTTTTAACATCCTTATTATGAGAACTAGCAACGGTACCCACCCTATGGGCGAGGCTTCAATTTGGAGGCCCAAATGAAAAGGCAAAATATCAGAAATTTAAGGCTTTTTTATTATAAACGATTTCTATAAACATCCGTTAAATCACATCACACACAAATCATCAAAATCTAAACAGTATTTGTAGAATTTCAATAAAAGCCACATCACTATTCATATCGGCAAATATTATTCCATCGTGTTTGGGAAAATTGGGGAAAAAAATTCATAATTGGAAAAACAATATAGCCTATTTTACTCCAGGGGATCCCAGGATTACCCACCCAAAATTTCGTTGAGATCTGTTCAGCTGTTTTTGCAGTACCTGGGAACAGACAGACAGACAGACATTTGGTGAATTATAGTGAGACTACCAACGGTACCCACCCTATGGGCAGGGCTTCAATTGGGAGGCCCAAATGAAAAGGCAAAATATCAAAAATTGAAGACTTTTTTTTTATTTTAAACGATTTATATAAACATCCGTTAAATCGTATCACGCGCAAATCATCACAATCCAAACAGTATTTGTAGAATTTCAATAAAAGCCACATGACTGTTCATGTCGGTAAATATGATTCCATCGTGTTTGGAAAAATTGGAAAAATTTTCCTAATTGGAAAAACAATATAGCCTATTTAACTCCAGGGGGTCCCAGGGTTACCCACCCAAAATTTCGTTGCGATCGGTTCAGCCGTTTTTGCGGTACCTGGGAACAGACAGACAGACAGACATTTGGTGAATTATAGTAAGATATAAGAGGACTAATTAATAATTGGGTCAAAATGTCAAAGGGTAACATCACAGTGGTGGTTCGTGTGCAGCCTGTGGTTGCTGGCTGCATCATTTTCTGGGGGTGCGGTTGCCTCTGATGCAATGCCTCTCTATGTCCAGTCAGCTGGTACTAATTTTGCCGACCTCAGAAGTATGACAAGCTGAGTCAAACTACCGAGTGTAAATTCAACGGCTGACCGGTGCTCAAACGCAGGACACTAATATCTCAAGCCAGCCACGTTAACAATATTAATCCATCACCAGGCTAAAGTCACAAGAAGTATAAATAACCCTTATTAGTCTGTCCGCCCGCGCGCAGCACAAGATGGTTTTGTCATTTCCTCCACGTTTGTTTATTTTCTCCGCTTGCATTTTGAGTAATTTCTGGTTTACTATTTGAGCTTTTGTCATAAAATTTTCAATGAGCCTTTATTATGAGAATGTTTTATTTTATTTATTTTATTTATTTCATTTATTTTATTTATTTTATTTATTTTATTTACAATGAAGTTTTACTTTTTTTAGCTGTTGTTTTTGTCCAAGTTTAGTTGGATTACAAAACAAATGCGAACAGGCTTTGCATTTCATGATGCTTTATAGTAAAGTATTGTAAATATCTTATCTCCTTTGTCTCAAGTGAACATATCAGGTGTCAATTCAAATGATAATTGTTCATCCATGCAGAAGTTTTCTAACATTATCTTTCTTTCTTCAGAGCTTTTTTCCTAGCAAGCTTTTTTTTTGTACACTTAGTCGAGGCTCATGTAAGAGCTAACGCATATAACATATAACAAGCATTCTGAGTATCGCGCTGCAATACATGTCCCCGAGCGGCAGTCTGTCGTCCGGAAAACTGTTGGGGAAATTACCAAAGTTCAAAGTGCTATAACTTTGTCAAAAATGATCGAAACGTCGTGAAGTTCGAACTTGATCTGTAGCTTATCATGAGGAAACCATGTACCAAGTTTGAAATCATTAGCATTAAGAGTTTAGAAAAAATGTTCTTTGCGTGACGGACTGACAGACGGAGGGACGGCGTGCAAACCTATAGTCCCCTCCGGTGTACACTGGTAGGGGACTAATAAAGGGAGCATAAAACAAGATTGGGAGAGAGAGGGAAGCACAGAAACAGTAGAGAACAGGGACATCGGGAGATCTGTGGAAGGGAGAGGGCTGGGGTGGGGTACACTGGATAAACAAGATGGACACTACAGGGACTTTCAGGGAAGAAAACGGAATGTGAAAAAGATGAATTTGGGGTGGATTAACGGGGTAGAAAAGATCAAGGTTTTGGATGGGGGTTCAGGTCAAAGATGGTGGTGAACAGCTTTTATAAAGACCTGGAGGGAAGTGTGGGTTTGAAGAGTGTGGGATTTGGTCCAGAGGAGGAAAAAAGAGGAGTGAAGGTGAGCAGAGAGTCTTGATTTTAGCAGTTTAACGAGAAGAGGGTTGCTGGCAGATCTTGTGCGACCTGTAGGAATATTTGGGGGACAGAGCACAGACAGAACAGGGGGAGCTAGGCCAGATAGGAGTCGGTAGAAGACAGAAAGACCACCAACCTGTCTGTGGTGAGTGAGAGAAAGGCCTCAGAATCAGCTTCATCGCTGGAGATTCCAATGATTCTGAAAGCTTTGGTTTCTACAGCATGAAGCCGAGCTAGGTGTGAGGCAGGAGCACCAGCCCAGAGGGGAGAGCAGTATTCCATCGAGCTGCGGTTGAAAGCTTTGGATGTGGGTAGGAGCTGAGTTGTGCCAAGGAAGGATTTCGCAAGATGGAGGATGCCAAGCTGGGAGCAACAATTCGCGTTTATTGCAAAATCTGATGCAATTTCAATACTCCAATGGCGGTGAGGTGCTCCATTTAAAATTGGTCCATATATGTAGTTTTTTGGTGCCTCGGGTCTAGGGGTTTATAGAATAAAATTCATAAATTCATAGTAGGATTCAGTCTTTATCTTAGTTTTTCCATCAGTAATCCAAGGCACAAAAGTCTTCATAAACTTCTAAAGGTCCTTCTCAAAGTCGCTTTGTTTTCATTATCGTGTCCATATTGAAATATATGAACATTTTTCGACAGCCTGATCATTTGAACTGTTTCTTCATTAATTTTTTTAATCTTCGCTATTATTAAACCTCATGGAAAGGTATTTATTTCAAAGTTTGCGACGTAAAACATACCTTCGTTTTATCCATAAATGTTCTCGACTGGTGTTTTAGTGTGTACTTTCGATTGGCTAATATTCGTTTTGGATGAGGTGAAAACGGTTCTACCCTCGGTTGGTGGACTCCTTAGAGAAAATGTAAGATCCCTGTAGTGTCTGTTGTGCAATGTTGCTGAAGATACAAAATCGACCAAAAAATATGACCAACGGGAACGATGTCAATGCTTTACTTAAATACTTCATGAGAGTATTTTCCAATGCTCTTTTCTGTTCATTTTAATTCATTACCTACTTGTATTCCTCCTAGCATTGGATAGTACATTGCACATAGGTAGAGATGGCTAACATCAAAATATATATTCAGATCTTCACCAAAATCTAATCGAATCGTCCTCGTCAGAAACCCAACCGGTCCACCAAGTTTCATCCGAGTCCGTCCACAACGTTTTGAGATATCCTGCTATGTATGGTTTTTGGCCCAATCTCCCAATGGTGAAGAATCACTTGAAAAATTAAATAATTCTCATATCCGAATCCATATTCAGATCTTCACCAAAATCGAATCGAATCGTCCTTGTCAGACACGCAACCGGTCCACCAATTTTCATCCAAATCTGCCGACAACTTTTTGAGATATCCTGCTAAGTATCGTTTTTGGCCCTATCTCCCAATGGTGAAGATGCACTTGAAAAATTAAATAATCGTCATTTCCGAATCCACATTCAGATCTTCACCAAAATCTAATCCATTCTTTCTGGTCACACACCCAACCTGTCCACCAAGTTTCGTCCAAATCCGTCCACAACTTTTTGAGATATCCTGCTATGTATGGTTTTTGGCCCAATCTCCCAATGGTGAAGAATCACTTGAAAAATTAAATAATTCTCATATCCGAATCCATATTCAGATCTTCACCAAAATCGAATCGAATCGTCCTTGTCAGACACGCAACCGGTCCACCAAGTTTCGTCCAAATCCATCCACGACTTTTTGAGATATCCTGCTAAGTATCGTTTTTGGCCCTATCTCCCAATGGTGAAGAATCACTTTAAAATTCTAGTCGCCGAATCCGGATCTTCACCAAAATCTAATCCTTTCGTCCTTGTCACATACGCTACATCTCTGCCAAATTTCGTCCGAATCCGTCCACAACTTTTTGAGATATTTTGTTCACAAACGGACAGACAGGGGTGAAAACATGACCTCCATCCACCTTTGGTGGCGGAGGTAAATAGGTACCGGTACCATTTGGGTCACGAGGTGAATGTAATCATAGACAAAAAAGTTTTGGAGGTTATGGTAGAGCGAGCTGCATTGCTGCGTGTGAAGTTCGTGTTTATTTCAGTTGGGACTCTTGGGCAAGTCAGTTATTGCTGCAGTTAATTGATGGTATTGTGCTTACGTTAGAAATATTTGCGATTATTAAATTCAAGCAAAAGTACCTGTCCCCAGTGATGGCAAAAGTATAAGTCAATCTATCAATGGAAGTTATTTCATGGATTTTAAAACGGTTAATTGTATTGCACTCTTGGTTCCACTCAGCGCCAATGCTTTAAATTACCTATACCGCCCTCGCCAAATAGTGGTGCAACATCGGGTGGCGGAGGTTGCATTTGTCTAAAAATAGTGTAGAATATCCTGCTTGCAAAATAAAATTTGGTATCGACATTATTCATGCCTGTGTTCCTGTTATTTCAAAACTGAACGTTGAGCATTACCTGCAGCTTTTCAAACTTGGTGCGGGAAGAGGCCGTCGTAAATAGGAGACAGACAAACGCACGGACAGACACCATGGTTCGCAATATGAAATAGATTTCTGCTAACATTACACTTCTGTCTCCTGTCGTTTGTTAGTTTCACCCCTAAAACAATGCCAGGGCACTTTTTACTGCATCAGTAAACCGGTGCATCAGCAGCGTCCGGGTTACCGGTGCATCAGCGTCTTCCGGGTTACCGGTGCATCAGCTCGCCGTGCCCTGACTTGGACACATCACACTATAAACGTTATTGCTACTTTCTATTTCTGACTACATATCTTCCATTTTCATCAATTAGAATGACAGAGGCTCTCAACAGATTGATAGAAGAAGAAGAAGAACCACTTATATATTGCGCCTTTAGGCACATCGGGCTGCCGAGGTTGTTGACTTCCTGTGGTCTTGATCGAAGCACTGGTCTGCTCTTTGAGCAGTTGCAAGGCTTTGTTGAACAATATTTTAGCTGCTATTCTTTTTTTCTTTTTTTACCTGAGGTTTTGATCCTGATCCGAGACAGTTTTGATCTTCAACCAAGGTAATGTCTTCGTTCCTGCAGTATTGTATTGTCTCTTGAAAGCTTCCACTAGCTGAACCCTTGCCCCATCATCATCCAACAGATGACGTTGTATTGCATTCACATGCAGATCTTTCACAACAGGCTCTGCCAGTACATACCTGCCTTTCCTGAACGCTCGTATTTCCTCCATGTGTATTGCAACAACAATTTCAAATTTCTAAAATCCTCAATTTTCATCCGATTGACTTGAAATTTGAATGGGATTTACATATCAGCAAACTGAATTCATCCACCAACTATTTTTGAGATCAGCGTAGGCTAAAAGGTCAACATAGGCCAAAGGTCAACCACTTTTTTTGAATTTCTAAAAGCCTCAATTTTCATCCGATTCACTTAAAATTTTAATAGGATTTAGATATCGGCTAACTGAATTCATCCACCAACTATTTTTGAGATCAGCGTCGGCTAAAAGGTCAACATAGGCCAAAGGTCAACCACTTTTTTCAAATTTCTAAGCCTAAATTTTCATCCGATTGACTTGAAATTTGAATGGGATTTACATATCAGGTCACTGAATTCAACCACCAATTATTTTTGAGGTTAAAAGGATGCTCTACTGAGTGCCATTCTGCTTTGTTCTCTTTTTCCAAGTGTCGCTCTATGAGTGATTTTTCATCTGTCTGTCTTTTTGTTTGTTTGTTTGTCACCGGCCTACAGGTCACAATTCTAAACCGATCGTCACAAAACTTCACCAAGTTGTATAAGTCGTCCCAATTAAGAGCCTATTGATTTTGAGGTCAAAGGTCATCTGGAGGTCAAATTTCTAAAATCGCCATTTTAAATCCGATTGACTTGAAAATTGAATAACATTTGTATATTGAGTCACTAAATTGGGAAATGAACGATTTTTTTGAGGTCAAAGGTCAACACAAGGTCAAATTTTCAAAATCATCAATTTTAATCTGAAAATCCATCAATTTTCAACCGATTGACTTGCACATTAAACAGCATTTGCATATCGAGTCACTAAATTTGGAAACATACTATTTTTGAGGTCAAAAGGTCAAAGGCCAACTCAAGGTCGAACTTCCAAAATCATCAATTTTCATCTGAAAAACCATCAATTTTCATCCGATTGACTTGCAAGTTGAACAGCATTTGCGTATTGCGTCACTGAATTGGGAAACAAACCATTTTTTTAGTACAAAAGGTCAAAGGTCAACTCAAGGTCAAATGCGAAATCATGAATTTTCATCTGAAAACCCATCAATTTTTGTCCAATTGACTTGAAAATTGAACAGCATTTGTATAGTGCCTCAATTAATTGGGAAACCAACTATTTGTGAGGTCAAAAGGTCAAAGGTCAACTCAAGGTCAAACTTTTAAAATCATTTTTAATCTGAAAAATCGTCACTTTTCATCCTGTTGACCCGAGCTTTGATCAAGATCGTCAATTTTAATCTTGATGAAATGGACAATTTGCTGTATCAATGGAAAACTTTTGGGGTGGGGGCGGATTTTGCAAGTATCAAGCTCTGCATGACGTCTTCTTGTTTATTTATTTGTTTGTTTGTTTGGAATATAATTCCATTTATTCTCGGCCCTTTTCTTCACAAATTACTCATGTTGCACTATAGCCTGCACATACATAAATGCTGCTCTACAGGTCATGGTGTGGTATTGTGGTTGTATTTGTTTCATCAAAATAAATAAGTAAAGAAAAAAAAATACAACTTTGCAATCAGAATTTACCGCAGAGATTATTATGGCAGTTTCTCGGTCTGTACACGTGTAAATGGTGTTCAACTGGTTGTAGTGTCGTATTGCGGTTGTATTTTGTTTGTTTTTTTGCCATGGTACGAGTGCAATTCCTCAGAGACGATGTCGCTTACTCCTGTTGGGATCATTGTAATCGCTTTGGCCATTATTGTGCTGGGCTGACTGAAGAAAGAAAGAAAGAATGAAGAAGTACAATTCGACGGTTTAGCAATCTCCCCATTTGGTGCCTCAGCGATACATTCTGGCATCCATATCGGTCTTCGTAGTTCTGAAAACGCCCGAGAATAAAAGGTATGGCTTTTAACTAACTGGAGATAAGAATATGCCGTTTTAAAGGTGTAACTTACAGTTAAGGAAGTGTGCTGTCATTATTTAATTTATCCATAGAGTACCAATAGGAAAAGGCTTAATTAAACTTGCATCATTGTTGTCAGGCAATGAATGGGAATAGGTTTTACTATGTATAAGACATCATAAATAGTCATGGTATCAGACAAGTGGATTTGGAGAAAACATAACATGCCTCTCGGTTGGCATTCCCATCAGATGCAAAATGCATTCGGAAGAGGAATTGAAAGCAGCCGAGACAGCACAGAGTGAAGTATTCCTGTGGATAAGTTGTCCTATAGCCAGCAGTCTTACCTTTGAGTTCAATCAAATGAAATCCCATGCAATATGAACTGCACATTCCAGAATAGTGAGTAATAAGTGCACAGGAAGACCTGGAACACATGAAAATGCTATATTTGTTGTGAGAAGGCCTTTTCAGGGGTGAGTGAGATTGAAGCTGCACGAACAGAAGGTGGATTGTTATATTTAACGCTTTGAATTTCAGGCCGACACCGCCTTGTGTTTGGTTTTGATGTTGAAAGTTTTCTTGAGTGCGAAATTCAGTTCGAAATTGTGCAACTGTCCTGATGGAAGCCAAATTGCTCTTGTTTATTATGTGCACTCTTAAAATGTGTGTGCATTTATCTGAAAAGTGAAATATATTAATACTTGTTTGTAGCTATAACAATGAGGGATTATGTGGTTAGAAAACTCCAGTAATCCTCTTGATAATTAAACCCTTTGGGAATTTAAATCATTTTTACCACATTGCAAATGGTCAGTATTTGTGGACCCACTTATGCGCGTGTGGGTGCATGCACCGCAGTAGTTGGAACCCTTATGGCAGAATAGCTATGCCGTCTGATCTTGAGTTGCACAGAAGGCGTCTTTATACTTGTTCACCAGAACCACGTGACAACTAAATGAATT
Organism: Myxine glutinosa; assembly: GCF_964187855.1. Classification (NCBI taxonomy): domain Eukaryota; kingdom Metazoa; phylum Chordata; class Myxini; order Myxiniformes; family Myxinidae; genus Myxine; species Myxine glutinosa. The sequence continues at coordinate 30,185,157 of NC_136263.1, read as the reverse complement.
GGTGCTGATTCGCCAACACACGGTGTTCTCCATAAGCTCAGATACTCCAGAGTCTAGACCGAGAGGACTGATATGCCAGATCCACTTCAGCGCTCGAGTGTATAAAGCCCTCCTCGGCCTCAATGAAGCTCTTGTGGCCGCAGAAGTGGGAACAGCTTGTGCTTCAATTAGTCGGTGCCGACGGGAATACCGCTGGGAAAAACATACACATGTTCGGATTGCTTGTGGAGTACTTGGAGGAATCGTCGGAAATGTCAAGCACAGGAAAAGACAAATTGCTGAAAATATGTTTGTACTCTATTGCAGTCTACTTTGCTCTCTAATTAAGACATTTTTAAAGCTTAACTCTTGTATCTGTTTCTATGAATGAAATTCAATCTTGGATGCATCCCGGAGGAGGAAGTATTGGTGGTTCTTCTTCTTCGTTCATATGCAGCACAAGGCTGTGGGGTAGCATCATTGGCTGAGAGCGTGGCTTTGTCCTCTGCTGTTTTGGGCAGGAATTTGGAATTTGTTCCTGGTGCCGGCGATAACTTGCCTACTCTTTGCGAAGGACACCATGGGATCTTTAACCTCCACCAACGAATGCTGGCAGACGGGACGCCCGTTTAACGTCTAACCAAGGGATGGCACAAATTGATGAAGCACCCTGCCTTTGAAAAACCAAGATGGTAGTTTATAGCTCAGTCGCGATTCCAACCCAGACGAGGCAGCTTAGAGACAAGTGTGCGTACCTATAGGCCTAGGGAATCATGTAAGCCCAGTCTTGGAGGTGAAGATCTTGGATGCACCTTACCTTTTTGCCACTGAACCTTGAGAAATTGAGACTGGACGATTGAGATTCTTGTTTAATGTGCATTTCTTATTATTTCAGCAAGGCTATGCACATTTGAAAGTTCGATGTAGATTTGATTCATGTTATTAGGTTTGGATTTGAAAAATATTAAACTAGAGAGTTCATAGAACATGATACTCCACGCAGTGTTCAAGTTTATACAGGAGGGCCTTGCAATTCGCGGGGGTTACGTTCTTAAAAATGCCCGTGATCCGCAAATCCACAAACTTTGGGGATATTGGGGAAAATAGGGTTAGCAATTTCAACTTTAAAATTGGTCCAAACTGTACCCTTAATTAACATATTTGTGCATTGTTTTTGTGCTATTTACTCGTATTTTCATGAACAAAAGAGTTAAGAACATAAAAGAAGGTACTATTAGGTTTACTCTCCATGAAATGGAGAGTAACCTATTATTATTTCCAAAGTTAGTTATTATTATTATTCTTCCGCCCTATTTTGCACCTCCGAAAACTTTAAAATTAATGTTCTCAGCAACCGTTGGTCGGATTGACAGGACATTTTCATCAAATAATCGGCTAGGCTCGTATAATTTTTTAATGCTAATTATGACGTCATAGGTCACGTGGTATGGGCACCATCTGGTGAAACACCTTCAACTTTGCCATTCTATATCTCCGGAACGGCTGAATGGAAACATTTGAGTAATGGCTCATTCTAAAGAACTCTGCAATGGGAACAAAAAACATGTTTATTGAGTACATTAAAAATGCTAACGTTACGAGGTTAGAATCCGTCAAACACAATTTTTTCTCCCCTTAAAATGATATTTTTTTCCCAGATGCTTTGTTAAAAAAAACTCAGAATGCAAAAAATTTCGAAGTCATACGTCACATGGTTCGGCCGCCATATTGTTTTGAGTGAAAAGTCTGAAAAAAACACTAAAATCCTATTTTCTCCAAAACGCCTGAACAGATCGAGCCCAAACTTGGCATGCATAATCGCATACCCATGACGAACAAAAAAGTCACTGAGCACGACATCATCCATCACATGGTTTCAGAGTTATGACGTTTTTAAGTATAAACTAGAAATGGTATCTCCTCCATAATTTGTGAAGATATCGAGTGGAAACTTTACAAAAATGTTCCTCATGGGGGTTGTTTCATTGTTACTTGAGACATTTTGATAAGTCACATGGTTTGGCTGCAATAATTAATGGAAGGAAAATCCTAAAAAGCTTCTAACTCTTGAACAATGCATTGATCGACTTGAATTTTTAATGTGCTCTAGACCTCTTCTAGCCGAACAAGTGTGCAAAATTTCAAGATGATTGGATGTACGGTCTGGAAGCTAGAAGTTGTTATTGCATGAAGAAGAAGACTTTTTCTCACCAGGCCATGTGACATAACCACCTCTTCGGATTTGGCAGTCGCTAGAGGGTGTTAACATTCGAATGCAACAAATCTGGGCAAATTCTGATGAATTTTCGTAAAACTACGCTATATTGTCATTTACATTGAAAAATAACATTGTAAGACTCTCCGCCGCCTCGGCTTTATTCTAGCTCTGAAGTTCATCCTGTCTTCACTTTTAGAGAGAAAGAGAGGTATCTGCAAGCAATGGTAACCTTTATTTGGTGGAAATCCGATGAAAAATGACGAAGTTATTCGAAATCTAACATTTTAAATTGATCGCATTTTCAAAGTGAATTCTTACTGATGTAAAATATCCATGCGTGCAGGCACGTGTGTGTGTGTGTGTGTGTGTGTGTGTGTGTGTGTGTGTGTGTGTGTGTGTGTGTGTGTGTGTGTGTGTGTGTGTGTGTGTGTGTGTGTGTGTGTGTGTGTGTGTGTGTGTGTGTGTGTGTGTGTGTATCGGGGTTGTATCCAAGGGGGTTGTGTCAAAGCATGTCCAATGAAAGTGGGGTTGTATCAAAAGTGGGTGCGAGTAAACCGTTCAACACTGCCCGCAGTTTTCAGTGGCAGTTCTAGTTATTATTATTTTGCATAGAGCCTATGGCTGCTGGTTGCATCATTGCTGGGAGAGCAGCTGTGCCGCTGATGCAGTGCCCCTGTATCCAGTAGGGTGGTACTCATTTTGCCAACCTTGGAAGAATGGCAGGCTGAGTCAACCCACCTGGTGTTATTTAACGACACGGCAGGGCTTAAACTTAAGACCTTAAGAGAAAAGTAAATAATTTTTTACTGAAAACCATTGAAAATCATTAATCATGGTCTAATTTGAAGGGGGGGGGGGGGATATATATATTTTTTTTGTCAATCTAAGTATCAAAAAAGCCCTAGATTGTCGATTTTCAATTTCACCAGTGATGTCACACCACCTTGATCCAAATGGCAGCTATACATAGAGAACAGTGTATTTCGAGCTCTGACTCGAAATTTCGAGCTCTGTGAAACACACACACACACAATACTGATTCCACTATCATTAGCAACTCTGAAGGTTCTCAGTATGTTGAAACTGATCAGTGGGATTTTGAAGAAACGATTGGAGACAAAATTGGTGGTGGAATCGCTTTCGGGGTAATTAAGGCAAAACGTTTTGCCCGGCTGGACTTGGTTGACAGAATGCCAAACGAACTGTGGCAACAGGTTGAGGACATTTAAAAGAAGAGGCCAAAAACAACATCCCAAAAGCAAGCAGAAGCAAGAATGCTAAATGGATGTCAGAAAGGCAATAAATATTGCAGACAGAAGAGGAGAGATGGAAACTAAAGATACGTCATGCGAGGACATTAAGCAAATAAATACCAACTTCCAACGACAAACTAGGAAAGATAAATATTTCAGAGACATGCATTGAGATAGAAAGTGACAAGAGAGTGGGGGAAAACAAGAGATCTTTAAATAAAAGATCAGAGAGATCACAGGAAAGTTTAGGTCTAGGATTGGGGTCTTTCAGACTGAAACATAAAAAAATGGTTTTCTCTGCAACCGCTTGTCCGATGAATGCTAAACTTTAAACATTGGAGGGAATCTCCCCATGGAGAATATTTTTTTCCTAACTCTGACATCATAGATCATATGGTATGGCAGCCATATTGCATTAAAGGGAAAAAATTGGACATCATTTTCTCCAAAAGCTTTCAACGAAAAAAAAATGAAACTTGGCATATGTCATCATCTCCCCATGGGGTACATAGGGTGATAACAATGACATAATCGGTGAAGTGGTAATCCAGACATGATGGGTTGAATTGAAATCCTTGTCCAAAAATCTGAAACTTCATATATCTGATCTCTGACCTGAGGTGAGTGAAGAAATAAATTTACGACATACATAACCCATGAGAGGAAACTATGTGACATAATAGGGTGCATGTATGATTTGGGTATATGGGCCATAACAGCAGTGGGCCACAATAGTAGCGTGTTTAGGGCCTACGAGTGCGGTTCTAGATTCATGATGCTTTTAAATTAAACTTAATATATAGAGTCTTCACAAACTACTCCAAATTGATAAAGCCAAAAAATGCAGAAAGAATGTGAATAAGTTAGATTAACAGAGAAAATCAGATGATTCTTAGTTGCATCAATATTGAAACCCTTTGCCTAATTAACCCTAAATCACTTCAGGAGCAAATTATTTGTCTGAAAGGTTATAAAATAAGTCTAATAGGTTTCACCTGTATGTAATCAGTGGTCTAACTTAAAAATTAAACTCCCTCACTTATCTAAGTTTTTTAAAGGTGCAACACAGTTGGTTAACCAACAAGGAAAATGTGAAGACCAATGAACTTTCCAGAGAGGTCAGACATAAAGTGGTGGAGAAGCACCGTTCGGGAGAGGATTATAAGAAGATTTCCACATCACTCATTATCCCCTTAAGTAAGGTGAAATCCATCATTAAGAAGTGGAAGATGTATCACACCAACCAGACTCTACCCAGATCAGGGTGCCCATCCAAACTCAGCAGCCGGACAAGCAGGAAACTGGTTCGGGATCTCACTGCAAATCAAACAATGACTGAAAGATCTGCAAGGCTCTATGTACAATATGGGGGGTCATTGTTCATCATTACACAATATCTCACTCCCTTCACAAAGCTGGCCTCTATGGGCAAGTGGCAAGAAAGAAGCCATTACTGAAAAAGACACATCTAAAAGCGCATATGAAGTTTGCGAAAAAGCATCTTAATGATACTGCAGGCTTGTGGAGAACAGTTTTGTGGTCAGACAAGACAAAATGGAACTTTTTGGTTTAGATTCAAACCATTACGTTTGGTGCAAGCCCAACACTCCACATCACCCAGTCAACACTATCCCTGCTGACAAGTATAGTGGTGGCAGCATCATATTATGGGGCTGATTTTCATCAGCAGTGGCTGGCAAGCTTATCAGGATAGAAGGGACAATGACAATGGACGGACGGTACAATGTACAGGAGAATCCTTGAAAAACTGCTCGAGTCAGCATGAACCTGAAGCTGGGTGTGAGATTCACATTTCAGTAAGACAATGACCCGAAGCACGAAGCTAAAGCCACACTGGAGTGGATGAATGAGAAGAAAATAAATGTTATGGAGTGGTCCAGTAAAAGTCCTGACTTTAACCCAATTGAACATTTATGGTGATACTTGAAGATTGCAGTCCATCGATGATCCCCATCAAACTTGGCAGAACCAGCAATTTTCTCGTGAAGAATGGGCAAAGATTTCACCAGCTCACTGTGCAAGTCTGGTAGAGACTGACCCAAAAAGACTAATCACAGTCATAGCTGCAAAAGGTGCTTCCACCAAGTACTGACCTAAGCAGTTGAATACCTAAATTGTGACCAGTGAAGATTTGTACCAGTGTTTTGCAGGTATTCCTGACACATCGCCTTCTTCAACTATAACAGTTTAGTTTGATCTCTTCGGTTATGAATAAAAAAAATCGTTTGTAAAAATTGTTTCGACATAAATCGCAATTCATCTAAATGTGGCATTATTGGTAGTTGGTGAGAGATTGGGCCAAAAACGATGTGTAGCACAATATATCGAAACATTGTAGATGGATTCTGACAAAACGAGATGGATTAGTTGGTGAGATGGAAAGAACAAGCCAATTGCATTTTGGTTCAGGTCCAGATGCAGATCTGGTGTATCAGTGGAGTAGAAAATGTAAACTCAAACCTTCACCTGCACCAAAACATTTTCCCGCACCCCACACATTCGAACCTACCCCACACCAAACACACTCCATTTTTCCCCCGCACCCCTCACACACAAACCTTATCCTACCCCCCACACACTAAAACCTTCCCCATCACCCGACCCCAAAAGCCTCACCTTGTCATCACAAAGACTTCCCCAATCCTGTATCACTCCAATTCCTCCTCCCCCTATCCCTAATTGTGTACACCTCAAACATGTGGGGCCTCCATTCCAACCTGACAGATCTCTCAATCCAGGCCGCTGCCAATAAACCGGACATTATGTGTTTAACAGAATCCTTCCTCCCACGAGACATCCCTGTCTCCTTGATGTCCCTCCATGGCTAATGTCTCCTCTTGGTTTGATGGACCTGAAGCCTGTCCTGGCAACGGATTTGCGCTGTACATCAAAAATTCCATTTCTCACTCTCTGTGCACTGCTCTTACACCGACCAAATCCCAGGAGTACCTCTGGCTGCAAATTCTCAATCTGACTCGATCTGTGAATTTTTGTACCCAGATCTCTCCCAATAGAAAATCTTTCCTTCTGGATTTGGTGATGACCAACTTCCCCGACAATGTACATTGCTCGTTCTCTGACTCAATTTGCTCATCTGATCCTATGCTTATGAAGGTCAACATCTCTCTGGCCATTCTCAGAGAACAGCCTCAGCACCGACAAATCTGGCAGTTCTTGAGGCAAACTGGCAGGGACTACAAGCAGCCATCATGCTTCAGGACTGGTCTCCCATATCTACTGCCATTGTTATTAATTCAGCCTGGGAATTCTTCCACAGAAACCTGCTCTCTCTTATGCACAGATTAATCCCATCTCGTCTTCAGTTATCTTTCCCATCCTCCCCCTCTTGGTAATCTGAATGTTATGGTGAGGCAGTTACCTTAAAACAACTTGCATTCTCCTACTGGGAGACAAATCCAACTGAAGGCAACCTCAGATCATTCCACAAATCCCACAACAAGTGTGTGTCTACTCTTAGGAGAGCCAGAAAACAACATCTGTCCAACCTCAAGAATGAACTTTCAAACTTGTCTCCCTCTTCTCAAACCCGGTGGCACCTTGTCAAGTCTGTTTCTGGTGTATGCTCCCCTTCCATTCATTCCCTCACTTCAAAATGCACCACAGCTAAATCCGCTCCTGAGAAGGTCGAATGGCTCAATTATGTTTGCTTCAAAATTTTGTGTCCCTAAATCCCCTCTCTCTGTACCTACCCTTCCCAGTCATTCCCAACTGCTCCTGAATTCTGTCTTTTGCACCTGATAACGTGGAAAAGTTTCTTGCAACCCTCGACTCGGACTCTGAAACTGGACCGGACAGCATCAGCTAACATGTCCTATAAAAATCTGCTCTGCTGCTCTTACTCTTCTTCTCTCTGCCCTTTTCACCCTGTCATTCACCCTCAGTCATCTCCCATCTGCTTGGAAATCAGTCAACATCACAGCATTACATATAAAAGTGCAAGAATTGATCCCCTTAACTACAGACCAATTAGGTTATTTCCAATCATCAGCAAGGTCATGGAATCCATCATCGCATTTGACATAAAATCATTCCTTTTCTCCAACAGCCTCATCTCAGATCATCAATTCGGATTCAGACGTCATCACTTTACCTTGGATATGTTGTTTTTACTCACCCAACAATGGATGGAGGCCCTCAATATCAGATCGGGGCCGTCTCTCTAGACATATCTCGAGCTTTCGATACAGTCTGGCATCCTGCCTTGCTCTCTAAACTGCCTGCCTATGAAATCCAAGGCCAACTTCACTCTAGGATTACTGACTTCCTCCACTATCGGAGCCAACATGTGGCTCTCAACAGAACCCTTTCTTCTCCTCTCCCTGTGAAGACTGAAGTAGCCAAAGGCAGTGTTCTATGCCTAATCCTATTCCTAATCTTCATCAATGATCTCATTGACTCTCTGGAAAATCATCTTTTTCTATTTGCAGTTGACTCCACTCTCTACCATGACATCGCTCTTCCTTTTGACAGACAGGCATCAGCCTCTTCCCTCTCCTCAGACCTTGACAAAATAACAATCTGGTCAAACACTTTGAATATGTCTTTCAATCCTGAGAAATTCCACACTCACTCTCTCTCTCTCTCTCTCTCTCTCTCTCTCTCTCTCTCTCTCTCTCTCTCTCTCTCTCTCCCTCCCTCTCCTTCTCTCCTTCTCTCCTCTCCTTCTCTCCTTCTCTCCTTCTCTCTCCGAAACGACCACGATCTCTCTTGGGCAAGCCACATTTCAAAGATGGCTTCCAAAACCAGATGCTGACTGAGCATCGTCCATCGTGCAAAGTCCATCCTTGGCACACCTGAGCTTCTTTCCACCAACAAGGCTTTCATTCGCAGCTTGATGGAGTACTGCTCTCCCCTCTGGGCTGGCTCCCCTATCTCACATCTTGCTCAACTCAATGCTGTGGAAACCAAGGCTTTCAAGAACATTGAAATCTCCCGCGATGAAGCCGAGTCAATGGACCTATCACTTCACCATCGCTGGCAGGTAAGTGGCCTCTCTGTCTTCTTCCACTTAATTTCTGGTCTCTGTCCTCTACGTGCTCCACCCACCCCCCAAGTATCTGCAGGATGCACGTGGTCTGCCAGCAACCCCCTCCAAATGAAACTACCTAAATCCAGGACCACTGCTCACCTCCATTCATTTATTCCTCTTTTTTTTCCACCTGTGGAACCGCCTTCCATACTCTTTGACCATAAACCCATTAAACCACCCCTCCCAAAATTTTGTTTATGTATACATCTTGCCCACCCCTTGCTTTCTCACTTACAGTATCCCTCATCATTACCTGCATCCCTTGTTTGTCCGTCTCTTTCTACCGTTTCCCTCTTCCCTGCTATTACTGTTTTACATTTATCCTGCTGTTGCCTTTAAGTTGTGTCCTGATCTTTTCTGTGTCCAGGCTCTTCCATGAGCCTAGACCACATATTAAAAAACAACAAGAAAAACTATTCAGCCTGGCAGAGGTATGCGTTCTACTGAGTGCCACTCTGGTTATTTGTTGTGCTCTATGCTCTCTACCCAGTGCCATTCAAGTTACCTGCAATTCAAGTTACCTGTTATGTTGTCACCCATATTTGTTTGTCTGTCTGGCTGTCTGTCTGTGAGCAGGATATCTCAAAAAGTTTGGGCGAATTCGGCCCAAACTTGGTGGACAGGTTGGGTGTGTAAAAAGAATAAATTGATTTTTATTTTGGTGACGATCCAGATGCTGCGGATACTATAATTTTTTTAAGTGATTTTTCATCATTCAGTGACAATGCCAAAAACGATATATAGCACGATGTATCAAAAAGTTGTGGGCGGATTGAGACGATACTTTGTGCACAGGTTGGGTGTGTGACAAGGACGCATTGGTTCGATTTTGGTGAAGATCCCAATTGGGATACGATAATTAAGAATTTTAAAAAGTGATTCTTCACCATTGAGAGATGAGGTCAAAAACGATATATAACATGATATTTTATAAAGTTGTTGTCGGATTATGACAAAACCTGGTGGATTAGATGTAGAGGTTACAAGAACAAGCCGATTAGATTATTATTGTTCAAGTCTGGATCCAGATCCGGCCTATCAATGGGATACAAGACAGAAACTGTTTTGCCTAGCAAAGGTATGCGCTCTACTGAGTGCCGTTCTAGTTCGTACTTTGTTTGGATGTTTTTGGGGAATTCCATCCTGACGTGTTTTTTTTTCATTTTTATGCCTCTACCGACAAAGTTGCCGGAGTCATTATGTTTTCGGGTTGTCCGTCCGTCCGTACGTCTGTCCGTCCGCCGGTACGGTCTGCACCTCGTTTTTCTCAGTAACCATATGTCCGATTGAGATGAAACTTTCAGGGTAGGAGTGACGCCCATGCAGAATGTTTTTACGATAATTGTGACGTCATAGGTCACGTGGTATGGCAGCCATCTTGGATTTAAAGCAAATAATTAAAAATATATTTCTCGGAAACCGCTGAAGGAAAAATTTGAAAAATTTGCTGAAGGAAACTTGCCACATTGTGAAGTACTCCCAATGTGGAACGAAAGCATGATAATGATATCCTAAGTGAAGTGGTATACCAACCAAAAATGTTTATTTTTCAAAAATCCCTTCTCTGAAACTGCCTCACCGATCGATGTGAAACCTGTCATGGCTGGTGAAAATGTGATACATGAAAACAGCTGAAGGGATTTAAATCAAACTTGTTTATTTTTAGGACAGTGAACAGAGGGCATCTACCTGTTGTGGGATTATGCGGAGGCATATTGGTGACACAGTCACATTGCTCTAGTTTTTAAATGTTTTTCCTGACTTATTTCTGTTGTTTTTTTTTGGGGGGGGGGGGTGGATGGGGAGGGGTGGTGTGAAAAATAAATGGTGGTGGTGTGGAAACAAATAAATAAATGGTGGCGTGGAAAGAATTATGGATGGTTCTGTAAATGTGGTAAATTATAGTTCAACTTTCAAGTTTGTTTGTTGCTGTGATGTTTAATATCTGTTACAATAATGTCATTATGAGAGGAATTTGTCCTAAAAAATAACGTTTATTATTTTGCGAGAAAAAAAATAAATTTATGAACATCGCAGTAACTACAACTGTATTTATCACAGGTTGGTCACAACATCACCTTCTAATTTACTTCCCTAATTTTAATACTTTGTATGTTTAAAAATATTTTCATTTGATATAATTACAATGATTTTAAGATGGTGAAGTTTGAGCAAAAGTTCATAAAGTTATCAGTATTTATTTATGCCCACCCATCTATATCCCCTTATTTGTTTTGAGGTTAAAACATGGAAACTGGAAAAATTCCACGTCCAGCCTGGAGCAACTTGGACTTTCTATTTCGTGTTCTGCACACTTTTCTGGGTTGAAATCCACTCTCAAATCTGTTGCCTTCATACGAGTAAATAAAATCCCCTTGTAACTCTTGGACCAAGTCTTCTTCATCTCTCTCTGACCCTTCCTCTCTCCCTTCTCTCCACCATTCTGCTTCCTTCTAACTGTTTTAAAAAATATATTATTTCCATTTTTCGCTTAAATTCACACCTTCCCCTTCTTCCCCCACCGGTGTACGTAATATGTATCGGCCCTTACAGGCCTAGTAAGTTTAAAGAAACAATTACACAAGGATCAAAGGTGATGCCAAGTATATAACTCGGACGGCCGGGCAAGCAATTTTGCTCCTTGAGAGTTCAAGAAACGAGAAAACTCGAAAGAAGTTCGGAAATTTTTTTTATTTCAAATATCTAAACCACATTAATATTATCGCACAGAAACAACAACAAACAAATGGTAAATGCAGTGACAGACACTTGGATAGAGGAATCTTGTGCGACGTCATTCACGCATAAACGAAACACCTTGTAACGCGTATTAATCAATCAGACATTCCTGTGCCAAATGAAATATTATTAATATTATTATAATTATGCTCTGCTGTACACAATCACTATATTGCACCGAATTACAAACGATAGAACTGGAATAAAAAATGGAATAAGGAAATTGTACTCGGCCGGTGTTCGCAAAGGCCGACATGAATATAATGCAATGAAAGGAAAATGTTTTAAAAGTCATGTGGCACTGGAAACTTTGTCCATCTATGTGGATATCTAAACTTTGTCCATCTATGTGGATATCTAAACTTTGTCCATCTATGTGGATATGGAAACTTTGTCCATCTATGTGGACATCTAAACTTTGTCCATCTATGTGGATATATAAACTTTGTCCATCTATGTGGATATGGAAACTTTGTCCATCTATGTGGACATCTAAACTTTGTCCATCTATGTGGATATATAAACTTTGCCCATCTATGTGGATATCTAAACTTTGTCCATCTATGTGGATATCTAAACTTTGTCCATCTATGTGGATATGCAAACTTTGTCCATCCATGTGGATATCTAAACTTTGTCCATATATGTGGATATGGAAACTTTGTCCATCTGTGTGGATATCTAAACTTTGTCCATCTATGTGGATATCTAAACTTTGTCCATCTATGTGGATATCTAAACTTTGTCCATCTATGTGGATATGCAAACTTTGTCCATCTATGTGGATATCTAAACTTTGTCCATATATGTGGATATGGAAACTTTGTCCATCTATGTGGATATCTAAACTTTGTCCATCTATGTGGATATGGAAACTTTGTCCATCTATGTGGATATCTAAACTTTGTCCATATATGTGGATATGGAAACTTTTTCCATCTATGTGGATATCTAAACTTTGTCCATCTATGTGGATATGGAAACTTTGTCCATATATGTGGATATCTAAACTTTGTCCATATATGTGGATATGGAAATTTTTCCATCTATGTGGATATCTTAACTTTGTCCATATATGTGGATATGGAAACTTTGTCCATCTATGTGGATATGGAAACTTTTTCCATATATGTGGTTATGGAAACTTTGTACATCTATGTGAATATGGAAACTTTGCCCATCTATGTGGACATCTGAACTTTGTCCATCTATGTGGGTATCTAAACTTTGTCCATCCACGTAGATACGGAAACTTTGTCCATTCACGTAGATACGGAAATTTTGTCCATTCACGTAGATATGGAAACTTTGGCCATCCACGAGAATATCTAAATCTTGTCCATCAACATCGATATGAAATATTTGTCCATCCACATGTACAAGTGATCGGTTGAATCAACACATTTATTATTTATTCCACTTATTGAGTTGAACACTTTTGAAACAAAACTCAAAGTGAAGAATGCAAAAGGCCGACGTGTAACACATCAGTTTGACGTCACATTTGATTGTCTACACCCTACAGTAAAGCAGTGTTTAAACACACCCAACTGTTGTGTCGGATAACTTTTTGGCTTTTAAATTGGATGATGTTCAGTAATATTGATTCAAAGCATTATAAACAGCATGGAAAGTACTGTGCCTACCGAAGCCATCATCAATAATGTACACGATACGGACCGAAAGTGCTTTAACTTGTAAAAAGGCAAAATATATGCGATTTGTTTCAACAACACGTCATAAAGTCTGATGAGGTAGAGAGAATGCCAACGCGCACACCTTTTTACTCGTAATGAGTGACGTCAGCGTGGCGACTCGGTACATTCAACTGCCAAGCGAAGGCAATTGTACTTTAAACCTTACACACAGGCCGAGACCCTGCAAGGCCGGGAAAGACGAGCAACAGAACAATTATTTTCGAATTGGCCTGATTGTCGTCATGGTTACCCATCCAAGCGACACAACGCACCGCGATTACGACATCACGCAGCGCGATTACGACATCACGCAGCGCGATTACGACTTTGCCGTTATAAACGAACGATGAGGCCACGGGCTCTGCGATATATTCGAAGGGTTAACTCCGAGAAAGTAATCAAAGGAGCTCATAACGTGACGTCATGAAAGACCTATGACATCACACGTGGCAGCTCACCTTTCTGGAGAGACTAACTCCGAGCGGAGGGAAAACGAGTGATCAGGAGGAGAATTAAAATCAAGTGCGGACATTGGAAGTTGATGACAAATGAAATATAGAGCAATAATTTGTACTTTATTCAGGGTGCCGGCGATAGCTCACCTACTCTTCACGAACAACACCTTGGGATCTTTAACGTTCAGCAATTAATGTCAGCAGACGGGATGCCAGTTTTAACGTCCATCCGAAGAATGGAGCACACACATTGATGAATCGCCCTGCCTGTGTAACACCAGGGTGAGTTCATATTTACCTGGGTCTAGATTCAAACCCATGCCAGTAGGTGAGTGTACGTACGTACCTCGAGGGAATCCTACCAGCCCGAGGTGGAGGTGGACAGGTGTGTACGAGGAGCGTTTAAAATGTTCTCAGAACGAGATGCTCACAATAGTTCAATAAACGCCAAGATTTTAAATGTATCTATATGTGAGTAAGGACGTAGCTTTTCTTACCAATTCCATATTTTAAAAAAAACTTTTTATGCATAACTTTACATTTGTACCTTAAAAAAGAAAAACACCTTGGCGATTGTTGGACAACTGTCTCATTCCAAGAAATGAGTCAATGTCTCATTCCAAGAAATGAGAATGAGTGTCTCATTCCAAGAACTTCCAAGAACGCCTCTAATGTGCACATCGACAAAACTACTGTGTTATATTTCGTACCAATTCGTGTTTGAGAGAGAGTTGGAAAATAATATGTTTTGCTTGTTTTTTACATTCACGAAGGTTGTTATGCAATGCTAACTAACTTGTTATCCTGCTTATGGGGCGACGGGAACAAATGAGTAACATTAAGGACTTTGACTGTGGCTACTATGTAGAGACAGAGTACTTGCTACAGGTTTTTTGGGACATGTCCCGAAATTAGCCTGACACTGGGCAAGCGGACAAATCACAAGGAACCTCAACAATACCATTCGCACAGTAAAAGAGACCTAGAAGAAATATTGGCACCCTTGGCAAAAAATATTGCCAAAATTGCCAAAAATATTTGCAAAAAATATTGCGTGGCCAAAATTATTTGCACTCTTGCACTTTTTTTCAAATAATGCTCCATTTCTTCCAGAAAATTGTTGAAATTAAAAAATCTTTTGGTATCCACAAATGTATTCCTTTGGTCTGCAGTGGAACAAAACAGAAAATGCTGAAAAAAATTACTAAATCTTAGCTTATTCCACAAAGAAATCCTAAAATGGCCAGGACAATATTATTGGCACTTTTAGAAGTTGTTAGAAATAATTAGATTTCAAGAAGGTGATTCTCCTTTACTTTGGATTTTAACTCACCTGTGGTAGGTTGCAGGTGCCCACAATATAAAAATCACTCATTAAACCAGTTTGAATAGAGAAAAGGAGTCATTCCACTGTTTTGTGTCACTGTGTGTTCCGCAATGAGGATGGAGAAAAGAAAGAAAACCAGAGAATTGTCTGAGGAGGTCAGACACAAGATTGTAGCCAAACATGGACAATCTCAAGGCTACAATTCTATCCCCAGAGACCTTGATGTTCCTGTGTCCACCATACGCAATGCTCTCAGGAAGTTTAAGGCCCATGGCACTGGAGCCAACCTACCTGGACGTGGCCGCAAGAGAAAACTTGATCGAGGATCGCAACGAAGGATTGTTTGAATGCTGAAGAAAGCACCCCGATCACCTGCCAAACAGTTTCAAGCTGACCTTCAAACACAAGATACAACAGTTTCAACTTGCACCATCCGTCGCCAACTCAATGAAAGTATGTTCTATGGTAGGAGACACAGGAGGATCCCACTGCTAATAAAGCCTGACTGGAGTTTGCCAAATCACACCTGAACAAGCCAAAATCCTTCTGGGAGAATGTACTGTGGACAGATGAGACCAAATTAGAGCTTTTTGGTAAAGCACTTTATCTCTATGTTTACAGAAAACAAAATGACGCCTTCAAAGAAAAGAACACCTTCCCTACAGTCAAACATGGAGGAGGTTCAGTGATGTTATGGGGTTGCTGTGTATGGTATCATGAAATCAGGAGATTACCAAGTCATTTTGGAGCTCAATGTTCAACCCAGTGTCAGAAAGCTGGGTCTCCGTCAAAGGTCATGGGTCGTGCAGCAGGACAATGACCGCAAACACACTTCAAAAAGCCCAGGAATGGTTCAAGACAAAACGGCAGACTGATCTGAAGTGGCCAGCAATGAGTCCAGATCTAAATCTCATTGAACACTTGTGGGGAGATCTGAAAACAGTAGTTGGGAGAAGGCACCCTTCAAATCTGGGAGAACTGGAGTAGTTTGCACAAGAAGAGTGGGCCAAACTGCCAGTAGAGGTGTAGGAAGCTCATTCATGGCTATAGGAAGCGCTTGACTGACTTATTTTGTCCAAAGGCTGTGCTACCAAATATTAAGTGTCCGCAGCGGATTAAGATTAAGTATCTAGGTGTCAATAATTTTGTCACTGCCATTTCTTTTTATTGTCTGATTTAAAAGGATATATTAAGTTCTGAATCAAAAACAAAGGTTGTATAATATGAACAGTGAAATAAAGAATTGTGGAGACAAAATGCTTTTATGAATTTCAATTTATTTTTAGAGAAAATTGTGAGTTGTTTGAAAAAGTGCAAGGGTGCCAATATTTTTGGCCACGACTGTGTGTGTGATTGTGTGTATTGCATTCACTCACCGAAATAAAGATATTTCTGATTATGTGCAATTCTAATCAAAATGAAGTAACGTCATTTTGAAGTCCATAATACATACGTAACCCTATAGAGAGGATTAGTACAAAAGTTTTGTCGAAATTAAGATTGTCATTATGTATATTTACGGCTCAAAAAATATATATACAGATACATAAATATGTCTGATGAATAGTGCTAGTCTTGCGCTGCTGATCTATGACATGTCAACTTTCTGCTAATGATGTCATAGACAAGCACGCGGTAGACGGTGATGAAACAGGTTATCTTCTGAACACATTAGATTTTTTTTTCTTTTCTTAAAAGAAACAACTACACACGACGTGAACATCACTGTTCCGGACACAGCCACGAGCAGGTATGAACACTAGCAGCGTTGATTATTCACGATCTGGAGAGCGTAACGCAACTTACGAGGATGTGAAGAACAGATGATGCTTTAATATGAGACAACACTTCTGTCGCGACAGGGAAAAAATAAATAAAAACGTACAAATACACTTGCGAATAAAGGTCGCCATTAAATAGTATTTAAAGCGAACAACTTTGAACAGGAGCAAAACACACAATATGGAAAAACAAAAAGTAAATCGAGAACTAATGGTTTCACAAAGTTTCCAACACACTATAACCCAGCTAACACGACACCGTTGGGCCAACGTTGGAGCAACGTCAGCACTTTCGTTGGACCAACGTCGAAAACTATAGCCGAGCCAACATCGCCCGACGAAGTTAAGTCCCAGGCGAATATATGGGGGCCGACCTTTGAAGGGAGGGTGGCACAACGTTGGACCAACGTTAGACAGACGTTGGTCACACGTTGGAATGAAGTGTTGGCCCAATATTAATCAGACGTTGGAAAGGAGTACTGTTCCAATGTTGGGCTGTCGTTGGGCCAATGTCATCCCCGTCGTTGGGCCGACGTCAACAATGCGCTTGCGACCAATTGACCAAATGCCAACGTCGGCCCAACGGTGTTGTGTTAGCTGGGTATTGCAAGCATTTGGGGCTCGAGCAACATCTTCGTTTTGGATCGTAAAACATTACATAGAAAATGAACAGCAAAAACACCGATACCGTTATTGGTCCAGGAGAACCTCGGTGTCACACAACACGACCAATGGGACCAGGTGGAACGTCACACGAGATGCCAGCAGTGCACAGCAAATTTAGGAAATCTCGTACAACGTGCGTCCTATATGCCCATCACTTCTCAGTCGGACCTTCACATTTTCCAGATGCCAGCAGTGCAGAGCAAATTTAGGAGATCTTGCACAACGTGCGTCCTACAAGTCCATCACTTCTCAACCGGACCTTCACATTTTCCAGATGCCAGCAGTGCGCAGCAAATTTAGGAGATCTTGTACAACGTGCGTCCTATATGTCCATCACTTCTCAGCCGGACCTTCACATTTTCCACCAACGGCGTCCCTCGTGCTGAAACAAGTTCCATCAAAGTCCAGACTGTGATTGCTGCAGATGCTGCTGCTTTTGCTTCTCCTGCTACCGAAGCGGGCGGTGCCATTGGCGAAAGTCACCGCCGAGTCCGAACAGTAGAGAGAGGGCGCGCATTTCCCGTTGCTGTCCCATCGCTTGTTGCAGTCGGCGGCGAGCGTCGCGCCTTGAGCGTGCGGACCTCCTCGTCTGACTACCGCGGACGGACAGCCGCACAAGAGACGCTTGAACGCCCTGCGGAAATCGGGGCTGCGACAATATATCAACGGGTTGAAAGCGGAGTTTGCATACCCGAGCCAGTTGAGGAAGAAGAAGAAGCCTTTGCCCAAACAATCGCTGCAGAAAGCCTTGATGATGTTGCAGATGAAGAATGGCAGCCAGCACAGCGTGAAGGTCCCCATGATGATCCCCAACGTCTTGATGGCTTTATGTTCCTTCATGGAGACCACTTTTGATGGCCGTCGTTTGTAGGCTCGTCTGTGTGTGTTGTCCGTCTCCTCGTTCGAGTTCAAATCGGAAGCGACGTCGTAGAAACGTCCCTCGTTCTTGTCGATCTTGCGCAGTTGCTTGCGCGTCTGCCTGAAGACGCTAGCGTACACGAAGATCATGACGACGAGCGGTACGTAGAAAGACACCACGGACGAGGAGACCGCGTACGGCGCGTTGGTGTAGAACTCGCACTGCTCCTCCATCTGCTCCGGCGTGCTGGAGGAGCGTCGCCACCATTGCATGTGGATGGGCAAGAAGGAGATGAGGCTCGAGATGATCCACACGCTCACCACCACGAAGCGAGCCCGCGTCTTCGTGAGCAGCTGCTTGTACCGCAGCGGTGACGTGATCGCCAAGTAGCGGTCCAAGGCGATGACGCACAGCGTTTCGATGCTAGCGGTCACGCACAGCACGTCCACCGACGTCCACAGTTCGCAAGCGGCGATCCCGTAAGCCCAGAAACCTCGGACGACGATGTCTGCCCCGGGTGGCACGACCAAGACCCCCATGACGAGATCCGCACACGCCAAGGAAACGATGAAGTAGTTGGTGACCGTCTGCAGGCGTCGGAACCGAGCGATGGCCAAGATCACCAGGAGGTTCCCAACGACCGTGATGAGTACGATTGAAGCCATGACCAAGCCCATGCTGATCTTCCACTGCTCGGATACCTCCTCACCTGTTACGTTCCGTGCGAGTCCAACGATTGAGATTGCGGTTCCGTTGAGTGAAGTCCCATTGCAGGCACCTTGAGCCATGGTTCTATAACTCCAGAAGGTGCTCTCATTCGAGAAGTCCACCTAATCGACATTCCTTGAAGTCCCCAACATGAGGCATCCTGTAAACAAAAAGGACACGCCTTGAGTGAAAACGATTGCTGGTTACAACCCACCCCACGTCTCCTGCAAGGCAATGGGGGCCATGTTGGACAAGAGTTAGCATGGGAGCGACACTGAACACCTGTCCAATCATCCCCATCGGTACACATGGACTTACCTTTCCTCACCTTCTCGCACGTGCCCGTGGGCCTGGGAGGGAGGGGATGAGGGAAGGAAACAGTGTGGTTTCAGAAACCACTCCAATAGCCAATGATCTTAAGGTGCTCAACACCACGCAGTGATGGCCCATTTGCAGGCCCTTAAGCTGCCTCGACCGCATATCATGGACGTCCCTTTGCGTCGGGGCTCGCCTCCTGTTTATAAGGGGCGAGGGAGGGATATCAGAGATCCAGTCTCGGGTGGAGGAGGGCACCGCAGATCGTGGGAGGAGCCAAGAGCATCCGGGATGAGCTACAAGCAGCGAAGATTGAATGGAGTGAGAGTCGCTGAAAGGACGCGTCTCCCATTTGATCTGGGACAGGCCAGACCTGCCCACTGCAGATGCTCCACCGAGTCCCATTATCGACATCAGTGTCGAAGTCCTTCACATTTCCACTATACTAACCCATGCGTCCTCACGCTATGGCTAAAGTGTTCCGAACTGTGACGTGACAGACAGACTCGTTATACATGACGTGTGAATACAACATGCACAACCCAGAGCAGGAATGCCGAGAGTGTGCGTCGCTTACAACATGTATCACCTACAGCTTAACCTACAGCAACATGTATCGTCTACAATGCACATTGCCGACAAAATAGCCAACAGTATGTATCCCCTACAGCATAAGCTACTGCAACATGTATCACCTACAGCATAACCTACAGCAACATGTATCACCTACAGCATAACCTACAGCAAACATGTATCACCTACAGCATAACCTACAGCAACATGTATCGTTTACAATGCACATTGCCGACAAAATAGCAAATAGTACGTATCCCCTACAGCATAAGCTACTGCAACATGTATCACCTACAGCATAACCTACTGCAACATGTATCACCTACAGCAACATGTATCACCTACAGCATAACCTACAGCAACATGTATCGTCTACAATGCACATTGCCGACAAAATAGCCAACAGTATGTATCCCCTACAGCATAAGCTACTGCAACATGTATCACCTACAGCATAACCTACAGCAACATGTATCACCTACAGCATAACCTACAGCAACATGTATCGTTTACAATGTACATTGCCGACAAAATAGCAAATAGTACGTATCCCCGACAGCATAAGCTACTGCAACATGTATCACCTACAGCATGTATCACCGACACCATGTATCACCTACAACATGTATCACCTACACCATGTATCACCTACAACATGTATCACCTACAACATGTATCACCTACAACATGTATCACCTACAACATGTATCACCTACAACATGTATCACCTACAACATGTATCACCTACAACAGGTATCACCTACATCATGTATCGCCAACAAAATAGACAACAGTATGTATCCCCTACAGCATACATCACATACAGCATGTTATCACATACAGCAGGTATCACGTACAGCAGGTATCACCTACAGCAGGTATCACTTACAGCAGGTATAACCTATTGCATGTATCCCCTACAACATTCATCACCTAAAAATAGCCAACAGCACGTATCATCTACAGCACACATCACCAACAACATGTATCACCGACAGCATGTATCACCTACAACATGTATCACCTACAACATGTATCACCTACAACATGTATCACCTACAACATGTATCACCTACAACATGTATCACCTACAACATGTATCACCTTCACCATGTATCACCTACAACATGTATCACCTACAGCATGTATCACCTACAACATGTATCACCTACAACATGTATCACCTACGACATGTATCACCTACAACATGTATCACCTACAACATGTATCACCTTCACCATGTATCACCTACAACATGTATCACCTACAGCATGTATCACCTACAACATGTATCACCTACAACGTGTATCACCTACATCATGTATCGCCAACAAAATAGACAACAGTATGTATCCCCTACAGCATACATCACATACAGCATGTTATCACATACAGCAGGTATCACCTACAGCAGGTATCACCTACAGCAGCTATCACTTACAGCAGGTATAACCTATTGCATGTATCCCCTACAACATTCATCACCTAAAAATAGCCAACAGCACGTATCATCTACAGCACACATCACCAACAACATGTATCACCGACAGCATGTATCACCACAATATGTATCACCTACAGCATGTAGCACCACAATATGTATCACCGACAGCATGTATCACCACAATATGTATCACCTACAGCATGTATCACCACAATATGTATCACCGACAGCATGTATCACCACAATATGTATCACCTACAGCATGTAGCACCACAATATGTATCACCGACAGCATGTATCACCACAATATGTAGCACCTACAGCATGTAGCACCACAATATGTATCACCGACAGCATGTATCACCACAATATGTATCACCTACAGCATGTATCACCACAATATGTATCACCGATAGCATGTATCACCACAATATGTATCACCTACAGCATGTATCACCACAATATGTATCACCTACAGCATGTATCACCACAATATATATCACCTACAGCATGTATCACCACAATATATATCACCTACAGCATGTATCACCACAATATGTATCACCGATAGCATGTAT